>NW_022987727.1:14587611-15187611 GCF_902827165.1 Trematomus bernacchii | reverse complement strand
TGCTTTAACCAGTAGGTGTCCCTTTCTATCAGCTGTGCACCGTTATGGCGTAAATACAGCCTATCTACCAATTGGATCAAATATAAAAGTCAGCCGAATTAGTGTTGATACTGCAAGGAGACGTATTGTGTGAAAAGAAATGTAAGATGTTGTTTAATTGCTTATATATTTAAGATCCACGTCAAGTTTTCAGTTTTGGCGGCAGTTCCTGTTTGTCTAGAAGTCTTCTCATCAGGGCTCTATAAATAGAGTTAACTACGGCAGATATGTCATATTTAATGCAGCCGAAACGTGTATTACAATGCCGTTATGTGATGACTTTCAAAGAGAAAAGCAAGCACACTCGGAATAATGTATTATTTAATTGTTTTATACAGTCTATGGTTGCTACAGAGGATTGTGGGTAATGTCATGTCTTCGGCCATCCAAAACTCATAGAAAACGACTTGTTTCTCAGAATTGAAGAAGAAAACGTGACAAAAGCATTGTACACACACTAAAACCTATCAATGTCATTTAATTAACAAGGATACAGTAATCTGGTGTTTTTGAGTTGATGAGTAATGTAGATATCACTGTCAAATCAATCGACAGTAAGGGGAATACTTACTTCCGGGTGTACAATTCTCCATTATCCAATGGGAATGGACGCTCACATTGCCTTTAACAGCCTCCGACACAAACGAATGCCGTGCTTCCCTAAGCGTCAAATACCGACGCCGATGGGAATACATTGCAATCAGTTGAAAGCTCTTTGCGTCCGTTTATGAAGCTGAAGGAGCCTCAGCGCGTCACAACTGGACGCCACGGGACACTGACCAAGCGTCGCTCCTGGACGCTTAGGGAGTGAGAGTGTGTTGGGGAAGGAGGAGAAGTAAAAGAACAATAAACCTTGTCCGCACAAAAGAACAACAAAGCAATAAAGCAACTTTTGTGAAGTTGCAAATGACATAATTTAACACTTTGCGAGATTGCTGTGCATTTCCGGCTCATTCCAATCCCTCGGAATTCCCAAGGGTTTGTACATGGATTCAGCTATTTGCATCTGGGCCTCATTTACATTTGCGAATACTGGATCTTAAATTGCTGCTGTTGATCTGCCCTGTGTATTACTGGTTGTGCTTTAAAGCATTGGGCTTTAGTATATGTCATACCAGTCATGGCTCTCACTGCTTTCACTGCAATCATCAAATATCCTTTACAGCTTCGTAATGGTGCATGCCAGGTCATTGAAGAATTGGATTGAATTGGTGTGGATTTGCATTGCTGATCACCAATGGAAGAACTTTTGCAAATAACACTCTAAGTCAAAATGTTTTTGGGGACAGTGGCAAAATTACCAGCCATTGAATTTGACATGGCTGAAAAATGTTCCCAGAGAAACATTATCATTCATTTATCGTTGTGTTTTTATCCACCGGAAGGATCTAATTCCAATAGTCCCTCTCCTTTTTAGCTCTGAGGGAAACAGTTGGCGCTGCTTTTTCGTGTTGGTCGGGCAGTATGCAGCAGATGTATGAGCGGCTTCTTTTTTCTTTTAAAAACAGCTGCTTTATGCTTATGAGAGCAAAGTTCCCAGGAAAAAATGAAGAGCCTATATAGGCTAAAAAGCTCCATAGAGCTGAGGAAAGCTTCATATACACCCATATAGACATCTGTTATTTATTTAAAAATATAGACTTATTTTGTGTAGTGGAGTATCTTTCAAATATATGATATAAGTAGAATTCCTGACTCACTCTACCATAATTATTTCCCACACTGTGCAGCGTGTAATGTAAGTCTGTAGCTGGAATGACCTCATCCAACATTGAAGAGCCTTAACAAACATGAAGTCCCTTGTAGAGAGACAGGTGACACTTGTAGAGAGACAGGCAGAGGTGGGGACTCGAGTCACATGACTTGACTCGAGTCCGACTCGAGTCACATATTTTTGGACTTGAGACTTGCTTGACTAACATTGATAAAAGACTTGACTTGACTTTGACTTGGTATTCATGACTTGAGACTTGACTTAAGCTTGAGACAGATGACTTGAAAGGACTTGACTTTTTTTAATTAAATATTTGCGTTTGTTTTTGTATTGAGATATTACGTTTATTTTTTTTTAAACGTGATTGGGTGATTATAGCGCCATGCACGCAAACCTGGCAACCCACTAGAAGGCAAGAGTGTCAGTTAACATGGCAGCGGCTAGCGTTACTCCACAAATAGTCAAGTTTGGATTCAAGGATTATGTTGTCGATGACGCTAATAAGAAGAGAACAGCGGTATGCAGGGTCTGCAGCATAAAGATCAGTGACACGACCACCACAACATCCAACTTCATTCGTCACTACAAAAAAACCCACAGAGAAAGGTGCGTGAATGTGTTGTGTTAGCTAGAAAGCTAACGTTAAGTTTAAGCTACGTTAGACTTGGTTTCAAATCGATTAAGCATTGCAAAGAGAAGACAAAACGGTAAATTAACAATAGAACCGCCAAGGGATTCATTTGTACTAACCCTGATACTGACGGGCTGTCAGGAGAGGGAGAGAGAGAGAGGAAAAGAGATGCCTCGTTTATTTCCCCTGTGTTATTATCAGAAGTTACTGTAAACTGTTGAATAATGTAGTTCGTCTACTTTTAGTAGTTTGTTTAAATGTTTTAATTATGTTGTTTTTGTTTGTAGAAGTGCATCATTCCTTGATTTATTGTAAAATGAATCTGAACTTTTTGATCTGTTATGATGATAAACTGAAGCAATTTCTAAATTAACCCAATTAAGTGAGTTCTCATCACAGTGACTTGGGACTTGCTTGATACTTGTAGGTCAAGACTTGAGACTTGCTCATGACTTGCACATGTAGGACTTACTCCCACCTCTGGAGACAGGTGACACTATTATATATGTTTTAGAAACAGTATATATAAATATAGTCTCCCTCCATGGTCTCACTTTTGAAGGAGTTTGCAACAATTGCAGGATTCCCGTCATTGTTAATAAAGACATACTAACTAACTGTGTCAATTACTTGTTGTAGCCGATAGTCACTTTTCCTTTAGATCTGTTTGTATTCAGTTTGCTGACCGGTTGAATACAAATCCTTGAGCAGTACAGCATTTGAGCCACTTAAGAAGCTGGGGCAAACTAATGTCATCGTGGCCAGACCCATGAATTTCCAACTTAGTCATAAGTCTTGATAAAAAGGTTGTGTTTTACAAAAAAATGAAAACAAAGTGCATTCACTAATAATATGTCATCTATATAGTATATAATGGCCTTCTCAGTCGCCTATTGTTTCTCTGAAATACAATTTGGCTTTATAATCTGAGCATATTTCTGTAAAACATGCTTTTTTGTGCATTCCCTTAGCTCATTCATTCTATAAATTTGGAACATCTTTGCTATTTCTGAATGAACAAGTGGCCACGGTTCATCAGGTGCAGCTATTTTAGATTTCTCTCCGGAACACACACATACTGACATAGTGAGGCACCAGAGGACATCACACATTGCTTTGACTTTGCTATTTCTTGCAGGCAGTTGTGGTTAGGTGGAAGGGAGGAAGGGAGAAATGGAGGATGGTAAGCAGGGACGGGTGACAGCTTCTCTGACCAGCAGAGCTTCACCGGCCGTAATTGGAGTTCAGGAGGTTGCAGGGGCTGCTGGGTATAATTGGACGGCAGCCAGGAACTTGTGTGGATGGTTGTCTAAGCCTCGCTCCCCTTTTCAGCAACCCTCTCAATTACTCCCCTGGTACAAGACTGGCCACTGACACAGCAACCTCAATTTCTCTCACAAAGGTGTGCAAGTGTGTGTTTGTCTTGTGTGGGTGGTAGTCATAGTGGGGGGGTTTAATGAGCCAAAGTCATCATCCGGACTGTGGTGGACACTTTAGAGAGGCTAGTTTTCCTGAATCATTTGCAATGGATGGACATGTTCAGTCATCTGTGAGGAATAATCCCAGATTTATGAGAGCACACAGAGTAACGGCACCCAAATTTACCCCGAACAAGACTTCACAGAAGACACACCAACCCAGTCTCACGGCATTTCGTGTGGTAGTCACAACATTTAATCTATTGATTCGTGTTCAGCAACACGATTTTCCCCTTTTTTTCGTGTCACACAAAACGATTTTAAAAGCAATGTATTTCTATTGGTATGTTTCGTGCCTGCACCACGTATTTTTGTCCGGTCGTGTCTTGGAATACCGGAAGCTGTGTGGTTCATATAAACATTTTCTTACTCAATATCAAGCCACGATTATTGTTTTTATTTTAAATTGTATAATGTTGGACTATTTTTGCCGTCCGTGATGAAAAGAAATGGGGCTCAGAATACCGAAATCTGTATTTTTTAAATCTTTTTTTCCTTCTAATTTGTTATTCTTTTCTAAATAACACACTGTTATTTACTCAACAATAATACACAATTATCCTTGTTTTTATTTATTTGTTTAATTATATAATCTCAGGCTTTTTTGCCGTCCGTCAGGAACTGAATTTCAAAATAAAGTCACCGGAAACAAACGTGCGATACACACCCACTGAACTGATTACCCAAGATCATCAGCTATGGTTGAAGCTCGGTGATTGGATGTTTTAGCCGCAATGCACGTTGGGATATAGTGTTTATGCGATATGAAATCCGAAAACATTCAAAAAAAGAAAATAATACTTTAATCCGAGTGTGCTTGCTTTTCTCTTTGGAAGTCATCACATAACGGCATTGTAATACACGGTTCGGCTGCATTAAATATTACACATCTGCCGTAGTTCTTTATTTATAGAGCCCTGATTAGAAGACTTCTGGAGAAACTGGAAGAACTGCCACCGAAACTGAATTCGTGACGTGGATCATAAATATATCAGCAACCACCTAGTGGTTAAAGCACGTTATTGCATTTTTTTGTTGAATATGTTATATTCGATGAAAAAAATATTAAGAGTACATACTTTCATAGGGGGAAAGTAGAAGGTCATTGATAGAAATATAGAATATAAAATATCAAGAAGATACTGTAAATTATATATAGAATAAAACAGTTTAGTGCCGGATGTACACAGATATTAATAGGAGGATGTGCAAAACAGACAAACTAATTAACCCTTATTTAAACATTAAAGAATACTTTAGGTTAAGGTCGTCTTTTAAATAAGAAAAAAGCTTTCGGGGTATCTACAGATAAATATTAAGCCTGACAAAGTACTTAACGTCTAATATATTGCTTTCCTGCCATGTTAACTATGTTGAAGCACTTATTTTAACTGATATTATACATATTAATTATACTCTAATGTATGTAGAGAGTATAAGAAATGTGCAGAATATGACAGTTTAATGGTGGAGGTATACACTATTGATAGATGTCTTGTAATGCACTGTTGAGGAACCTGCAACCCAAGTTTTTCATTCATTGCATAACTACACCGTAGTTGTGTATATGATATGTCAATAAAACTTAGAAAATCTTGAAATCTTGAAAGGGATGTGCAAAATAGCCATTATATACAGTTTTTAATTAACTAGAGAATAACGAGTAATGAATATACTTTATAGTCTTACTTTAGTCTTTTCAAGCACCAATTATCAAATATCTCTCCTGATTGTTGGCACTTGACAATCACCTTCACTGAATTTTACTCAGGTGTAACTAAAGTCTGATTTAAGGGTTGTTTATATTTCACATCATTAATCAGAATCTGCAAAGTAACTAAAATAAATGTAGTGGACCAGGTTAACCTCTGAATTGTAGTGGAGTAGAATTACAAAAATTGCATGTTTTACATGCTGCTGTGTATTTCTTGGGATCAATAAAGTATATCTTATCTTATCTTATCTTAAGATGATCGATGACTACTGCCATATTTGCAAAATGTGCCTCTGAACCTTGACAAGTGCATGTATCAAGGCTTATCAATGAACAACAGGAGGGGTCACAGACATAAGACCAGCTATTAAATAAAGCTCTTCTGACCTGAGCTGTCATGTGGGTATATATTCATGGTCCCGTTCAAGTCCTATTTTGGATAGTCTGCCGTGGTTTCATTCCATTTCAAAGAGCTGTCTGACGCTCGGCGTAACCTTGGCACACTGCCACTCCAACATCCAATCACAGAGCTTGAAGACTAATCACTGGGTTTGTCAAGCAAAGCGACTGTAGTCCCAAATGATAGCTGAGGATTATGGGTAGTGTAGTGTCTTCGGCCATCCTAAACTCAGAAAAAGATATTTGTTTCTCCGAATCGAAGGGGGAAAACACAAAAGCATTGTACACAATTTAAACCAATCAATGTTGTGTAATTAACACGGATAAACTGATGTTTTTAGTTGACAGTAGGGGAATACCTTCGGTTTTACTATGAAAACTTTGAGACCGGAAATACTGTTTTCACCCAAAGCTGTTGCCTGGAGATGCAATTTTGTTGATAGTTTATTTTGAAATTCAGTTCCTGACGGACGGCAAAAAATTATAGAATTAAACAAATAAATAAAAACAAGGATAATTGTGTGTTATTGTAGAGTAAATAACAGTGTGTTATTTAGAAAAGAATAACAAATTAGGAGGAAAAAAAGATTTTAAAAAATACAGATTTCAGTATTCTGAGCCCCATTTATTTTCCTCACGGACGGCAAAAATAGTCCGACATTATACAATTTAAAATAGAAACAATAATCGTGGCTTGATATTGAGTAAGAAAATGTTTTTATGAACCACACAGCTTCCGGTATTCCAAGACCCGACCGGACAAAAAGACGTGGTGCAGGCACGAAACATACTACCAAAAGAAATACATTGCTTTTCGTTCTGTGTGACACGAAAAAAAAAGGGGATAATCGTGTTGGTGAACACGAATCAATAGATTAAATGTCGTGACTATAACATGAAATGCCGTGAGACTGGGTTGGACACACAGAGACACACACACGGTGCATTTCCATTGATCACAGAGTGAATTACAGTGACTAAGGCAGATGGATGTAAAAACACATACATGCACATGCAGACACACACATAAAAGCACAGACTTGGAAGAGAATGACAGTAATTTGCTTTGCTTGTTTGGCTTAGTTTTCTCCAGCCTGGAGACCCTCATGTTGTGCTGAACGCCCCCTTGATTATAATCACAACAACCATCTCCACCACCCCTGCACTGAAAGTTATTAAAGCTATTTTGTATTACAATAGCCAGTGCTGACAGGGGATGAATGAAGAGCATTGTGCAGCCTCAGCCGTCAAATATAACAAATGACTGAGCAGTTGTGTTGCCATTTTGGTAGTGAAAACCATTCTAGTTTCTGACAGGAAGAGACTCACATTTTACAAAAAGCTGTACTCACTCTAATTGTTGTTTTTGTACACTTACGCATTACTCTAAAACTGTTTAAAGTGAAAAACTAAAGCAAACTGGGCAAAGACAGTTTTGAAAGGACAGCCAATTTATTTTAATTTCACCAGCTCTGTCCGTAACAGGTGGACGGTAGGTAGTGTTGTGCATTTCCAGCCAATAACCCAGCGTTATCATTCAGGGTCATTATACCTTAGAGTGGCAGAGAATAGGGGGGCCACCAGAGGACCTATCCAGAAGACGCATTTGGCACTGAAGACCAAGTCAGCGGGGTGGGAGTGGTTCTGATTTCCACTGTGACTCTACGCCATTATGTCGACCTCTTACTGTCGATTGGGCCAACCATCAACAGCCTTGGTATTGCTTAAAATGGATATTTCGGATTCTTTGAAGCGGGGTTGTTTGAGGAAGTAATTCATAGTCAGTGTACTAGAAACAGTAGATATAGGTCAGTACACCCCCAGCTTGGAGAAACAGCCACGAGTTACAGTTTAATACTTTTTGAGACACTATATTTACCTAAAACTAAGATCAGTTTAAGTATATGCTGTAGTTTAGCAATTTCGCCCGATTTAACTTGCTGTCAGACAACCCTTTTCAACCGGGAATTGTCAATTACTCATCAATGCCGACAGAATCCATTTACAGAAACAGTCATTTTACCTTGCATAATATGTGGGTTGCTGGTCTACTTATGTCCAGATCTGTTGTTATCTTGTAGCATACAGTATAGTTAGTTAATATTCACTATTACTCCTGTATTATAAAAAATACTATTCAAGATAGGAGGATGAGACACTTAAACTGCAGACTGACAATATGAAGATACGGTATGTATAGTCATTAAAAAAATAAAATAATGTATTTGCGACTTGACATGAATATCCCAACGCAGCAAAGATGGCATCATTGTGACCTCACTCATTGCACTGAATACATTTCTGATTAAAATAGGAAACAGATATTTGCACTTGTGAATGGCACCTCGTGTTTCCTCGCCGTAATAAATACTGGGATAAAGCAGCGTGACGCACAAACAGCTCGGTAAAACTTCTATTTTTTCTTTTTGTCATGTGGACGACATGTGACTGACAGCATGATGATGCAGCAAAATGCTAAACATCCTGAGTGATGAATGATGGGTATGTAGCTCCAGAGTACATGTATTTGTATTTCCCATGGAAGAGAATATAAACATGTCAAGTCAAATTGTTAAAAGTGTTTAATGGAGTCAACCTCCTTGGCCTGCCTCGAGCTTTTCTGAAGGTATGATAGCGTTAAGCAGTGGCAGCTAATTAGTGAGGCTGCTGACAGCAGTGCATTTGTTTATAAAAAGATAGAAAATATATAATGCAACACAAAGTGACATGTTAAGCTTCTGTAAATAAATAATTAAAGAAGGAGATTTGGAATTTGATTAAAATAAATTATTCTCAATTTATAGATCCAAGTGACAGGAAACTAAAAAGGGCTTAGCTTAATAAGCAACTAATTTGACGCACCAAGGATCTCTTAATTTAACTTTTAAATTGGTGCTCAATTGGCGCTTTTTGAAAGAGCAAAATGGGTTATTTATCTACTCCACTGAAGCCTACATCAACTTCCATTCACACAGATTTTTTTCCCAGCTACCTTCACTTCTGCGGGATCAGAGTGTGTGCAAACACTGGTCTGATCGGAGCCATAATGAATCCCTTAAGCACAGGGGCTGCTGATGGATAAAAAAAAAGGCCCGTCTCTGACTACCATCTCTTTACCTCTCAGGGACTCAATATGCATTTAAGCCTTTGGGGGAAAAAGATTTCCTCTGGGGGGGAAAAAGTAGATCGCTATAGTTGATTCGGTAATTGGGAGGTGTTTGGAATTGTCTGGGGTCAGATCTGTGAACCCCAAAGGAAATACTGCACGGTTAATCTGGCCTTGTATGTCTCTGTCACTGCCTCCTGATGGAAACGTATGGGGGGCTATTAAGCAGAGACAGTCCATCTGGGTCTGTTACGGAGAGCCTTGAGGGGTTGAGAGTGGGGTGGTTTTGCTGTCCTGCTGAAATCACTTGCTTTCTTTCTCTTAAGGTTAGGAGGTGCTCTAACATCTTCTTGTTCAGGTGAAATAAGCAAAATGTATGCAATTTATTCGACACAGAAATAGATCCCTCATGGTGCTGTAAACAACAGCTTTAAAACTGTATGAAATGTCTCAGAATCAGCAGAAAAATGATCCTCATAAAAATCCCAGCGTTTCCTTTTGCAAAGAGGATAAATGCTGCCTTTAATTGGAACTCGTGGGGTCGTATTTTTAACATTGCAAGTCAAGCACACACTATTCTTGGCATTCAAGTTGTTTAACCTGTTCCACTCTGAGCCTGTTTTTCAGGTCTCAGGCTCGAAAATGACATTCCCAGAACAAATGACCATATCTTCCCTTCTAAAAGGGTTAAATTAATAATCTTTGTTCTCAAAGTAATGATAAACCTGTGAGTTGGATGTAGAAGTGTCAGAATCAATATAAATGTTTTTTATTTTAAAGAAAATTCAGATTTTACATAGTAAAAAACTGTAAATTATAGTGTCCGTCCAAAAATTATTTTTTACAGATAGTGAAAACTACCCTTGGATGATGGGTTAGTAGACTAAAAGCTTTAGGAATCCAAAGTACAACATATAATAAGTACCCTGTATCAAGATTGATGCAAAACAAGTGAAATTTGACGTTTTGAGAGAGATTTAGCCAAAAACCCCCACTTCTGGGGTCATTTGGGTGGATTTGACCTATCTCTGGCCCCCCTTGGTCGATTTGGTTGGTTGACATACCCTTGTGACTGTTAGAGCCAATAGAATCGAAGGGGGAGGCTCACATACACACACGTTGTAAAGAAAAAATGTGGGCGCTTCGCGTGTGGGAAACGAAAGCAAAGTGGAAGAATGTCTCCTTCTGGAGTTTGGAAACTAAAACGCAGTTGTATTACTTATGGATTATCAGAAATAATTTCAAAGAAGGCACAGACACATAGGATGAACCTATGGATTAACTGCAGCATCGTTCTTTTATCGTTTTAATGCCATTGAAGACCACTTTTGACCAAGGTAAGCCATGTTTACGTGTTTAGCTTCTTAGCTCCACATGTGATGATGTACGCTTTCGTTTATAGCGTCGCGAATGTTTATCACTGAGTGTTGAGGAGGGCACCGTTAGATTCAGTGTCTCCAGGACACCAAAAAAGAGTGTTTGGTTGTGCATCTAGGATAAGTACTAAGGGAGTTCTGAGTGAGTTTAAGTGCCGCATTACGTTCCATGTTTTCGCTCGTGGCTAATTCAGAGGCTGAGTGTTAGCATTGTGGGTTTTTTTTTTTTTTAAAAATTAAAAAGATCAGTTAGCTGAGTTTCTTCCCGTTACATGGATATAACACATTCATAGTTTTATTCAATATTAAGATTCCTTAGACGTTGTTTCCTGCAAATGACGCGTTTATCCGCCCGGTACCGGGCGGAAGGTGCGTAACAGGTTAAGGCATAACAACACTGTTGTGAGCAGGGGCGTCGCCTGGACCTGAAAACATTCGGGGCTTAGCCCACAGTGGCGGCGGCACTACAGTGGCATTTTTTACTGCAACACTCCCCACACGCACACACACAGTACACCCGCGACTGTTACAATGAAGGCTCGATAATCAGCTCACGGCATATAAGCAGGGGTAAAGTGGTATATTTTATGAGTGGGGGGCTCACCTCCTCTAGGGGGGTCCGGGGGGATGCTCCCCCGGGAAGATTTTTTTTTAAATATTGAAGTTAAATGCATCAATCTGGTGCACTTTGAGAGCAAAATGAAGAGATCTATGGATACCTCTCTCAACACCCATATGAAGCAGAACTGTAAACAGATTTTCTTTTTCTTTATGGATATTTTACTAATCACTCCCCTTTTAAACTCTATTCTTGTTTTACTGCCATATAGTATTTCATAACTGTTTTTCCTTTATTCTCTTATTTTTTTTATAACTATAATGATCATATGAAGGTGTGCCGCGGAAATAATCTTTTGAATAATTTGTGACCAAACCGTTTGAGACCCACTGAGATAACTTAGACTAAAGTTATGTATCTAAAGAGAGTCCTTTAGCTTACCTGAGTCTCTCAGTCTGAGAGGAGAGGACTCTCCTGCAGCTTCTTGTGGAACAAACAGCTCCTTATGTCCGTTAGTGCAGCTAGCTAACCAGATGCTAACAACACGGTCCATGCTGGCACCGGTCCCTCCCTCCCCCTCTCTCCCTCTCTCTCTCTCTATCACACTAAATGCGCTATTGCCACACACACACACAGAGCCACACAAGCACACGTTTATTTCCATGCAACTCTCCGATTGGTCTGGTGTCATGCCTCTGTTGCATTCACTGAACACGGGAAATGACAGTGCTGCCGTCCTCTCTTGTGTCATGATGAGGTTCACGTAAAGCACGGTTAATGTATTATATTATTGAGGGAGAATTGTCCGGGGCTACAGAAAAAACATTCGGGGCTAAAGCCCCGGATGCCCAGGCCAGGCGACGCCACATATCAGAAATGGACATTGCCTTGGTCTCTTTACAAAATTGATTTAATCTGTTGCACACACTTTAAACTCTTGTTGAACAAAGTAGATAATATAAATGTATTGAAAGAACTTTAGAAGACTTCGACAATGCTAGCAACCCTGAGGCTGTACAATGGTACAGCAGTGCTTTGAGCTACATGTTGAAGTCAGAATACATGTTGGTGTTTTTTAGGTATAATATCAACTTGTTGACCATCCAAGTTTTGCATCTTGGAATGCTAACATTAGCTTATTAGCAATACCATAAAGTACAGCTGAGGCTGATGGGTATGTCCTTAGTTTTGCAGGTTGTTTGGTCATTAAGCAAAGCAACAGACAAATATGAATTCTGACATGAATATGTCTCTAAAGTAGGGCTGTCAGTCGATTAAAATATTTAATCGCGATTAATCGCATGATTGTCCATAGTTAATCGCGATTAATCGCAAATTAATCGCACATTTTTTATCTGTTCTAAATGTACCTTAGAGGGATATTTTTCAAGTTTGTAATACTCTTATCAACATATGAGTGGACAAATATGTTTTATATGTTTGTTTATTATCATTTGAACAATGACAAATATTCTCATGAATATTAAACACAACAACCTCTGAACATTACCAATATTCGCCTCAATTCAACCTGGAACCTCTCTCATACATTAATACAATACAAAGTGTGTGTGTGTGTGTGTGTGTGTGTGTGTGTGTGTGTGTGTGTGTGTGTGTGTGTGTGTGTGTGTGTGTGTGTGTGTGTGTGTGTGTGTGTGTGTGTGTGTGTGTGTGTGTGTGTGTGTGTGTGTGTGGACACTGTGATGGATCGTTGGAGCTATGTGCAGCTCAAGGCATATATGCTCGAACGGGAGCTGCCTGGACGCTGCAATCATGTTGCGCGCACTATCCGTGCTGAGTGTGCTGACTTTTCGTACAATGTCCCACTGTCTGGCTACCTGCATAAAGTCAAGTGCTCGGCGCAGTTGTCGGTGAAATGTCGCTCCTCTGTTTTCATTGAAACAGCTCCTTATATCCTAGCACCAGATGCTAACAACAACAACAACACGTAAGGTGTGCCTCGCTCGCGAGCGAGTCGCGCCACACATACACACACTCCCGGTCCTCCCGATGGCCAGTCCGGGCCTGCCGGTGAGCGTGGAAGTGTGGTCTGCCACAAGTGGGCGGCAGGAGCGGGGCTGTCAGCATCAGCTTGTAGATGGTATTTTAAACTCGATGCGCTCTGAAACTACGGGGCGGGGCGGCCGAGGACAAAAAATACAAATGCGTTAATCACGTTAAAATAATTAGTGGCGTTAATTTTTTTTTGCGTTAACGCGTTATTAACGCGTTAACTTGACAGCCCTACTCTAAAGATATTTTTAAAAAAAAGGTGTTACAAACCCTCTTTTGCAAACCACGAATTTTCGCACTGAAATTCACGAGTTAAGATTTTTTGGAACACATGTAAGACTACACGATATCAGACACATAATGTCCTGATATACATGGGGAGTTTGGTTCAAAAGGAGTGTTTGGCACTACGATTCTTCCTTTTATCTCTTCTATGTTTTTGCCCGTGTGACGATTGGATGCTTTCCTGCACACAGCTGTAATAAAGGAATTATTTTATTGGTGCTGTCAGTGGAACAGTAAAGTTGATCCCTCACACATCAAGGGGGTCATCCAATGTGACAATGAGACCAAAAAACATTTTAACCATAGTGATCTTCCTTTAATCCAGTAGATTTCCCTATGAACACCATCTAGCCACACACCAGTTGGGTGGGTAGATGGAACCCTAGAAGAAAACAAACTAACAAACACAAAATCGCTTCAACACTGAATATTGAGTTACGAACATTTTAGATTTTGATGGCTAGTCATTACAAATACGTAAAGTAAGTTACATTTTTTACCCCCCGTCCAGCATGGCACTTGCAGCTATCTCAGAGTTCAGAGTGTACTTTAAATAATTTGAAGCCAGTTCAACGTCACCCAATCTAAAGGGAGTTTATATGATCATTAACAGATTCATGACCCCAAGAAAGATGTGCACAAACTCATCTTTGCCATGGGTTTGGTCAGCATGGGCTTTATATTTTAGCACTTAATTTTTCCCTCCTTTTGTTAAAGCATTGTCTTCATCTTGTTCTCCTGCTGTCATGGGTATATTACCCGTTTCCAACCTCCACCAAAGATGTTTCAGAACAAGAGGTTCAAATTGGACCTTCACGCAGAGTACCCTTAGAGAAACCGCCCTGCAAACTCCTCCAGAAAACACTCTCTGATTAATTCATCCTTCCTTCCATCTGTCTTTGACTCTTTTATCTTATTCTTTCGATGCAAATTACTTTGGTCCCCCTTGTCTTTAGTGTGAGTGAATTATATGCATTGCAACACCATTGGTGTAGCTGATTGATACATCTTGCCTATTCATAATCACACCTCTGTTTCTGTTAAAGTAATTGATGAAGCTTTAATTCATGTACATGATTAATATTGGTGAGCAGAAAGGCCTCACCAGTCTTGGTTAAGCATTAATCATAGACAGTACATAGCTAATTAATGCAATATAAAGTATGTTAACAATAGTAATAGAATAATGCAGGGCCGAATGTTTGTTTCACATTGTATGTCTTTATCCAAGTGGGCAAACAGTCTCTTGTATTCATGTATTTATTTAGTCTGGATGTAGTCAAATGTTGACAAGATAATGAATGAGTCTAAAAATGTAATGCAGTACACTTTTTGTATGCCTTGCCTAAACACCTACTGTACATTTTCAGAAAAATGACCTAATTTAAAAAAATTACCCTGTAGCCTAATTTCCACTGCATTATACGCCACAGTTCAACAAGCTTGGAGGGGTTCCTTTTTGGTTTTCCAGAAGCAACATATTTGGCCATCCGAAAAAAGTTGGAGTTAAGACATTGCAGACACTAGGTCAGAGAGAATCGTCACTAGAGCGAAAAATACCTAGCATCTTAAAAAAAACATACTAACCCTTTTAAAGCAAAACCATGCAGTATTTGAATGACAGTGTAGATATTCTTCTCTTTGGAAAACAGAAAAGAAAAAAATGATTGCACATGGTACCAAAAGCGTGTTTAGTACAGCGTTTCTCAAAGTGTGGGGCGCGCCCCACTGGTGGGAGATGTAATAGGTGGGTCGCGAATGGACGCGATGAACGGGAGATTATTATTATTATTTTATCAAATTTATTTATTTATTTATTCAAATACATTTTTTGGACCTCAGGCCTGAATCAACCACCAACGGCAGCGGCCCACCGGGAAAAGTCCCGAATCTCCCGATGGCCAATCCGAGCCTGCTCACACACACACAACTGAAACCAAAAATAATTGTGCAATCATACAATGCATTTATGTGATGACTTTCAAAGAGAAAAGCAAGCACACTCGGAATAAAGTATTATTTTCTTTTTTTTAAATGTTTTTCGGATTTCATATCGCATAAACACCATATCCCAACGTGCATTGCGGCTAAACAATCCAATCACCGAGCTTAAACCATAGCTGAGGATCTTGGGTAATCAGTTCAGTGGCTGTGTATCTATTTCCGGTTATTTTATTTTGAAATTCAGTTCCTGACGGACGGCAAAAAACCCGAGATTATGGAATTAAACAAATAAATAAAAACAAGGATAATTGTGTGTTATTGTTGAGTAAATAACAGTGTGTTATTTAGAAAAGAATAACAAATTAGAAGGAAAAAAAGATAAAAAAAAATACAGATTTCAGTATTCTGAGGCTCTGAGCCCCATTTATTTTCCTCACTGACCAGAGTTCCCGTTAGCCGGTAATTACCGGACTATGACCGGTAAAATATGCGGAAGTCTGGCAAATCTAAATCTCTCCGGTCAATATGTCCGGTAAAAATATTTTGCATTTAGCGCAATATAAAGTGTATTCAAATAAACAATAAATAGATTTTTGTTTTTGTTTGTTTAAATTAAATTATCTTTTGTGTTAATAGGCAAGCGCACTGTAGGCCACGGCGTAATGTGGAACGAACCCATTACATTTGTTTCATTCAGTAAGATAAAGTGGGCGCACAATAACAACAGGACGACAGAGATGTGAGAAAAATCGGACATGGCAAAACAAGCTAAGCTTAACAATTATTTCTTTAAACCAAGCAGGTCTAATGATGATAATACCGACAATGAGATGGCGATACCGCCTGCTGTCAATGAGACTGCAGATGCCTTGGCCCCGGACAGAAAAAACAAAAATCCCACGCGTTCAGACCCGAATGGAAAGATAAATTCACCTGGCTGAGGTGCGACATTATAGATGGGGAAGAAATTCTGTTCTGCTCACACTGCGAGAAGTCGGGGAGAAAGAACGGGTTCACCAAAGGAGCAACAAATATGAGAACCTCTGTGCTTATTAAACACAGTCAGAGCAATGAGCACATTTTGTCAGTGAACACATACCACAACAAACCGCGATGAAAGGCCACTGCGAGAGGGCGAATGAAGCTTCCAACATGAAGCTATGTTCTCAGCTAAAAGTAGTGTTTCACATGGCTAAAAACGACATTGCAGGTAATCAGTATGCAGGGTTGACTGAGCTACTACGAGAAGTGAACCCTTACGCAAAGAAAATATATTTCCCCATATATTAACTGTCAATATATTGCATTATTTTGTTTTCTGATTTACTGGTTAATTGAAAAGATTTAATAAAGGAAATCTTGCTGTTGGCTACACCAAGTGATACTGATTAATAATCAACATGAAAAACATATTTATTCATATCTACAAAATATATTGAAAATATATTGAAGATATATAGAATAATATATTGTGTTAATATATTACAATATATATATATTGAATAATATATTGTGATAATATATTGTAATATATGGGATAATACATCAGTAATTGCCGCTTTCCATATATTGAGTAATATATGTAAATATATATAATATATTGGTTGTGTATATATGTGAACATACATTTTACTATATATTAACATTTATATGGGGACATGTACTATATATATTCACAAATATATGGGGACATGTATGCTCTATATATTCAGATTTATATGGGGACATGTATGCAGAATATATTCACAATTATATGGGGACATGTACTATATATATATGCACAAATATATGGGGACATGTATGTACTATATATTCAGATTTATATGGGGACATGTATGTAGAATATATTCACAATTATATGGGGACATGTACTATATATATTCACAAATATATGGGGACATGTATGCTCTATATATTCAGATTTATATGGGGACATGTATGCAGAATATATTCACAATTATATGGGGACATGTACTATATATATATTCACAATTATATGGGGATATGTATGCGCTATATATTCACAATTATATGGGGACATGTATGCACTATATATATTCAGATTTATAAAAGACCATGTACGTACCATATATTCTGAACATGAGTGCAATATATGTTCACAATGAGGAGAAATGCATGTTCTGATAAAAAAAATCTTTCATTTCATTTCAAACCTTTATTTATGCAGGTGAATCCCATTGAGATCATTGATCTCTTTTTCAAGGGTGACCTACTGCAAGTAGGTTCCACATGAATACATATAAACATAACAGAAAAAACAAAAAAGGACATCATACAGCATATTTACAGTGACTACAGTTTACATAGCTAGTAACATTTACAGGTTCCAACAGTTTCCGATTGGATAGTATCTATCCTTGCTTTAAAAACATTTAGCGGAACCAAATTGCTCAGACTGTTCCAAGTTAGCGGAGCTGCGCATCTAAATGCTATCTTCCCTAAGACAGTCCTAGCAGTTGGCACATTTAATAAAACCACAGCATTCGATCTCAGGCAGTAGCCACTTACAATTCGCCGTGAGATCAGGGAGCAGATGTAGGAAGGAAGTTTCCCTAACATGGCTTTGTATATAAAAATGTACCAGTGACTGAGCCTCCGTACAGTTAGTGAAGGCAAACCTGCCCTTGCATACAGGGTACAGTGATGGGTTAATACTTTACAGTTTGTCACAAATCTCAGTGCACTGTGATAGGCGGCATCTAACTTGACCAGGCAATTGGCAGGTGCATTCATATAGATCAGATCACCATAGTCCAGTACAGGTCAAAAGGTCACAGTGACTAGCCTTTTTCTGGCCTCAAGTGAGAAACAGGACTTGTTCCTGGAAAAGAAACCTAGCCTAACCCTCAGTTTTTTAAGCAGGTTATTGACATGAAGTTTAAAAGTGAGACAATCATCAAGCCAGATACCAAGGTATTTGTAACAGGTAACCACTTCAAGTTTTATTCCTTGTGTAATTAAAATATCTAAAACAGGTTTAGCTTTTGAAAAGAGCATTACCTTGGTTTTATCAACATTTAAAAGAAGCTTAAGCGCTGAGAGCTGAGTCTGAATAATGAGAAGCTTAATTTGTTTTTTTCTATCAATGTGTAACAGTTATCAAAATACTCATTAAAAGAAGGACAAGGAACGAATAAAAGAAAAGGCCTATAAACAACACATTATGTCATGACTCAAGAACATTTTTATGTAATTATGTAATAAAACCCACATTTTGTAATAATCTGCTGCATTCTGTAACAGCCTGAACGCAATATAAAATAAATGTCCCTGCTTTTTGTAATAAATTATTACATTTTGCAATGGTTATTACAAAATGCGTGAGTTGCCCTTTTAAAAAACTGTAATATTCATTATGTAACCATAACCAAACTGTAAATATATCCCAAAATTGATGTTGATATACATGTTGGCTAATGAATATGGTAACACTTGATCTAGTTTTGGCCAATGAAAGATATTCTACTGAAGTATTTTTAAATTATGAGTAAGGATGATTCATGGTTGAATAAATAAATAAACAGTTGTAATGTTATTGTTTGCAACTCATTTTGTAATAACCACAGCAATATGTAATAATATATTTCAAAATGTGGCGACATGTATTACATATTTGCATTGAACTTGTTTACTACATAATGGGCAAATTATTACAAAAGGAGGTGTTATTACATAATGAAGGGAAAATGTATTACATTTTGTATAGGTATAGTTAATAAATGATGCATTGTTATTTCATACAGGGCCAAAAAGAGCAGTCTGTTATCCTATTTAACAATCTTGTTTTTTGTTTCACCTGGTGACAACTTTAAACATGAGCTGATCACTCATTAAAACAATGTCCGGAACAGGGCCAAAAAAACAGTCTTGTACCCTATTTGATCGTCAATCTTGTTTTTTTCGTGCCTTTACTCACAAATTCTTGTGTTAATGGATGTTCTTATATCTGATGTCTTGGTCCCTGGATGGTGGTTTACTACAGCATCTGTGGAACAGAACAATTACAAATAATTAGAAGTTCACAAAAGACAGCAGGAATTATAACAATATCCATAATATCTATATTAAAGCATGGGCTGGCTTGGTGAATAATGTGGGAATACAAATAGTGGAAGAATAGGCTTTGTACATTTTCGTCTGAGTGTGGCGCTACTGGTTGGTATATTTTATGGAATTTGGACCAAGCATCTGCATCTGTAACAGTTCTGTTTAAAACTTTTTTAAATGTAATTGCATTCATCTTTAAAGGTGGGGTAGGTAAGTTTGAGAAACCGGCTCGAGATACACTTTGTGTTATATTCCATGGAATGCTCTTAACATCCCGATAGCAATGAATATCTGAAGTGCTTTGACAAAAAATCCATAAAAAAATATCATCTGTGGAAGCCGTGGTACTGTAAAAAGCACATCCAATCATTTTAGCCGGCCCGGCTGAAATGACTGGATGGCCTACCTGCCTGTCAGCCTTCCATCTGTGCACAAACTTATCTCGTGCCCTCATTGGTCATGTGCGCGTTCGTGTGTGTTGGAGGAGGGGCTCTGTGAGGAAGTGGCAGATTTTTTCCGGCTGTGTATTTTCAAATTCTAGCGCACTCGAGCTGGTTTCTCCAAAATTACCTACCCCACCTTTAAAAGACTACTTTTATTGAATGAGAGTTTTACCTAGCATAATGAGCCTGGGGTGGTGGGAAGGGAGAACTGGGCCTCGGCATCGGCAGGAGTGGTAGTCGCCTATGAGTATTAGAATTTAGATGAACAAAGGCATAGAAAAACCCTGAAATATGTACTGACACAAAGCTACAACCCTCGATTTTGTAAGTAGTAGTAGTAAATACATACGTATATACAATATACAACAATACGCATAATGCAATTAGCAGTACCAGTAATAAAATAACTGAATAAATAGTAGTAGAACCTTTATTTAGCCAGGAAAATCAATTAAGAACAAATTCTTATTACAATGATGACCTGACAGGAGGCAAAAGGCGTCCTGAGGGGATGGGGTTTGGGAGGAAAAAAATAAAAAGACAGACTCCGGGCACTACAGAACCCAGGAGACAACACAATGACACAGAGCAGAGATGACAGGCATAGCAGTTAAACATATAAAATCTCTAAAACAATATTGCTGTGGTTCAATCTGTCATTAAAATAATATAGAACATTCATCCATTCAATCCTTCATGGCAAGGATAACTAAGCTGAATAGTGAATAAAGTGATATGTGAAAAGTAAAATGACAGTGAAATTAAATGACAGTGCGTTCCTTACCACTGCGATCTGGCTCCTCTGTCCTCGTATATTTTGGGTCTGATTCCTCACTACTGATGTCTGCCTCTGCATGGGCCCTCTCTCCTTATTTATTCTGTCTCAGTCACCACTGCTATCTGGCTCCTCTGTCCTCTTGACTTGTGGTTCTGTAGGCTTAGTTCGACCTATGAATTTCAACAATGCTCCTGTAAAATATATAGATGTATAGTATTATGGGTCAACATTAAAATAACATACACTGGAGAGCAAAATGTGAAATGCCATTGACTGTAGGCTACATATTATCCACACAATTGTCAGCAGGGGCAATAACAACTAAAATGTGAACTAACTTGAATGCATTAGTCCACAACACATAGCCTAACGTAGAGTAGAGAATGAATGAATGGTTTCTGCAAAATACACAGAAATAGAAATAAGGTTCAAATTACAATAACTAACCAGACGATGGTTATTAATAATAAGCAACAGCAATACTAATTGTTGCTAAAACACATTAGACACGTTGCAAACACACGGCTAATAAAAGCTAAGTTAGCATCTCATCCACACCATGGATGTATAATAAGAACTGGATACAGCGTGGGAGGCGGGGCCTCATTCATTCCTATGAGAGTTGCTCAATCGCGCATGATGACAAAATGGCCCAACTTTTGAGAGAGCGAAACGTCACAGATTACCCGGCATGCCTGAGAAGTACCCGTATGTGCGCTCATAGCGCATGCGCAACTTTAAACATGCCCCCCAAAATGCTCGCTCACATCAAGCACGTCAATTTGCGTACACGTAACAGCACCGCGCGTTCATGACAGCATGGTAATGGGTTGTTATGATGGATTTGATATTAACGACGAGGCGGCAGTTAGCAGCTAGCGGCTAGCTAGTAATTATGCTAATTTACACATCAGTCGTTATGTACTTTTATATTACGCTGATGTAACAGGATCTAGTGATATCCAAGCAACAGAGCTTAATTTAGCATGAAACTTGTGTGGGTTGTAGCCTACATGAAACCACTTGGTAATATATAAAAATATATGTATTTTGAGTTATGATCAATTGTGATTTAAATCTTTATCTAAAAAGTAAAGCTGATGATGGATTACTGTGGTGGAGTTAAAATAACAATAGCCTATTTCTCTTTGAAATGTGATGGAGTGAAAGGATAGTAACTGTGATTATTCATGTTAAGTACCCAACAAGTAACTACAACGTATAATACTTGAAGGAAAGGTGTAAAATGTTTCCATAAATACCAATATCACACAGTACAACACCCCTTGTTGTTAAATACCAACCATGTGTATATATATATATATATATGCCGCTAAAACTGTGTAATATACCTGGCTGCTAAATCCTCCAAACTGTTACAGGATGTGTATTTTGTAAAATGTGTAACTGTTTTTATTATAATTTCTTGTTTTTAATCTTTAATACTTTTTGTATGCATACTTTAAGTAACATTAGGCTGTCTTTGGCTCTTTTCTGCTGTAATAATGTAAATGTATTCTGATTCTGAACTAATTGATATGTTTTTGTCACAGTTTGTTTCCCTATATTGCGACACTTGTTTTGTTTAAGATTATTTCTCCTTTTTTTACAGACATCCCCAACCATAGTGGAATGCTGTTGTAAAGGATTGCATTGATCCGTGCATCAATACCTTCACCCAGCTTTGAGGCCTCCAATGAATGAAATCATCTTGTGGCTGGGAAAAATGTGAAAAAATAAATCTCACAAAGAGTGACTTTCTGGTGTAATCATTATAATATCAAAGACAAGCACTTTTAGTAACAATATATAAAATCATTCAGCAGCAGAGGTTGGGGTGGAAACAGCATTTCTAACTAAGATGATTACAATATTACAAGTTAAACATCAAGATGAACATACTATTATTAATTTAAAAAGTACATGGGAAACTTAAATATCCTGCAATATACCATTAGCAGAATAGGAACAAATGTGCCAAAACATTTCTAACATTAACATAAACTGAGGGCTTTCTTCCTGAGCCGCTGGGAGTAAAGCTCCTCCATGGGTGGCAGCTCCGTCCTGGTGATGTTCTGTGCAGTTTTCACCACCCTCTGTAAAGCCTTACGATTAAGGGCGGTGCAGCTGCCGTACCAGGCCGTGATGCAGCCGTGTCCGTGATGGACACAGAGGAACCTGAAGCTGCTGACTCTCCACCGTAGTCCCATTGATGGCGATGGGGGCGTGTCCCTCTCCCTGCTGCTTCCTGTAGTCCACAATCAGCTCCTTGGTTTTGCTGACGTTGAGATGGAGGTTGTTATCCTGGCACCAAGATGTCAGGTTTTCGACCTCCTCTCTGTACGCCGTCTCTTCGCCGTCTGTGATCTGGCCGATGACGGTCGTGTCGTCAGCACGTAGGCCCGTACCAGTGTCTTGAAGTGGCTGCGCTTCCTCCTGGGCCACATCCAAAATTGAGAAGAAAGAGAACAGACACACCACAGCTGGGTGAGGCTGGTGAGGCTGGGGAAGATGAGTAAAACAACTCAAGAGTAAGAGTGGGTAACTCAAGAGTAAGACTGGGTATGTATACATTCACTCCGCAGCTGCTTATAATCAGCTCATCACAGGCGTTCTCTTTAACCTATTACATTCACCTCATTCTCCAGCAGCCAAACACCGAGCTGCAGCCAAACTTTAAAATGGTTCTCCTCTCTCCTGCAGTCAGCTGTGATTTCAGGTGTTCATGCTGCCGCCCGCCTCCTCCCCATCCACCTCCTCCCCATCCACCTCTTCTCCACCCACCTCCGTTCATCATATCCAGAGCCAGGAGAGCTAATCCAAAGACCTCATCACACCTCCTCTTCATCCCATCTCCTCATCAAATCCAGATCTTCATCATCATCACCAGTGTCTAGACCCCGGGGAGGTTCCCTATGCTCACGGCTGCATTTCCCCCTTTAGATATAAGATTTCAGGATCGGGGTCTAATCGCCAAAGACTTAACATTTATCATATGACATGTGTCAATAAATGTTCTTTAAACAAAATGAAGTCTCTCCTGATTTAACTGTCTGGACCCCATCCTCAACTTTTTTTCAAACCACAACATGCCTTCAGAGGGCTTTCCTGTTGATCATAATTGGTGGATCTTTTAATCTAATAATTGCAATCAATATTATATATATTACCTTTTAATCTATATAAATTGTATTTACATTTGTTGTCACTATTTTTTCCACCTAGTTCTACAATGCCAGCCATAAGAGGTATACATTTCTTATTTTTGTGAATTTCTATATAAAATGCTGATTTTCTACCTGAAAATGCTTATGTATTTTTAATTACATTTTCGTAGAGCTTTGACTTTTTCAGCTGAATAAATATTATAACTAGATGGTTTTGTTCAGCATTGCCAGCTTCACTTTTGAGCTTTATGTTGTGCCCAGCATTCTCCTGTGCTCTGAAATCAAAATGTGGATAAGCATAACACAACACTAAAATAAACACTACAATACAACTTGTTATTTGACACACACAAGGTTGTTCATTTGTGTGTATAAATATAAAACACAGGCTATATACATATATATATATATATATATATATATATATATATATATATATATATATATATATATATATATATATATATATATATATATATATATACATATACAAGTATAATTAATACAACTGTTAATTTGATTAGAGCTTTGACACATATATCTTTATTTATATATGTATAAGTATGACGACTTCCTCGGGCGATATCATGGTATAGCTAATTAATCTGGGTCAAAACGTGTTGTGCCCACATGCAAAGGTTGTAAACTCTGGTTTATCCCTGCGTGGTATTATAGTAATAGCAAACAGCAACGTTCAACTCCTTTAATGGTATATTGCAAGTGCAATAAGAAGCTACAGGGACGTTAATCTACGTCGGTAATATTAACTTTATTTAATACAAGATTTACGGTACAAGATTTAATCATACAGCCCATGTAGTATAATATTTTACAAATGATGAATTACAGCAAACATGTGCAATATATCCGTTATTACAGCTCCGTGGGCTGGCAGTAAGGCGATATGGGTCCGTTCTTATTGTGCATCCATGGGTCAAGATAAACGCATGTAGTGCTGAACACGTAACATGAACGTGCCGGGCGGCGCGGTCCCGTGGGTTAGATGCGCGTTCATAATGCAGAGGGAAATAACTCTCAGAATAACGTTATTAGCACATTTTTACAACTTGAGGAACGAATGTTTTTAATAAGGGCTATACAAGTGTTCATACTGGGTAGTTTATTTAGTTTAAAAAAAATTATCCAACGAGTTACAGACCACTCTTTCCCCATGTAAGTCAATGGGAAAAAGTGTTTCCGGGCCTGGCAACCAAAAGGAAGTGTAGTACCGCCGTTTGGCCAGCACGAATATTTTCATCAGAGTCCGGCGCACTTCCTGGGGGCTTGATCCACACACTATCATAGCTTAACTTAGCTAACTAGCTAGCATTAGCTCAATTCCTGAACAACATAGAAACTAAAAACGGGACATCAAGACTCATTAACACACTGACTGAGCAGGACACTATGCATACAATCTTATAACATTACCAACACTAAAGATCTGCATATATGCTCACATTCTTCACGAACGCATTCTCTCTGTGACGATGGTAATTATGCATGTGACGATGCGCAATAATGTCCTGAACGCACATGTGTAACCAGCTCGAAGACCCGTAGCTGAACTACTTTAGCTGTCCCTAAATGTGCCTGACTAAAACACGAACGATATAATGCAGATCAAGGAGAACAAGGGGAATTTACAAGACATAGACTAACTGTGGTTACATTACTTAACTAGCTCATCGTCGTCACCAGTCAGAAAATGTCCGTTAGCCGTGGGGCTAGTTTTCGCTATGTTAAACTCCATTGACTTATGCTAAAATGTTAGTGATCTAAAGGTCCGCTATTTTTGGCTGTTTTGGGTCGACTTCAGTTGACTGTAAAATCGAAAATCTTCGAAATTGAATGTTCACAAAGCTGCGGACCGGTTATACACTCATACACGAGGGAACTAACATAGCTAATTTAACTAACGTTAAATGTAGTGCCGAGAGACGGGACATACGGATTAAGCAACTAGACTACTTATAGTGTACATGCAGAATTATTTCAATTTAAAATAGTTTTAAATGCTCACACACATACCTGACTCTGGTGCTGTATTTTCCTCTCGTTTCTTTTTAATTTTCCGTTTCGAAGCACCTGATGAATGCTTTCTCTTTGACACTCAGCGACAGAATCAACAGACAGAGGCAGCAACGCAGATTTGAATCTGCCAATCAGATCAATCTATTGCTGGAGAGGGGGGGGGGGCTCCCCGAAATCAGCCAGAAGTGGCGCATTCGAATACTGTTTGGGCTGTCTGCCGTGGATGGGCTGCGTTCCACTCCAAATAGCCGGTCGGCCGTAATATATGCATAGATATATATGCGTGCATATATTCATATATATATGCGTGCATATATGCATATATATATATTTATATATATATATATATATATATATATATATATGAATATATATATGCGTGCATATATGCACGCATATATGAATATATATATGCGTGCATATATGCATATATATATGCGTGCATATATGTGTGTGTCTATATATATTTATAAACTGTATATTATTTTCCATCATTCAATGGACAATTTGTACTTTTTTTATATGTAGGCTACCATCAAACATATGTTCATATATAAAGTGGGTAACTATACAAAACGAAGTGAGATAACTGTTTATGAATATCTGTTAAATTTTATGTAAACTCATGAAAGATAAATGAGTGTTTCAATAAAACTATTACATATAAATGTATAGTGCAGTTTTTGTTTTCATTGCAATATATTTTTTTTATATGTATCAATATATAGCCATACATGGTCCATGCATATATTGCAATATATTTAAAAATATAAGGACTACTTTCCCATATATGGAAATGTATGATCCAATATATTGTATTATATTTACCAATATATTACAATATATTTTTGTTTCATAAGGGAAGGCTCCTGATTTTGTCACAGGTGATGGAATTTACAGGCACGGTGATTCCGTTGATGACATGGAAAAGGCCATAGATGAAGTCCTGATTTAGCAGCTGGACGAAAAACTAAAGAAGAGTGACTTTATCGGAATAATCATTGACGAGACGGTTAATATCCCGAAGAAGAGAGGTTTCAGGCAGATTGCCAAAATGGCATACAGGGATGTGAATGTGACACACGCAGATGACCGGTCCCGGCAGGCTTTCAGTAATGTCCGCGTACGCCACATTACACATCTTATAGATGCTTTAAATATACGCTGAACCAGCCCTCAGAACCATTATTGGTCATTTTGGCCAAGGGATTGCCAGTGAGGATGACTCAGCGCAAGCCAGTGCCCCTCTCATTGATGCCACAAGCGCCCACAGAGATGCCATCCCTGTGATGACAGCGCTCCGCGGATACGGAGGCTTGCATTTCTTAACGGCTTGCGAAGTCCTCGTAAGAGATTTAGGCAACATCTATCCTGAGTGGGCAACACTGGCCAAGATAGCATGCGTGATCCCTGTCTCCAGTGTGCCGGCAGAGAGAGGATTCTCTCTACAGAACAGAATCAAAACAGCGCAGCGAAGTCGGCTTGGCGAGAACAAGGTCACATGGCTCATGCGCATTGCCAGTTGTGGAGAGACACTCGGGACCTTTGATTTTAAATCCGCAGCTACCCACTTCACAGGTCTGAAAAAGCATCGAAAGTAGGCTAAAACATCATAAGCTAGGCATTTTGCTCTAGTTTTGTCAAAGAGTTTGTGTTACAATTTGTTTAACCTGTTAAGCCCGAGAGACCCCGGTACCGGGGCACTCCCGCAACATCTTGCAGGAAACAGTGTCTGAGGGCATGTTCATTTAATAAACTATGAATGTTTTATATCCATGTAACGGGAAGAAACTCATCTAACTGATCATTTTTTTTTCAAAATAAAACCCACAATGCTAACGCTGAGCCTCGGAATTAGCAACGAGCGAAAAATGCTAACAGATTACTGCACCGAAATTCACTCACAAAACCTTATTATTTATCTTTTCTGCACATCCAACACATCGTTTCACATCGTGAGGTGACACAGAATCGATGGGTGCATACATTATCACTCCATGATACGAACTCGCGACTTTATAAACAAAAACAGACATCAAAACATGTGGCGCTAGGTAGCTAAAAACGCTAACATGGTGTTACGGGTCCCAAAAGCTTGGGTATTACAGCAACAATAAAGGATATCTGTGAAAAACAGAAAAGTGCAGCAGCAATAATTATACACAGGATCCGGTTGATCGTCTGAATTGCTTCTCTTATTCAAACTTCAAAGTACACAGTTACATATTACTTTCTATCAATATATATATCTTTAACAAATATAACATACTATGGAGCTCACATAAATACACTGTCAGTGTTAATAAACAAAAAACAAGGCGATGTGCCTGCAAGACTTCACTCAGGTGAACAAAACATAATACCCGTGCGCAGCAGCTAACCTGCCTGCGAGCCTTCGCTCAGGTCACATTTACCCACGGCGCGGCTGAAGCCCGCGAAAACGGCATCTATAGTTGCCGACAGTTAGTATTTTTAAAATACCGTTACCATGTCAAACATGCTCAAAACTCTATGACACACTCTCTTAAACATCTCCAACATCACATCTCATTTACACAAGCCAACATCAATCATTTCCATCATGTACTGACCTGTGAAAAACAGAAAACTGCAGCAGCAATAATTATACACAGGATCCGGTTGATCGTCTGAATTAGAGATGGGCGAGTCCTGATTCATCCGGATCATTAACCCGGATCCTAGAAATGAGCTGGTCGTGACGAGTCTCCCCTCTCCATTAACCCGAGTCCTTGAGTCCCACACTTGGTGTGACGTACAAATTAAAACTATAAATTGCGTCACTCGCTACTCTCTTTATAACATGTAAAATCACATTACAACGTACCCCAGTCCATCTACCTACCCTTTAGCAAGTATACAGGATAGCTGCCTGCCAGAAGTTATCGTTTGGCTCAGGGGAGGGGACGCGGATCAGTGAAACTTCCTGCAGACTCGTGGGGACTCAGAGGAGCCGACGGCTCCTAACCGTATGCACGAGCAGACTCGCAGATTCGCAGATTCGCAAATCCTGACTCGCTGCAACACACAGCGGATCAGACTCGTGCAGACTCGGAGCCGTAACCATATAGCAGCAGATCCCGAGATCCAGCAGACTCGTCGTCATGCACGAGTCCACAGCAGACTCAGATTCGCAAATCCTGACTCACTGTGCAACACACAGCAGACTCGTGCGGACTCGGAGCCGTATATAGCAGCAGATCCAGAGATCCAGCAGACTCGTCCTCATGCACGAGTCAACAGCAGACTCAGATTTGCCAAATCGCAAAATAACCCTTTTTTTTGTGATCAACATTTTTTATTAAAGCAAAATACACTGTGTAGCGGAGGTTAATATCACGTCAGTTTAATAGATAGATAGATAGATAGTACTTTATTGATCCCAAATTGGGAAATTGTTGTTACAGCAGCATAAAAGGCATTTTACAATAAAACAAAACTACAAAATATACAAGAATAGAAATAAAAATAAAATAAAATATAAAATATAAAATATACATGTCGAAATAGAAAATATACATGCAGATATTATATATATATATATACAAATATATATATATATTCAAAATATATGGAATAATAATATGCTCGTGAAATGCATCAACTTTTCGGTTTCACCGATAGGATTTCTACGGTCTTGGTGATGCTGACTCATATGACTCAAATGACTCGTATGATCCGGATCTCTTCAATGACTGACTCAGAAGACCCTGAGTCCGTAAAAGGATCCGGATTTGCCATCTCTAGTCTGAATAGAGTGGCGAAGTCCCTCCCCTTCCGGTGGACCTCCATGGGAAAAAATGTGTCGTAAAACTGTGAAGTAACACATTTGTTTGTGTGAAACGCTCAATGAACTACATCTCTGGTCTCACAGAACAACACACGTCACCAAGATGGCCGTCACTACTGTCTTGTCAACAAAACGATTGACTACCCTCACTATCACCACAATGAAACACGTCCTGAAGAAAGTCATGCAAAGCTGCATGCCTGCCTTCCTTTGATTCTCTCTGAACTGCCTGCTCTTTTTAATGTTTAATGTCAACCATTTGTGCAGATAGCATGAAGTAGAGAAGATCGCTAGCGTTAGCGTTAGCATTTCTCCCCCGGGCTTAAATTGTGTATTATAGAATGATCACACCGGTGTGACAGTACTCTTCAAAGGGTTCACGAAATATGACTACTACTCTTACTGTTTAACATTTTGGGTTACTTAATGTTACTTCCTGTTAAGGCTAATACAAATGACAAGGCTGTAATGCTAACTAACGTGCTAGCTACTAGCTAGCTTGATCCAGACACTCCTGGTCCTTTCATCAGACGGGAAGCAAAAGAACGAGCAAGACCCATTGCTGGTATGATAACAACCTGGTACTAAGCACACAGGCATCTTGTTAAAGTTATCTTATCTTAGCCAGCACCATATAGATAGATTCTATCTATATGGCGCTGATCTTAGCTATCTCTTAGTGGAGGAAAACAATTGTGACATCACTTACGCGACTCTGGGATTTGTAGTCTTTCTAGTTGCGTATTTTTCATAGTCTTATATTTCAACAGTTTTACGACAAACTGTGACTTTTTTGACATGGAAATGATTTTTTAAGATTGACAAACATCATATGTGTAATTCATGGCACAATTCAAACGGGATCGAAAGATACGTTTTCTCTCTCTATTTTTCCGAAATAAGGTCCCATGGGGCGGAAGCAGGGCCGTATCCACCATTGAGGTCACCGAGGTCCGGACCTCGGTAACTATTTCCGAGCTGTGTATAAAAAACTTGTGAAATAACGGCACTAAACGGGGTTCTTTGTAGTACTTCCATTTACTGACAATGGGGGCGCTGCATAACTAGGTAGCCTCGATTAAAGCAAACAGAAGAAGACGACATGTATCAACAAACCACCGCAGCCCGGACTTGTATCGGAGCAGCGGAGGAGTGATGAGGTATCTAGAGATCTGAGTCCAGTGGGCTGCTTGTGTTCCTGTTCATCAGGACATCATATGACCAGCAGATCCTGTGTGAACGCACTACGTTAGTCAGTGGACGTCCGACAACATGCACACTAACTTATATTGCAGCTATAGGCTAAACTTTGGTTTAAATTGCGTGAATAAACTAGCTAGAGAGCTAAAGTTAATTACATTCATCCAATGTCAGAAGGATTACCTTTTAATAAACGTTGTAATGCTTTTCTTTCATTTCAATTGGAGTAAAACATTGAAGATATAACATTGTATTGTTTTCTTTTTACGCTGACTCAGATATAATGAAAAGACTACGTCAGTTGAAACTCAGCTTTGGTAAGGAAGAGACAGGACAGGCAGAGAGAAAGAGAGAGAGAAAGTGATGGAAGTCAGGGAGGAACTGCAGGTACAGTCACACAAAAGAATGTAGGCTTAATAACCCCATCTATCTATCTATCTATCTATCTATCTATCTATCCATCTATCTATCTATCTATCTATCTCTCTATCTCTCTATCCATCTCTCCATCTATCCATCTATCCATCTATCCCTCTATCTCTCTATCCATCTATCCATATATCTGTCTATCTATCTATCTATCTATCTATCTTCATTTACAATATAGACAATAGGCATACTTTTAACAACATCTATTGCAGTTATGATTGATGTCATAATAACATACAATTGTATAAAACACAATTTGCTTACATCTTTGTTCTCTTTTGTGAATCAAACAAAACTGATTTTTATTTTAAAAAGAATGCAAACAAGTGAAATTGTCACAAACGAGCTGAGGACCAAAATGCAAAACACGGGGAAACCAGGGATAGTCTGTAACCAGCTTTATTGAAGGCAATAACTGGTAGGAGACGAAAAGGCAGGTAGTAGGCAAAGGGCTGGTCGGGGACAGGCGAGGGTTCCAGGAGAAGGCAAGACGGGAGTCGCAGGTACAGACCGGGTCAGGGAGCAGGCGTGGCAGAATAGTCCGGGTACAGGCAGGGTCAGGAATCAGGCGAGGCAGGCAGGTCAGGGACAGGCAGGGTCGGAACCGGGAGAGCAATCTGGGAAGTAATGCTGGAAAGACTGGCATGCTGCAAAGTACGATCTGGCACTGAGGTGAGAGTGAAGTGGGCCTATATACTACTGGAGCTGATGGGTGTAACAGAGTGAAAGAGAGACAGGGTGTGGCTACCAGGTGACTAAGGAATGTTAATGCAGAAAATAGGTGAGTGAGAAAGCAGACTGTGACAGAACCCCCCCCTTAATGGACGGCTCCCGACGTCCAAGACAAACCTACGGGGAAAAAAACAAATAAATAAAAAATCAACAAAAAACCTACAGACACCGGGTGGAAGGTGGGGGTATGGGAAAGGTTAATACTCATCTGAGAATGCTCTCTCGGCCTCCCCCTCCTGGAAATCCTCGTCCTCCTCGACTGAAGACGCCTCCCCCTCCTCCTCGATGAAGCCCCTGGTCCGTAGCCGACGAGTACCCCCCGGCTTAACGCCTGGCTGAGCGTGGGTCCTAGAAGGCTGCTCCGGGTAGCGCAGGTGGAAGTCCCGGATGAGTTGAGGGTTGAGGATGTGACGAGCAGGAATCCACTGCCTCTCCTCAGGACCATAGCCCTCCCAGTCCACCAAATACTGAACCCCTCTTCCTCTGCGTCGGGAACGAAGTATACGACGAAGGGTATAGGTCGGACCCCCATCGATCATCCTAGGGGGTGGTGGTGGGGGAGCGGCAGGAATCATAGGACTCTCCCGGACAGGTTTAATCCTAGACACGTGGAAGGTGGGATGGATCTTCATGTTCCGGGGCAAACTCAGTCGAACTGCTGCAGGGTTAATGACCTTGACGATCTCAAAGGGTCCAATAAATCTGGGCGCTAACCTTTTAGACTCCACCCGAAGGGGAATGTTTTGAGTGGAAAGCCACACCCTCTGGCCTAGCTGGTACACAGGTGCCTTGGTGCGTCGGCGGTTCGCTGATGTGGCGTACCGGTTAGCAGACTGAAGCAGAGTAGTTCGAGCCCGCCTCCAAGTCCTCCGACAACGTCTGATGAAGGCCTGGACAGACGGACAGGTAACCTCTTTCTCCAATGCAGAGAACAAAGGGGGTTGAAACCCGTATGCACACTGAAAAGGGGAAAGACCAGTAGCGGAACTGATGAGTGTGTTGTGGGCATACTCCACCCACAGGAGTTGTTTAGACCAGGTCGTAGGATGATCGGAAGCCATGCAGCGGAGAGTGGTCTCCATCTCCTGATTCTTCCTTTCAGTCTGACCATTGGCCTGTGGATGGAAACCGGAGGTGAGACTGACCGTCGCCCCGATCAGTTCACAAAACTCCCTCCAAAACACAGAGGTGAACTGGGGCCCCCGGTCGGAAACCACATCAGTCGCCAGTCCGTGAAGGCGAAAAACGTGGAGAAGCATAAGTTCAGCCGTCTCCTTAGCTGACGGGATCTTAGGCAGGGGTACGAAGTGAGCCATTTTACTGAACCGATCCACCACCGTCAAGATGGCAGTATGTCCGTGGGACGGTGGAAGACCAGTCACAAAGTCCAACGAAATATGTGACCATGGGCGACGTGGAACCGGTAATGGATGAAGGAGGCCAGCTGGCGCTTGGTGAGAGGGTTTGTGCCGATTGCACACAGGAGAGGCGTTCACAAACTCCCGGGTGTCAGCCTCCAGCGTAGCCCACCAGAACCGCTGCAAGACCATCCCTCTGGTACGTTGAATCCCAGGGTGGCAGGAAAGTCTGGAGCTGTGAGCCCACCTCAGCACCTCAGCCCTCAAAACCTGAGGCACAAACAAACGGTTAAGAGGACAAGAACTAGGACCGGGTTGGTCCACCAACGCAGTCTTAATCCTCTCCTCAATCTCCCAAGCGAGAACACCGATCACTCGAGGAGCAGGAAGAATAGTGTCCGGGATACCGCAGGTGTCTCCCTCCCTCCCGAACTGCCGGGACAAAGCGTCGGCCTTCACGTTGCGGGAGCCCGGGCGGTAGGAGAGGAAAAAATTAAACCGGGTGAAAAATAACGACCACCTGGCTTGCCGGGAATTCAGTCTTTGTGCCGACCTGATGTATTCCAGGTTCTTATGGTCGGTCCAAACCTGAAATGGCAGTTCTGTCCCCTCAAGCCAGTGTCGCCACTCCTCCAACGCCAACTTGACTGCTAGAAGCTCCCGGTTCCCCACGTCGTAGTTTCTCTCCGCCGGACTCAATCTCCTCGAAAAGAAAGCACAGGGGTGGAGCTTCTGATTCTCACCAGAGCATTGTGACAGGATGGCCCCCACCCCTACGTCAGAAGCATCCACCTCCACCACCAACTGACCAGCAGGGTCTGGTACCTGTAGGATAGGAGCCGACGTAAACCGGCGCTTGAGGTCCTGAAAAGCCTCCTCTGCTGCATGGGACCATCTAAACGTTACCTTAGACGAGGTCAGGGCGGTGAGCGGGGCGGCCACGGTACTGTAGCCACGGATGAACCGTCTGTAAAAGTTAGCGAATCCTAGGAAACGCTGCAGCTCCTTCCGGGAATCAGGAACCCGCCACGAGGTAACCGCTGAAACTTTGGAGGGATCCATCTCCACACTTCCTTGACCCACGATGTAGCCAAGAAAGGCGACCGAAGAAGTGTGAAACTCGCACTTCTCCGTCTTGACAAACAGCGAGTTCTCCAGAAGTCTCTGGAGGACTGTCTGGACGTGATGGATGTGTTCCTTGAGGGTCTTTGAAAAAATCAAAATGTCGTCCAAATAAACAAAAACATAACGATCCAACATGTCCCGGAGTACGTCGTTCACCAACGCTTGGAAAACTGCAGGGGCGTTGGTAAGTCCAAATGGCATCACCAGGTACTCGTAGTGTCCTGAAGAGGTGTTGAAGGCGGTCTTCCATTCATCCCCCTCACGGATTCGTACCAGGTGATATGCGTTTCGTAAATCCAGCTTGGTAAAGATTGTTGCTCCCTGTAGTAACTTGAATGCTGACGAGATGAGTGGCAGGGGATAACGATTCTTTACCGTGACGTCATTCAGACCCCGATAGTCAATGCAGGGTCTCAGGGTCTTATCCTTCTTCGCCACAAAAAAAAAACCCTGCTCCTGCGGGTGACGTGGAAGGACGAATAATTCCCGCAGCCAGAGAGTCATTGACGTACGTCTCCATGGACTTCCTCTCCGGTGCCGAAAGTGAGTACAACCGCCCCTTGGGTGGAACTGCGCCCGGATGTAGCTCAATAGCACAGTCATAGGGCCGATGAGGTGGGAGAGATGTTGCCTTAGTCTTGCTAAAAACCTCCTTAAAGTCCAAATACTCCGCCGGAACCCCTGTGACATCCGGAACCAGGTTAATATCCACAGATAGTTGAGGTGCAGCGGCCTGCTTGAGGCAAACCTGATGACAGGAAGAACTCCACCCTAGGATGGACCCAGTTGACCAGTCAATGTTCGGGTTGTGGCGGCGGAGCCATGGATAACCCAAAATCAGAGGAATCTTGGGGGACCGTAGCACATGAAACTGGATTGTCTCATGGTGGTTCCCCGACATGAGCATATGGACCGGTGTCGTCTGGTGAGTCACCGTTCCCAGCAGGTGACCGTCCAAAGCATTAGCCGGTACCGGCTGGGGCAACTGAATCTGTTGAATGCCCAGCTGTAGTGCGAGCTCCTCATCAATGATGCTGACATCTGATCCGGAGTCGATAAACACAGCCAGAGCCTGAGGTGTGCCTCTCAGGAGAAGTCGAGCATGGCACAAAGGTCTTCCATTGGGGATCAGCTCAGAGGTTCGGCCCACCAGTATACTCCCCATTACTGATGGGCTCTGCCTTTTCCCGGACAACGGGAAACAAAATGTCCAGCCTGACCACAGTAAAGGCATAAATTCCCTCTTCGACGTAACTCCCTCTCCTCAGAGCTAAGACTGGTACGACCCACTTGCATGGGCTCGACCTCCCCGTACCGTGAGTCAGAGTAGGGATGGGAATTCTCCGCCGAAACCGGAAGTTGAAATCTCCCGGAAACCGGAAGTTGTTGTCGCGAGCGGCGGCCCGCCGCTCGTGTCTGTTGCTCCTCTCTTCGTGTCTGAATTCGTCTGTCGATCCGAGAGGTGAGCTCGATCAACCCATCTAAGGAAGCAGGGAGATCATAGGAAACCAGCTCATCTCTCATATAATCCGCTAAGCCTCTCAGATATGCGTCACATTGCGCCGGCTCGTTCCAGCTACTACGGCGGCTGCTGGTGCGGAAGTCAATAGCGTAATTCACCACCGTGCCGGAACCCTGGCTCAAGCTCAGCAGACCTCCGGCAGCATCGGGACCCAGACGAACGGAACCGAACACCTTCCGCATCTCCGCGGAAAAAGCAGCAAAAGAGGCGCAGGCTGGAGTCTGCTGCTCCCACTCTGCAGTACCCCATAAGCGGGCTTTCCCCGTCAAATGATTAACGGTGAAAGCTACGCGAGCCGCCTCGGAGGCAAAGGTGTGTGGCTGCAGTGAAAACAATATGGAACAGTTTGTGAGAAAAGGACTGCATCCCTCAGGCTCACCAGCGTAGCGTTCCGGAGTTCCCACACGAGGCTCCGGAGCGTATCCAGTCGATCCAGAGGCTGGAGTGAACATCGGAGCTGCAGGCGGAGGGACGGTAGCAGCCATGCTAGCGGCTAGCTGTTGTACGGTGGCGGCCATCTGTTGCATCTGGGAGGCCAGGTAAGCCAGCGCTTGTTCCTGGGTTGAGGTTGCCTGGTGGGTCTCGGTAGCTAAGGTAGCTATCGTGACCTCCTGTCTTTGGATGGCTTCCTCAACCCTCTCAAAGCGGTCTCTAGGAGACCCGGTGTTTGCTTGGTCCATTTCTGGCCAGATCGTTCTGTCACAAACGAGCTGAGGACCAAAATGCAAAACACGGGGAAACCAGGGATAGTCTGTAACCAGCTTTATTGAAGGCAATAACTGGTAGGAGACGAAAAGGCAGGTAGTAGGCAAAGGGCTGGTCGGGGACAGGCGAGGGTTCCAGGAGAAGGCAAGACGGGAGTCGCAGGTACAGACCGGGTCAGGGAGCAGGCGTGGCAGAATAGTCCGGGTACAGGCAGGGTCAGGAATCAGGCGAGGCAGGCAGGTCAGGGACAGGCAGGGTCGGAACCGGGAGAGCAATCTGGGAAGTAATGCTGGAAAGACTGGCATGCTGCAAAGTACGATCTGGCACTGAGGTGAGAGTGAAGTGGGCCTATATACTACTGGAGCTGATGGGTGTAACAGAGTGAAAGAGAGACAGGGTGTGGCTACCAGGTGACTAAGGAATGTTAATGCAGAAAATAGGTGAGTGAGAAAGCAGACTGTGACAGAAATGAACTAAATTGCTGAATTGCTTTTAATTCACTGGCAGGAGCGACAAGTGAGGAGGAGCAAAAAGTGAACAACGAGGGAGAGATTGAACAAAGAGAAAGAGTAGAGGACAGAGAGAGTAATGAACAGGAAGAGGACAGAGAGACTAAAGAAGATGGAAGAGAGGCTGCAGGTTATGGAAAGGAGAGAGACATGGAAAATGAATGTTGACAATGTTGTGCGATCATGTTAGCCTCTTCTGCATGTCCAGATCATTAATAGTAACAATCAACTGATTCTTATGCATTACACTTTCAAAGATAATTGATGCTGCAGCCCACTGACATGGTTTGAAATCAATATATTATCCAATTTGTGACCCCCCACAGGACTTAAAAAGCACCTAACTAGATTATGAAAATCCCAAAAATCACGGGGGAGTACACCCCCGAACCCCGCTAGCATGTTTGGACCTCGGTATTTAGCAAATCTAACTTCGCCACTCTATTGCTTCTGAGGAGGGGGCGGAAGTGTCCCCCCTAAGATAACCCAGGTGTCACCGCTCACCTGCCAAAGGTTCCACTTTGGCGCTACTTACTCTTACTGTTTCCAACAGTACAGATAAACCAAAAAACGATATGAATGTCACCAAAACAAATACAGATAATGTTGAGCTTAAATAAATAAATTCACTGTTTAGTCAAAATAAATAAAAGTAAATACACAAATAATTGTACCATTTTTGGGGTGTACCACAATGGCTTACCTGTGGCATAGTCTAGTCAAAAGTGGTCTTCAATGGCATTAAAACGATAAAAACGCTGATGAAGTTAATCCATAGGTTAATCCAATGTGTCTGTGTCCCTTTGAAATGATTTCTGATAATCCATGAGCTATAAACCTGCTTTTCCGTTTCCAGATGTCAGAGCTAGAGTATAGGTTCTAGAGATGGCAAATCCGGATCCTTTTACGGACTCAGGGTCTTCTGAGTCAGTCATTGAAGAGATCCGGATCATACGAGTCATTTGAGTCATATGAGTCAGCATCACCAAGACCGTAGAAATCCTATCGGTGAAACCGAAAAGTTGATGCATTTCACGAGCATATTATTATTCCATATATTTTGAATATATATATATATTTGTATATATATATATATATAATATCTGCATGTATATTTTCTATTTCGACATGTATATTTTATATTTTATATTTTATTTTATTTTTATTTCTATTCTTGTATATTTTGTAGTTTTGTTTTATTGTAAAACGCCTTTTATGCTGCTGTAACAACAACAATTTCCCAATTTGGGATCAATAAAGTACTATCTATCTATCTATCTATTAAACTGACGTTATATTAACCTCCGCTACACAGTGTATTTTGCTTTAATAAAAAATGTTGATCACAAAAAAAAGGGTTATTTTGCAAATCTGAGTCTGCTGTTGACTCGTGCATGAGGACGAGTCTGCTGGATCTCTGGATCTGCTGCTATATACGGCTCAGAGTCCGCACAGTGAGTCAGGATTTGCGAATCTGAGTCTGCTGTTGACTCGTGCATGACGACGAGTCTGCTGGATCTCTGGATCTGCTGCTATATGGTTACGGCTCAGAGTCCGCACGAGTCTGCTCTGCTGTGTGTTGCACAGTGAGTCAGGATTTGCGAATCTGAGTCTGCTGTTGACTCGTGCATGACGACGAGTCTGCTGGATCTCTGGATCTGCTGCTATATGGTTACGGCTCCGAGTCCGCACGAGTCTGCTCTGCTGTGTGTTGCAGCGAGTCAGGATTTGCGAATCTGCGAATCTGCGAGTCTGCTGTTGACTCGTGCATAATATAGCGCGGGAGCCGGGTGCTGGAGGAGGGGCTATGCTCGTGCACATGTCGAGTATGGATTGCTGGATCTGCTATGCTATTACGGTTAGGAGCCGTCGGCTCCTCTGAGTCCCCACGAGTCTGCAGGAAGTTTCACTGATCCGCGTCCCCTCCCCTGAGCCAAACGATAACTTCTGGCAGGCAGCTATCCTGTATACTTGCTAAAGGGTAGGCAGATGGACTGGGGTACATTGTAATGTGATTTTACATGTTATAAAGAGAGTAGCGAGTGACGCAATTTATAGTTTTAATTTGTACGTCACACCAAGTGTGGGACTCAAGGACTCGGGTTAATGGAGAGGGGAGACTCGTCACGACCAGCTCATTTCTAGGATCCGGGTTAATGATCCGGATGAATCAGGACTCGCCCATATCTAATAGGTTCGCTCTGATGCAAAACTGCATGCGCGAAGCCCCCACCTTTTTTTTGTACCATGTAAGTGAGTGGGGAGATTCCCCTTCGATTCTATTTGCTCTAACGGTCAGAAAGAGATGTCAATCACCAAAATCGACCAATGGGTTCCAGAGAAACGGTAAAACCCCCATTTCCACCCAAATCACCTCAGAGGTGGAGTTTGTTTTGCTAAACCTCTCTAAAAAGGTCAAATGTCACTTGTTTTGCATCAATCTTAATACAGGGTACTTACTATATGTTTAACTTTGCATCCCTAAAGCTTTTAGTCTACCTTACCATCATCCAAGGGTAGTTTTCACTATAAGTAAAAAAAAATGTTGGACGGACATTATAATTTACAGTTTTTTACTATGTTCAATCTGAATTTTCTTTAAAATTAAAAACATCTATATTGTTCTGACTTTTCTACATCCAACTCACAGGTTTATCATTACTTTGAGAAAAAAGATTATTAATTTAACCCTTTTAGAAGGGAAGATATGGTCATTTGTTCTGGGAATCTCATTTTCGAGCCTGAGACCTGAAAAACAGGCTCAGGGCTAAACAGGTTAAAGGCTATTTGATAACAAGTCGGCAGCTGCGAGCCTTTATTAAAATGCTCACGACGGGCCTATACTCTTTTAGTTTGTGAACAAATAATAATTATTATATTTGATTTGATCCGACTATATGTAGGCCTACAGCTTAAAGCTCCCATGTCATGCTTTTCCGGTTATTACCCGTCCCCTTGTGTGTTATGAAGGTTTTTATGCATGTAAACGGTGTGCAGAGTCAAAACCCTCAAAGTACACCCTGTAGCGAGTAAAACTCTAACACAGAAAATACCTCCCCAAAACGCCTCGTTGGAGATACGTCACTGCCCATTTGAGTCTTCCATTTAGTTCCGGGTACCGCCTGATGTCATGCGGTACCCGGAACGAAATGGACCAATCCCGAAGAGCTATGGCCACACCAGCAGCGGCGTGTTCCTCCTCCAGAGGTTCGAAGAACCGGCATTTCACAGACGAAAGCTTCCAAAACATTGCCCAGTTTGAGGCCGGATATGCACAGCTTGTTTGGACCGTTTGGAGCAGGGGAAGATCTGGGTATACAACCTGTAAGTTTGCATTGTTATTTGTGTATTTATCAAACAAGACTCTTTAAATGTGTAAACTGTGTTGGACTGCTAAGCCATTGACACAGTGCTAACTGTGCTAACTAAGTTGCTAGAGTTTCCATATATCAGCAGATGGCCTTGCATACATGTATCTCATAGCAGGAGAATGTCTGCATTCACACACAAAATACCTATTGACAGTATACTCCGGGTGATTTGCCGGTCAGTCGCGAAACTTAATTACATTATAGCTGGCGTAGCGATCTAACACACGGAGCTAGAGCTAGTTTTGGTCGGAATTTTTTCTTTTTGTGATGCTACGTTGCTAGCGTTTAAATATATCAACTACAATGTCAGCAGATGGCCTTACATGTTTGTCATGGCAGGAGAATGTCTGCAGTCACACACACGGAATACTCATACAGTATACTGTACTGTGATTTACCGTACATTGTGACCGTACATATACTGCATGTAGCTAACGAGGCTAGCTGTATGCTAGCGCAAAACAATATATTCATGCAAGTTACATTGTATGGTAGCAGAATACCCGTATCCGATTGCAATTATAAACACGTTATTGCTAGCCTAATATGAACCACTAGCTTTTGTTCATAGTAGTTTTATTACACTGCATTATAGTTGCCTTTCCTCCAAGCTAACGTTCATATCGTGTTAGCTACCAAGGTAAACAAAGCTAGGTTAGCATATTAGCAGGCAAGCTGTTCATTACACAACTACTACTAACGAATCTAAAACAACTAAGTTTCTCTAATATTTTGTGATTTGCATTTGATTTCGTCCAGCCAGATCCTGGCGGACAATCCATGACGGGGAAGGGACTTCGACTACTACTGAGGGCTCGTGCTAAAAGGCACCGCACCGACTGTGCGCGGGCAAGATGCGAGGAGGAGGAATGAATGATATACCGTGTGTATATATGTATATTTATGTTCATTTTGTACATTTCTAAAAATAAAGTTTAATGGAAATACTTAGTAGGCCTATCCTTTCTTCCCTGAATTCATATATAGCAAACCATGATTTGATTTCTCATCAAACAGTAGTAGTTTATAACGGGTAAAAATAACTTACTCTTTGTTATGAGCCACAACGGAAAGACAAGGAGACATACACGAATTTACAAAACCACGGCACATTTATTGTGGTAAATGCAGAGATAGGTGGTTGAGAGGATCGCAGAGTTAGTCTTCCTGCAGCCGCTTTGGAGAGAGACTGTGTCCGGAGGTGTCCGTGATCGTGCTGATTAGCCTCTTCAGCTCCACCCCATCGTAAGACAAAGGCCCTGGGGCCGTCACACTCTTCTATAACAACAGTTAAAAATATATATGTATATAAAATATACCGCTGTACCGACGCCATGATAAGACTGATGTTACGCTGAGAGCAGCCGGGAAAAGCACTGTTAGACATGGGCGCAGCCTCTCTGGTGGTTGACTAATCAGAACGAGTGGCCGAGCTGACCAATCGGAGCACACTAGGCTCACAGGGAGGGGGGGGCAAGAGCTCCAACGAGTCGTTTAGTGGAGAAAGTGAATACTGCTGAATACACATGCTTGACAGAGATGCTGTATGCGAAACCAATGTGAGTTTGGAAAATTGCACAGTATAAATCTATTTTAGTATACCTCAACAATGTAATTATGATCAGTGGAAATGGCCATGACATGGGCCCTTTAAGAACATGGGTTTTTTGTTTATTATATTATGGCTTGCGTAATATAGGCTATATTTATTTATTTTCCGTTACGCACGATATTGACAGAACTTGTTTGAACTTTTATTAAAAGTCACTTTTCAATAAAAGATACATCTGAATGCCTTGATTATTTCATCCTTAATATAGAGTTGTTATCAATTTGTTTTAAAGCTCAATAACAAAGAAGACCTTTGACCGGGAAATTTCCAATTTGTCCGGAAGATTTAAATTCTAACGGACAGGGTGACCGGCACACATTTTTTCTAACGGGAACTCTGTCACTGACGGCAAAAAAAGTCCGACATTATACGATTTAAAATTAAAAACAATAATCGTGGCTTGATATTGAGTAAGAACCATAGACTGTATATATAAAGAACATGTTTTTATTAACCACACAGCTTCCGGTCTTCCAAGACCCGACCGGACAAAAAGACGTGTTGCAGGCACGAAACATACTACCAATAGAAATACATTGCTTTTAAAATCGTTCTGTGTGACACGAAAAAAAGGGGAAAATCGTGTTGGTGAACACGAATCAATAGATTAAATGTCGTGACTATAACACGAAATGCCGTGAGACTGGGTTGGTATAATGCTGATTCAAGAATAAAATTACTGACATTTGCAACAAGTTCATATTTAGCTGTTTCTCATAGAAATCATACTTTTGTTGATCACTGGCAAATAATATACAACAAACAGTTCATATCTGATCAAATCATTGACTGTACAAGATTTAAAAAATGATTTCATATGCCTATATAATGTTTGCTGTACAAGTAGCTACAAGCCTGTTTGGCTTCAGAGCTCAATCTGACGGGCTCTGCTTGCAAAAAACACAGGCTGGCAGCTTCTTCAGGCACGTTACCAGCAGTGGCGTTTTTATATGTACAAAAGTGGTGGGGCACAAAAAACTTAGATGTCTATATATAAGCTTCTGCAGTGACGTGCAGTGAGGTTCATGGCTGGTGAGGCACTGGCACTGACTCTTCAGGTTTACAAATATTATATTTTGACCTAAACCAAAATATAATATTATTTTCAAAAGCTTTTTTTTGTCTGATGCTTCGATTAATTTTAAACAGACAGTTCAACAAAAGGATACCCAAAAAATGTCATTTTATCATTTAAATATTGAATTGTTCTCTCTTAGTAAGATCCCATTTTCAATAAAATGGCGGTCTTACCTTGACTTGAAGATGAAGTCCATTTGCCTATCCTTCTGGACAAACATTTCTATTACTTTTTTGTAAAAGTCCTCCTTATGTTCTTGTAGTTTCAAAAGTCTATCATAAATCTAATCCATAGATTTATGATAAAAAAATTATAAAAGTAGGGTAGACATGTGGATGTTATCCGGCTAATCAAAACGTGCATTTATCTAACAGGTACGTTTCCCACAGATCTTATTTCGAGCTATTTTCTAAAATCCTCTGGAGAAATCTCATTGCTTTTTTGTGCTTACTTCCTGGTTTTAGGACGCGCCACTGCAGCTCTCTCGTCTCCTCTTCACACAGCACACTTTTCGCGGCACACGTACTTACAGCCAATCAGCTCTGAATGATTTGAGATGACGTATGGTGGGGATGGTAGCTCCATGCCCCTCTGGTCATAATTTTTTTGCCACACACATTTCATTACAAAATACTCTGAGCATGCGCAGTGAAGTTTTTACAGTCACCGTTGACTTCACAGCGAGAGGAAGGGGCATAATCAGGTTTTGTCCCACATGGCTCTAAACAGCTCAATAGGCACACACTGTGACTGTAGACACACTAATTAGAAGAACACAGACTAAAACAGCAATGTACAGACGAATCAGATGATTAAGCATGATCTTAAAATATATTTTATATATTTTTTTATTTATTTTTTTGCATTTTTGTAATCATTATTTGTAATACTTTCTGCTGACACTAGGTGGGGCTGTGCCCCACCTGCCCCTAATGACCAGTCGCCACTGGTTACCAGACCTATTTATCACTCTGACATCCTGGTGGCACATCCGCTCATGAGACGGGTGGAGACAACGTTCCTCAGGAAGACGGAGATGGATCCAAAGCCTGGACGAGCACCATTGTTGTCACCAGGGTGTGACCTGTCTTCTTTCGCCTGCAACCCTGTCAGGGCACTGGACGTTTGGCCTCTTTCATCTACATTACAGATGTCTTTGTGCAGCCTGGCTCACTCTGATCTCTTCCAAGTACATTTAGAACTTGAGTTGAAGCGTGTAACGCCGGCCAAGGCTTCTGGCTCGGGAGTACAAATCTAGGGCTTATATAGGGCTTATCTAGTGTGGCCATCCGGCTGGCCAACAGAGGAGTGTTGTTGGCCTTGCTTAGGCTAGACATGAATAAAAAAAAGTTATTTAAACTTATCTTAAATGTTTTAATTGTATTCATTCAGGATTATAGAACTGGACATGTGTTGAAAGCTTTACAGCTATGATAAATGGTTCAATTAAAAACGTCCTTGATTTTCCCTCCAAAGCTGGCTCTGCTCTACTTCCCCTCTTTACATTGTCATGCTACATGTACCCTGGCATGTGCCCAGGAATATACTTTGGTCAGTCCTCACTGAAGCCAAGCACTTCCAATTTTCAGAAACTTAAGATAAGGAAACTTTCGACGGTGAGAAAAATGCCAAGGAGACTTTTTCTTGGCTTGCTTTGAAGATGAAACCGTCACCCTCTACCATAAGTGATAGCCTGCAACCACTTGTGTGAGTTTTCAATAACTGTCTGAGATGAAGAGAAGTCCCTGATAACACGGATAGTGCTGCCAACATAACCACAGTGATCAAATTGGTCGAAAACTGAGAGCATCTGCTGGACCAGTTTGCCGTGTTAACCTATGTTTGCACTTCTGCCAACAACATTTTCTGCCATTGTTCAGTAATTGAATTTACTACAGTTATTGCTACTGTAGCAGTAAAGGCAAAGGTGATACACCAAAGCGGAAATGTTGCCTTGAGACTGATATCAGTGAATGCTGTGATCCTGCCATGAATCTTAAACAGCTAAAGCAATGGAAAAATATTTATTTTTCTACACGGGATAAGGTCCAGGAACACAATTTGTTTGCTTATCAGTGGAAACCACAGTTCAATATATGAATACTATGTGACCACTGTGTGCAAAGTCCTTACTTTTGAGTGTGAATACTTCCAGTGTCATAAACAAGTCAACTTTTAGGTACATATTTTCAAGCTCTGTGTTGATATTACACAGGAATCCAATTCCACAGTGAGCGCTGGCCATTTCAGGTGAGTCGAAATGCTAAATTATAGCTGGGGACCAAGGTCGTATGAGTCAAACATACCCAACCACCCAATTTGATGTCCTGCCACCCCATATGCTGCTTTGTTTTGTGATGGTTTTCACCCTTTCATATTTGACTTTCTACTCCTCTACCCTTTCATCTTGTAAATATGCAGCAGCAACACAGTTCTCACAGAAGCCAATAAAAGCCCCCTGAACATACAACCACACTTTCAAATCACAACGGTTACTGTTACATTTTGCCAACCATTGTTTGGGTTCTTCTACAAATAAGCTTTTTGTAATCTATTATTCACTCTGCTATAGCAAGGGTTAGAGGAAGGGATATTCTTTTCTTAAGTTCTTCTTTTTATTACATCTTTATTTCTATCAATTAACATTCTTAATAACTACATCTTCATTTGTTTATAGTAAGCAAAAGGAATTCATTAATATTTTGCAATAGTCAATGCATATACTCACCTAGCATTATTTAACTATATGATTTTAAATCTTATTATACTGTAATGGGATACTGCTTATTTGTGTGCATGGATAACTTAATTCTGTTGGTTTTGGGGCAGAGCCACAAAGCTACTCCCTAATGTTTATTTAGCTGCTTCCAAACACAGTGAGAGACAAAAAAACATTTTACTTTTTGCTGTAAAAGTCTAGAATAATACATCTTTCTAATTTTGCTCACATGTCACTGAAAAATCAATGACATGCATGAGCCCTGAGCTCCATCCAATCTGTCAGGTCGTTTTTATTTTACTGTCAGTGGAAGTGTAAACTCTGCGTATCGCATGTTGCCAACTTGTTCCACTAATCAGTGAAATGAAACATGTTGACTGTGGCTATTAGTCTGAATTATAAGCAATTAGATCAGATCTGCACGCGTTTTCTTCAGTCCATTGGCGATCCCAACACACACTTTACCATCTGTTCTATGTCATCCTGACACAGTTTCTTAAAGAGGTTATTGTGACTGTAGGTCCACCCATTTAAAAAATGATGAATTGCTTATGAGGCACAGGAAACTTCTTCTAGTCATCCACAGAACTAGCTCTAAATATTTTTGGGGATGCCACAGAATCAGATAAATGGCTGAGTATGATCATATTTTAATATGTTCATCATTCAAACTCCAACCTTGTTGCTGCCATTATGTAACAGTGGTTCAACCTTGTGGACATCTTGAAATGAACTCTATTTCCATTACTTTCCATACATTTTCCATTAGGTTTAATCTTACTCTTTTTTGACAGGTATATATTTTACGTTACATTTTCTTGCACTGCTTTATGTCTTTTTCTTTTTTCTTTTATTTCTTAAATATATTGTATGCTGCATTGTAGGGAGAACCTGCAAATTACGATGTAATTGCCATCGACCACTGTAGCTATTGTACACATTACAACAAATCTTTTGAATCTATGACCTGCAATAACCTGTGTTATTAATATTATGAAAGATGGCTTCATTCCATTTATGTTGCCTGTTCCAAGGCCCTGGTATTGCACACACTTCTTTTGCCGCATGGCTGGGCACTTAGACGGAGGAGAAGCATTTTCAATTGACTGTGCTTTACCTGCTATGACAAGTCAAACCTGAGAAAAGGCTATACCGAAGAAACGATGGCTCGGTCGGAAATCACTCCCTCTTTGCACACTATATTTATTTTCTATGCCCTCAAAGATTCCCAGACTAGAAATGATCCTAAAATGCTCTGCCTTTGATCGATGTGAAAATAACAGTTATGTGACACTGTATCTGACAGTGTGGGTGCAAAACAGTGCTGGAGAATCTCACCATGAAGTAAAGTATTGAGTGTTTATGAATCTAGGGGAAAGTAGATTCTGACATATAGCTCATGTTGCTCCTACAGGGACTTGCTGGCCTCCCTTTTGAAACCCGCTGCTCTAAGTCACTTGCGAAGCTTATAAAAGCCAAATAAATTCCCACCATGGCTGACCTGAAGCCACCCCGCCCCATCGCTCAATGATTTCTCTGTTAATGTTTAATACAGTGAAGCCAGTTCATTATTTACTGTGTATAAATTAGGGTCAGATAAAATTGATTAACCCCCCAAGCTCACAGTGCTGCCCTTTAGATGTGTATCTGCTTGGGACTAAGAGATATTGACACTGCAAGTCTCTGCTCGCTGACAAGCATGTGGCAGAACGCAAAGTAGCTGCCACTCGGCTCAGGCGAAAAAATAAAGTGTTGACAGGGAGTAGAAGAGACAAAGTCACCGGGAGCAGGTCAATCTAGGTGATTACATCAGCACCGCAATCAGGGCGGGAATTGCGTTGGCAATTTTTGTATCTCTTAAGGCCAGTAATGGAAGAAGAACTCAGATATTTGATTCAAAGATCCCATGTCATGGCCATTTCTACTGATCATAATTCCATTGTTGAGGTATACTAAAATAGATTTATACTGTGCAATTTTCCAAACTCACATTGGTTTCTCATACAGCATCTCTGTATTGTATGTGTATTCACCGGTATTCACTCTCTGTCCTAAACGGCTTGTTGGAGCTCCTGCCCCCCCCTCCCTGTGAGCCCAGTGTGCTCTGATTGGTCGCGACGTTGAGAGGCTCGTTGCTGCTCGCAGCTCCTCGCAGCTGCTGTGAGGAGATGCGAGGCTTCCGTGTCGGCGATACAGGAGAACAAGCGAAACTCATGCTGAGCACACACAAACACGCACAGCCGAAGTAAAAACAATAAGTGTGGCTTGATATTGAGTAAGAAAAAGGTTTATAACGCTGTGGGCATGGGTCTGCGGAGAGCATTTCTCCGCGATCCCAACGTAGTAGCCCGAAAAACGTTTACCCATTTAAACAGTCGTGGTAGATACCTTGTTTTTTTTAAACATCATAAATACACAAACAACAATGAATACTTACAGGTTGTGTACCCGAATCTCCCGCTGGTCCAAACAAAGTAGGAACAGCATCGTTCTTCAGTGCCCTACGCTGTACATATCCGGCATGAATCGCTGAAAGGTTTGGGAAGCTTTGTTTCGTGAAAGGCTGGCAGAGGGTGCGGCCATAGCTCTGGGCGTGGCTACTGGGTATCCCTATAGCGATACCCAGGAAGTAAATGAAAAATCTCCAATGAGGCGTTTTGGGGAGGTATTTTCTGTGTTAGAGTTTTACTCGCTACAGGGTGTACTTTAAGGGTTTTTGACTCTGCAGACCGTTTACATGCATAAAAACCTTCATAACACACAAGGGGACGGGTAATAACCGGAAAAGCATGACATGGGACCTTTAAAGGTCTCCTATTATTGTTAGGCATGTATTATAGGTCTCAGATATATGCAAATATAAAAAACACATGTCTATGAAGTGTTTCGCTCAAAATACCAAACATATCACCCATTCTAGCCATGCCTCATACCCATGGGCGTAGGAAGCATCCTGAATGTGGGGGGGACATTTTTAACGTAAAATATAAATTACCTGTATTCTGGTGCATTTTAACAGGTGGTTTGATACTTTTATGTGGCTATACTAGCATGAGGAAAATGATGGGTACATTTTGTAATTTCATCCAGTAGTAAAGAAAGGAAACATATTTGATTATTAATTCAGAGCCGTCTTTGAAATAATAAAAAGCAGTTTAAATGCCCATTTTTTGTACGTTTATATACAACAATAATTATTTGTGAGTGCATTGAGAGATATTGTTGTGGAGAGTCATTTATATATAAATCGCAAAATACATTTGTGAATCCTTCTGTGAGCATTTATTAATATTGAGACTGATCTGACTCCATATGGATGTTAAGTTCACCTAGGAATGGTATCATTGACTTAAATGTTCAAATAAATGTTGCTCTTCTGTCTATATTGGTCATATGATGCCCCTTGACTGAAATGTTTCCTGTTCAATATCCCCACTGATTTCCTTAAAATCCTGGGATGAGAGTCCACATCACAATTTACTCTCAACTGTCATTTCCCTTTCATCACTCACCTCAGCAATGGACCTCTCTCCACTGTCCCTGCATTCTGCCTCTGACTCACTCTCAAGTGCCTAGATGTCAAGAGAGGTGGTGAAGTGATAATTATTTATTGAGCAGTATACTCTTTCACATTGAATCATAACAAGTCATACTGAATGTAAATACAACTGACTCTAAAGTAAGTCGCAGTCTGTGACATTGGACATTTTGAAGACTCAAAGTCCCAAGCAGTAGGTAGAATATTCTATGTAATGTGCACAGAAAATAAATAGTTAACTGAATACTGGGATGGAAATAGCCTATAAGCACTCAGTAAAACATAAACACACACAAAAAGCTTCTGAATGATAAGAAGTATAATTAAAACATAATGCACATTACCATTTTGAGAGAGAGTACCTAAGTTAAAGAACTCAGAAAATAATCTCTTATCGAACTGAGGGTCCAGTAAAACACACTGACTGCGTCTCTACATGGACCTCAGTAAGCCGTTTATGAGTATTATCCTGGTTATGATCATATTGGGGATATGGTGTTTACATGAGCACAGAGAGATCGGGTTATTCATGTTCCCTGTTTACGTGATAAATACTAGTAACCTGGCATTTCGATGCCTTTTTCTCATCTAAACTATTCAGTATTTGTATCTCTCTATCATGACATAAAGACGAAACTCCTCTCCAGAATTGAGACGCCGCCATCACTGTTAACTGATTAACTGCTAGCAGCTGATGACTTATTTTCCTCTTCTTTGAATTTTTTTTTCTTATGTCCATGTTGTCTGGGGGAGAAAACATATCAAACCAAGAGATCGTCAGCTTTGATTTTCGCTGTATTAACCATTTCCTGAACATTTGGTGTGTGTGCCTTACCTCCGCTACCGGCATCGCTTCATACAACAGATCTGAGCTGTCCAACTATGACAACACTCCTTGAACATGCACGCGCTATGTGAGAATCTGCCTTGGAACAAAGTAGCAGTGAAAACATGGTACGGAGTTTCATTGATTTGGGCATTCTCTCAATAAGCAAGTGGAATGGATTTCATTTGATAGTGAAGCACTGACACAGCGCTCTACAAAGTGCGGCGAGTGGATAGACCGATTCACGGACTTTCCGCATAGTAAAAGTGGGGGGGTCTAAACTAACCATTTGAAAAAGTGGGGGGGACTTGTCCCACCCTCATATAATGGCTGCGACGCCCATGCTCATACCCCTATATTTCAGCCCTTTAAGAGTAGTGTAATATATGTTGGATTCCCTCAGGTGTGGCAGGAAACACTACCACTTTGTCCGAACCTTCCAATAAATACAGAGACAGCTATGTACAAAATATAGGACAATCTTTATTATGACAACAGTTCATTGATAAGAGGAGAGCAGAGAACAAGAGAGGAAGCGAGTCCACGGGACACAAGAAACCGTGTGTTTTATGTTGCACCTCAGAGACAGTGTGATTATTGTCAGGCCTATAAAGTTTGCCAAAAAAAATGCATTTGCCTCACTTTATGAGCTTCACAATACTTGTGCCTTGTACTGCAGAGTTTGCAACGTCACAAATGAATGGTGCCAATCTTCAGTCAGATGTGAATGTGTAATTTAACATTTTCAGTAAGAATAACGGACAAAAGGAGTGCAAATACAAATACAATTTATTGAAATGTGAACTAAAAGTTATCAAGGATGAACCATCACCATTTTCTTTGTTACACTAAATGTTAACCTGTTAATTGATTAAGTAAATACATTTTTTCAAATAAAGTGACAGACTAGACCTGTGCAGGTAATAACAGCTATGCCCAGCATAGGTGCAGCTGGTGCAGGTCCTCCTCCCTCAGGCCTGGTCCTCCTCGCAGGGGAGTCTATGGGAAAGACCCTCAGTCCTCTCCGGCCAAACCAACAGACAGGACGTTCATAAAGCTGAGGTTTCCCCCAAAGTCTCTAATCATCCATACTGTGAATATGAGAGGGGAAACAATAGTGTAATAGATGCTTTGGACAATAAGAAATATAAAGTTAACTGTTGAGTTGCTCAGTTTTTTTAGATTGACAATGCTACTACTGTATTAATAATATCTCACAGGGTTTAATAAAAAAGAAAAAAAGAAGAGGCACCCTAAAATAAAGATTGGTCTTTCAATAAATTGTGTTGTTTTTGTCTTTTGAATTGTTTGTCTGAAGTCAAGTAGCTAGAACTGTTACTTATAGTTTGAATGATACAGTCTGGTTATAATGTTTGGAGGAGGCTTCACAGGTAAGAGCACCATTTGTTGTGTTCCATCCACAACAAATGCACACAGATTGATGTGTGTGTATTTCTTTATCTATAATTTCTTGAATCATTATTGTCAGTCCAAAACAAGAGATTTTGTTTTAGTAACATGTTTTTAAAACATGATCTCTTTTCCACTACACTATCAGCACATTAAACCATTATGAAAGTAATCATTAGTTAGCTCATTGTTCAAAATGAGCTCCAACTACAAAAGTTAAGTCAACTCTTGTATCGGTAATAACAATAATAAAAAAACAAATGGGGTTGTTTTGATCACATGACTGACAAAGCCGTGCTCTGATAGGCCAGAAGTTGGTTCGATTGCATTCAGGCTCGATTGATAATCCTGTCTGGGTAGCCCGGATGATGCTCCCTCGAAATTTTGGACATCGAATTTTAAGCACCGAATTTGACCATTAGAATTTTTTTAACTTGAATTTTTAGATCTGAATTTGTGAACACGGAAACAAATACATTGAAATTCAGCTTTTGAAATTGCGTATCAAGATATTTCAGATTTTTATTTCACATAGGTACATTCGGAGCAAAACAATTTGGATACATGATTTTCAAAGTAATTTTTTTCAATGCTAATAATTCGGTGTCTGATAACATTCTAATCATTCTGTCTCTTGTTTGCTTCCATACACCGGGGACACATATTTATTAGGGCTGTCAGTCGATTAAAATATTTAATCGCGATTAATCGCATGATTGTCCATAGTTAATCGCGATTAATCGCAAATTAATCGCACATTTTTTATCTGTTCTAAATGTACCTTAGAGGGATATTTTTCAAGTTTTTAATACTCTTATCAATATATGAGTAGACAAATATGCTTTATATGTTTGTTTATTATCATTTGAACAATGACAAATATTCTCATGAATATTAAACACAACAACCTCTGAACATTACAAATATTCGATTCAACCTGGAACCTCTCATACAATAATACAATACAAAGTGTGTGTGTGTGTGTGTGTGTGTGTGTGTGTGTGTGTGTGTGTGTGTGTGTGTGTGTGTGTGTGTGTGTGTGTGTGTGTGTGTGTGTGTGTGTGTGTGTGTGTGGGGAGAGCTGCCTGGACTGCAATCATGTTGCGCGCACTATCCGTGCTGAGTGTGCTGACTTTTCGTACAATGTCCCACTGTCTGGCTACCTGCATAAAGTCAAGTGCTCGGCGCAGTTGTCGGCGAAATGTCATTGAAACAGCTCCTTATATCCGTTAGCGCAGCTAGCTAGCACCAGATGCTAACAACAACAACACGTAAGGTGTGCCTCGCTCGCGCGAGTCGCGCCACACATACACACATACACACATACACACATACACACATACACACACCCTCCCGGTCCTCCCGATGGCCAGTCCGGGCCTGCCAGTGAGCGTGGAAGTGTGGTCTGCCACAAGCGGGCGGCAGGAGCGGGGCTGTAAGCATCAGCTTGTAGATGGTATTTTAAACTCGATGCGCTCTGAAACTACGGGGCGGCCGAGGACAAAAAATACACATGCGTTAATCGCGTTAAAATTATTAGTGGCGTTAATTTTTTTTTGCGTTAACGCGTTATTAACGCGTTAACTTGACAGCCCTAATATTTATGTATAAAATACATCAAAAAGTGCATTTTGCATGACAGGAGACCTTTAAGCAGAATATATGCAGAATGGCTATAAGTAAGGGACAATATTCATCTGCTACTCAGTAATATGTATCTAATATCTAATATATATCATTCCAATAACTTGTATATAGACTCGTACTGCACTATTCCACATGCTCACTTAATTTTATAACTATTTTTCTTTTTGTATTGCTTTGTATTGTATTACTTGCTATCTGTATTGTTATTATGTTGCATTGTTGGAGAAGCCTGTGACATAAGATTTTCAACAACATAATTACTCTGTAGCTATGTCAGTTTGACAATAAAGAACCTTGAACCTTGAACCTTGATATGCTTTGCGTAATTTTTTCATTAATGACCGACCTAGCTGCACATTATCGTGATTATTACACAGCTACATACTATATCAACCAAAGACTTGACTCACAATGTTGATTCAAAATTATTTTATTGATTTGACAATGAGCGTATTGCTTCCGTTATGAAAAAATAGTCTGTTCCAGGGCATACCATTGGCTGGAATGGCAGTGACTGTTCACATTATCTTTTCTATTAAAGTCTTTAAACACTGCCAGAGCCCATACCAGGTTCATGTTTGTGTTTACTTCCTATCTGTCTGAACACTAATGTTTGTCACCCACAGCTGACATTATATTTACTGGGCTTCTTTCTGCCCATTGATATGACTGCACATAGTCTCTTGATCGTACTCCAACGGTCTGTTAGTGAAAAGTAGCAGACCTCTGGAATGTCCAAATTGATCAATCAGAATTTAGTATTCAACTATAATCTATAATGTTTCTCAGGGTTCTAATAATTGACCAATTATTTTGTATATCAATTTAATTGTGCAGCTCTTAAAGGGGGAGCTTATTTTGAATGACCTTTTATAGTGCCAGGTATGGCAATCCCTTATAATTCATTAGATGATTTATATTTTTGATTTAAGGTTAAAACCTGCAAAGTAAATAGAAACTAATCTTGTTAAATAAATGTAGTGGAGTAAAAAAGTAAAAGTTTGCTTCCAATTAAATGCAATTATATCACTAGAATTCTGCTTTCAGAGCTGTTAAGTTATCACAAAAGCTAATAATAATCAAATGCAGAGGCAGTTATGTAATGTGATAAAGAATATCAATATTTAAATAGCCTTAAAGTTACAACTGGCCCTTTTTAAGTGCTTCCATAATGCTGATGAGTTTTACACTCCGGACTTCTTTTTTATTTTGAAGTATCCAGCATATGTGATTGCTCATGTGCTGCGAAAGATCAGTTAATATTGATTCAGCTTAATTAGGGATATCATGAGGGATTCGAAAATAATTCCTCTTCTTTTTTAAGAAATTCTCTTCAACATTTATAGTAGAGGAACAGACAGATGGTAACTGATCTGAAACAATATGTGAGCATGATCCAGACTTGGCTGCTGTTTCATTAAGGATTACATACTTATAAATTAATACATAATGTAAAGGAAGGCGGTACTCTTATAAAAACAATGATCATTGCACTCAGTCACTGAAAGTTAAGAGAACTGAAGGTAATTATAAACTGAAGTGATAGAGAATAAGAGTCTGTGAATTGGTTTCCATTTTCAGTTTAATAGAAGATAATACAAAATTTAATTTTTAGTAATGGGTGATTGATTATCTTGCCAAGACAGGAGGAAAAATAAGATTTGACCCATGTAACTGAAGCAATATAGTTTATTGACTTGCGGTAAGAAGCCATTTCTAATGAACAAATGTTTGTTTTTTTCTGCAACAGAAAGTATCTGTAAACAACGTGCATTTGCTCTCATACGAAACATGATGGGATAAATTCGAAAAGGACACACAGACATTTCTAAATACCCAGAGACGAGGGAATGAAGAAAAGATAATTGTTTATTATAACAGATGATATGTGATTATAAAAGGCTTGACAGAAAGTATTTGGCGATTAGACTCCACGAGGAGATTTGTAATCTAAGAGTGTCTGCATCAAGATAAATCCCCTCATGGACTCCAGGCTCTGGTGATGGAGGTAGATGATGATTCCACTGAGACAGGAAGGCTGATGAAGCTGATGAATCTGCAAAGACTGAGCAGGGATGGGAGGTGGAGGGGCGCGTGTCACAGCGGAATGAATGTTGGAAAGGCCATGAGAGAATTGTATTTTAAAAGAGACAGCAGCAAGATGATAACAATGCAGGTGATTGACAGCCCCAGACAATGACAGCAAGGCAATTATGAATGACTGTGTGAGAGGAGTGAACGGCAGGATGTATCAGAAATGAACTACAAGCAAGAAATCAGTGATGGATTATGTTTTATAGAATAGGGGTGGGAGAAAATATCAAAATAGAGGATCGCTATATATATATATCTTTTTATATATATATTGCTTACAGTACCACCATATGATAATAATAATAATAATAATAATAAACAGAAAGACTTACAATGCGTTTGGACATAAGAAAAAACACATTTAATACATACAGAGAATAACATGAACTAAAAACAAGCAACTAAACACTTTATGAAGCACAGAGAAGACCGGATATATATCATTATATAATATATTATTTCTTACGATACACATTGCCATATTCTTGCAGCCCTTACTGTATGAAGAATCAATTCAATGCCACCTTTGAGTATGGGAGAACTCACATGTGACACATACTGTATATAAGCCCTGGGCTCCATTATTCTCTAAATCCTCATGGCTAATTTAATTGTTACTGGCCTCCACATCTTACCTCTATAAAATATATATATACAGTAGCTGCCGTGAGTGTCTGTTGCAAGTGAGACAGTTATTAGGAATGCTGTAACGCTGGCTGACAGAAGTGTGAAATCTGAGGCCTCTGCCCTGGTCACAGTTGAAAATCCCCATTAAGGCACAGCCAGAGAGCGAGTCCACAGATTAACAGGGAGGAGAGATGCATGGCCACAATTACCAGAGAACAGAGGGGTTCAGGGCAGAAACAAGAAGTAATACTGTGATTATTGTGACTCATGCAGAGACACTGCTACACCTTTTAATAAAGGTATTAATGAAATAAAGAGATATCAAGGTGAAGTGGTAATGTTGGGCGGTTCACATGCATGGCAGATATCTTTACTGTCCGTGGAAATGGAAAAGGGTGGCCAGGGATTTGCAGGCTCGAAATACTATACTTCTTTTCTGGTGCTCTCATAATAATTTCACATTGTCTCTGAATTTTCCCGGGCTCTGTCTATTACCGTGAATACACTGAGGCTTATTTGTTAAGGGGAGAAACTCCCGTAGTACCAATATATATTTTTAGAGTCTGACCTGCCTCATTTACCCATCTTCTTTTATGTGTGTTTTTGTTGTCAGCATATTTTCAAGAATTGCATTTGGTTGTTTAAATGTCCTTGCCATTGGCGATCTGCAGGCCAACTATAAAAGATGATCAAAAGCCCCCATCAGGGTCAAAGGTCTGGCCTGCGGTGTTTAATTTGTACCCATTTGTTAGCACCTTAATGCAAGCAGGATTTAGTTGTTGCAAAATATGTTAAACAGATTAAAGGTGCAACATTCTGTAAAAGGTTTTAACATCGATAAATGATAGCCCCCCCCCAACAAACACATTTAACAGAGCCTTAACTTCCTGTCTAAGTGTAAGCAAATATAATACTGACAAATAACACTAACATGTATCTCAACTCCTCTTATAGACACTACACATTAAATTAACAGTTCTACTCCTGTCAATATGGATTACAATACCACACATCTTAAGGACTATACTGTATATATGTACTTCTTCCTTTTAACTGCGTATTGTGAACCTTTGCACATTCATTGGACATTGTGACATCATTATGTAACACTAACTTCTATTGCCTAACGCTGAAACACATTGTACGGGATAGTCTAAGCCTAAGGGGTGGGACATTTTGGACACATCTCTAACAGGTTGATCAATCACAACAGAGCTGCCAGCTAACCAATCAGATCAGACTGGGCTCTGGTTTCAGACAGAGGGTGAAAAGAGGCGCTGCAGCACATGCAGTATGAGAAAAATAAAACACTTTTTGTACAATAAAGCATGTAAATATTTCACAGTAGAAGCACACAATACAAATATGAACCTGAAAATCAGCATAATAGGGACACTTTGATTATGTGTGAACCTACTTGGCATTAATCCGGATTCTGTGATTCTATGTATTTAAATTAGGGCTGTCAGTCAATTAAAATATTTAATCGCGATTAATCGCATGATTGTCCATAGTTAATCACGATTAACCGCAAATTAATCGTACATTTTTTATCTGTTATAAATGTACCTTAGAGGGATATTTTTCAAGTTTTGAATACTCTTATCAACATATGAGTGGACAAATATGCTTTATGCAAATGTTTGTTTATTATCATTTGAACAATGACAAATATTCTCATGAATATTAAACACAACAACCTCTGAACATTACAAATATTCGCCTCAATTCAACCTGGAACCTCTCTCATACAATACAATAATACAATACAAAGTGTGTGTGTGTGTGTGTGTGTGTGTATGTGTGTGTGTGTGTGTGTGTGTGTGTGTGTGTGTGTGTGTGTGTGTGTGTGTGTGTGTGTGTGTGTGTGTGTGTGTGTGTGTGTGTGTGTGTGTGTGTGTGTGTGTGTCGGCGAAATGCCGCTCCTCTGTTTTCATAACTGTCAAAGCATGAGACTGAAGTTCCCAATGTGGGTCAAAATAATGCGCTGTGACCCCGAGGTAACTGTCATTACTGAGTGAAGTCCAATAGTCTCCGGTGAGCGCAACTGTGGAAGTCTTTCTTAAATCCTCCTCTACTTTCGCTTTTTGGACTTCATACAAGTTGTGTATTTTCGACACAGTGGTGGCTCTGGAAGGCAATTCATAAGTGCAGTCGTTGGATGCGACCCGAATTATATCACGCAGCCCCTCGTCCTCCACAATGTTAATTGGCCTGCAACCTGTAGCCATCCATTTAGCGATCTTTGTTGAAAGTTTGCTGCTCGTAGACGTGTCAAGGCGTCTCCCCCGCACACTTTCAAGTGTGGTCTGCCGCAAGCGGGTGGCAGGAGCGGGGCTGTCGGCATCAGCAGTGTGCTTGGATTGTATAGATGGTATTTTAAAGTCGATGCGTTCTGAAACTACGGGGCGGCCGAGGACAAAAAATGCACACGAGTTAATCGCGTTAAAATAATTAGTGGCGTTCCATTATTGTATATGTTTTTAATTTAAAGTCCTATTTTATCAAAGAGGGTTTGAAAAAAGTGGATAAATAAACACAGCCATTAGGTTACACCGCTGCCACCAGCAGCATTCTGGTCCCGTTCAGACATTCGCCCCTTCTCTGTAATTGAGGGTCGTATGTCTGCCTCATGCTTTGAAGTCACATTCATTGCTCTTCATTTCTCGTATTGTCACACTCTGTTATCCCTGTGTATTCAACGAGCTTGAGGCAGCGTGCTCGACATCATACCCCTGGGTGGCAGCTGTTGCCATCTCTATTAATGTTATCTGCTATACATGACAAGAGATATGAGACGGGGATATGATGATTAAAATGTCTCTGTTCGCTGGTGTTAAGGGGTTTCACTTTTGACCGCCTGTGAAATTGTATTTCAAAGGCGAGACATGTTGTTTTTCCCCTTTTCCCTTTGAAGCCAGTCATAATGATGTCCCCTACCTATCAGCCGGATGATGGCTGAATAGAACAGCGATGCACTGTCACATTTATAATACATAACAGAGACAACATGGTGCCCTCGAGAAACATATAAAGACATTTTGATTCACTTAAAGAATGCAGGTATGCGAGATGGAAGCATGAGTCATCCAGTTAGTAATAAAATTGTTAGAGTTCATCGAGCCCTCCTGCCTAAATGCACCACTAAGCCCGTTACATTCACATTTCCAGTCAAACTATTCTGCTCAATGACTCAGCCTGATCATTCTCCCTAACCACACTACTCACAATTTACTGGATATGTTACAGTGATCAACTCAGTGCTCTTTCTTACCAGTAGGATTATAACTGTGTGTTTTTGACTGCTAGCATGTAGTAGGGCCTCTTTAACCTATGTTCGTTATAACGTTTTTAAATGTGTTTGGTAGGAACACAAAAGCAGGGTTACTGCCAGTCCCAACAGACCTATCTGCAGCTATTCTGTCACTATCACTCTCATTCACCAATGGTAATGTTGAGATGGATTTAGGAACTTCCCCTCAATTCTATAGAGAGGCGAAGTCCCTCCCTTTCCGCTGGAAGACATGGGACCTTATTTCGGAAAAATTATGTATTGAAGTCAATGGCGAGAGAAAACGTATCTTTCGATCCCGTTTGAATTGTGCCATGAATTACACATATGATGTTTGTCAATCTTAAAAAATAATTTCCATGTCAAAAGTCACAGTTTGTCGTAAAACTGTTGAAATATAAGTCTATGAAAAATACACAACTAGAAAGACTACAAATCCCAGAGTCGCGTAAGTGATGTCATAACTGATGTCATAATTGTTTTCCTCCACTAAATATAAGAGATAGCTAAGATAAGATAACTTTAACAAGGTGCCTGTGTGCTTTGTAACAGGTTGTAATCATACCAGCAATGGGTCTTGCTCGTTCTTTCGCTTCCCGACTGATGAAAGGACCAGGAGTGGCTGGATCAAGTTAGCTACCTAGCTAGTAGCAAGCACCTTAGTTAGCATTACAGCCGGCTTAGCCTTGTCATTTTTATCAGCCTTAACCTGTTACGCACGGCCCCCCCCGTACCGGGCGGATAAACGCGTCATTTGCAGGAAACAACGTCTAAGGAATCTTAATATTTAATAAAACTATGAATGTTTTATATCCATGTAACGGGAAGAAACTCAGCTAACTGATCTTTTTAATTTTTTTTTCCAACAAAAAACCCACAATGCTAGCACTCAGCCTCTGAATTATCCACGAGCGAAAAAAATTAACCTAAAACGGCACTTAAACTCACTCTAACTCCCTTATTACTTATCCTAGATGCACAGCCAACCACTTGTTTTTGGTGTCCTGGAGACACTGAATCTAGTGGTGCCCTCCTCAACACTCAGTGATAAACATTTGCGACGCTATAAACGAAAGCGTACATCATAACATGTGGAGCTAAGTAGCTAGAAACGCTAACATGGCTTACCTTGGTCAAAACTGGTCTTCAATGGCATTAAAACGATACAAAAACGATGCTGCAGTTAATCCATAGGTTCATACAATGTATCTGTGCCCTCTTTGAAATTATTTCTGATAATCCATAAGAAATAAAACTGCTTTTCCGTTTCCAGATGTCAGAGCTAGAGTACAGGCTCGCTCTGATGCAAAACTGCATGTGCGAAGCCCCCACCTTTTTTTTTTTACCGTGTGTGTGAGAGGGAGCCTCCCCCTTCGATTCTATTGGCTCTAACGGTCAGAAAGGTGTGTCAACCATCAAAATCGAGCAAGGGGGGCCAGAGATATAGAAAAAAAAACATTTTCACCCAAATCACCTCAGAGGTGGGGTGGTTTTGGTCAAATGTCACTTGTTTTGCATCAATCTTGATACAGGGTACTTATTATATGTTGTACTTTGGATTCCTAAAGCTTTTAGTCTACTAACCTATCATCCAAGGGTAGTTTTCACTATCTGTAAAAAATAATTTTTGGACGGACACTATAATTTACAGTTTTTTACTATGTAAAATCTGAATTTTCTTTAAAATAAAAAACATTTATATTGATTCTGACACTTCTACATCCAACTCACAGATGTAACCTTGCTTTGATAAAAGAAATTATTAAGTTAAGTTGTAGTCATTTGTTTTGGGCATGTCATGAAACATGAAAAACAGGCTAGGTGCATTAGAGTAACATTAAAGGTGGGGTAGGTAAGTTTGAGAAACCGGCTCGAGATACAATTTTTGTTATATTCCATGGAATGCTCTTAACCTGTTAAGCACCTAGCCTGTTTTTCATGTTTCAGGCTCGAAAATGACATGCCCAAAACAAATGACTACAGCTTAACTTCTAAAAGGGTTATATGAATAATTTCTTTTATCAAAGCAAGGTTACATCTGTGAGTTGGATGTAGAAGTGTCAGAATCAATATAAATGTTTTTTATTTTAAAGAAAATTCAGATTTTACATAGTAAAAAACTGTAAATTATAGTGTCCGTCCAAAAGTTATTTTTTACAGATAGTGAAAACTACCCTTGGATGATGGGTTAGTAGACTAAAAGCTTTAGGAATCCAAAGTACAACATATAATAAGTACCCTGTATCAAGATTGATGCAAAACAAGTGACATTTGACCTTTTTAGAGAGGTTTAGCCAAAACCACCCCACCTCTGAGGTGATTTGGGTGAAAATGGGTTTTTTTCTATATCTCTGGCTTCCCTTGCTCGATTTTGATGGTTGACACACCCTTCTGACCGTTAGAGCCAATAGAATCGAAGGGGGAGGCCCACATACACACTCATTGTAAAGAGAAAAGGTGGGGGCTGCGCGACTCGAAAATCTAGGTTAGAGTGGAGCGAACTTTTCTTCTGGAATTTGGAAACTAAAAAGCAGTTTTATTGCTTATGGATTATCAGAAATAATTTCAAAGAAGGCACAGATACATAGGATGAACCTATGGATTAACTGCAGGATCGTTTTTTTATCGTTTTAACGCCATTGAAGACCAGTTTTGACCAAGGTAAGCCATGTTAGCGTTTCTAGCTACTTAGCTCCACATGTTATGATGTACGCTTTCGTTTATAGCGTCACAAATGTTTATCACTGAGTGTTGAGGAGGGCACCATTAGATTCAGTGTCTCCAGGACACCAAAAACGAGTGGTTGGCTGTGCATCTAGGATAAGTAATAAGGGAGTTATGAGTGAGTTTAAGTGCTGTTTTAGGTTAAATTGTTTCGCTCGTGGCTAATTCAGAGGCTGAGTGCTAGCATTGTGGGTTTTTTTTGAAAAAAGAAATTAAAAAGATCAGTTAGCTGAGTTTCTTCCCGTTACATGGATATAAAACATTCATAGTTTATTAAATATTAACATTCCTTAGACGTTGTTTCCTGCAAATAACGTGTTTTTCCGCCCGGTACCGGGCGGGCCGTGCGTAACAGGTTAACATCCCGATAGCAATGCATATCTTAAGTGCTTTGACAAAAAATCCATGAAAACATTTCATCTGTAGGAAGCCGTAGCACTTTAAAAAGCACGACCAATCATTTTAGCCGGCCCGGCTAAAATAACTGGATGGCCTACCTGCCTGTCAGCCTTCCATCTGTGCACAAACTTATCTTGTGCCCTCATTGGTCATGTGCGTGTTCGTGTGTGTTGGAGGAGGGGCTCTGTAAGGAAGTGGCAGATTTTTTCCGGTTGTGTATTTTCAAATTCTAGTGCATTCGAGCTGGTTTCTCCAAAATTACCTACCCCACCTTTAAGTAACCCAAAATGTTAAACAGTAAGAGTAGTAGTCATATTTCGTGAACTCTTTGAAGAGTACTGTCACACCGGTGTGATCATTCTATAATACACCGTTTAAGCCCGGATGCCCCCGGGGAGACATGCTAATGCTAACGCTACATTAGCATCAGCGATATTTTCTACTTCATGCTATCTGCACAAATGGTTAACATTGAACATTAAAAATATCAGGCAGTTCAGGGAGAATCGAAGGAAGGCAGGCAGGCAGGCAGGCAGCTTTGCATGACATTCTTCTGGACGTGTTTTATTGTGGTGAGGGTGAGTCAATCCCTTTTTTGGCAAGACAGTAGTGACGGCCATCTTGGTGAAGTGTGTTGTGCGAGACCAGAGATGTAGTTCATTGAGCGGTTTCACACAAAAAAAGTGTTACTTTTTTTTTACTTGCAAAATGATCTTTTAAATTGACAAACATCATATGTGTAATTCGTCGCACAATTCAAACGGGATCGAAAGATAACTTTTCTCTGTAATGAATTGACTTCATTACATAATTTTTCCGAAATAAGGTCCCATGGAGTTCCACCGGAAAGGGAGGGACTTCGCCTCTCTATTGGTTCTAACGGTTCAAAAGTGGTGTCAATCACCAAAATCGACCGATGGGTTCCAGAGATATGGCAAATACACCCAAATGACCCCGGAGGTGTTTTTTTTTCTAAACCTCTCTATAAAGGTCACATTTCACTTGTTTTGCATCAATCTTGATAAAGGGTACTTATATACTTATAGTTTGGATTCCTAAAGGTTTTTGTCTACTATCCCATCATTCAAGGGTGGTTTTCACTATAAGTAATGGTTTTTTTTTTGGACGGAAACTATAATTTACATTTTTTTACTATGTTCCCGAGGTGTGGACTCGAGTCATATGACTTGGACTCGTGTCAGACTTGAGTAACCAATTTGATGACTTTGGATTCGACTTGACAAAATCACAAAACACTTGCGACTCGACTTGGACTTGAACACCAATGACTCGGGACTTGACTTGGACTTGAGCCTTCTGACTTGAGGTGACTTGATACTTTAATTCAGGGTTCTCCAACACGTCAATCGCGAGCTACCGCTAGAAGAGCAGTCTCCCATCGGGGAGAGCAGAATCTTCAGAAGCTCCTACTCTTGCTGTGAATCCATGCAGGCAGGGGCGGGACTTTATTTTGCTGGGCCACCATGCGGCCAATCATATGCGAGGACACGTTAGGATCATACCATTATGTGAAAGAAGGGAGGGGGGGCAGACGCTCCAAAGACAGCAAGTGTAGTGGTACAGGCCAGCTACAGAGCATCAGAGAGACGGGGAGCTGGATTTAAATGCAAGCGCGTCGGGAAAAGTCTGGAAATGAGCGAAAACCGAAAAAAGAAGCTGCATCTGGCTGCATTTCAATGATATTGGAGAAAGCAAAGCTGAGTGCAGGATTTGTCAAATGAAAATAGCCTCCAGAGCAGGGTTTCTATTTTGGTAAGCACTCAGGATTTATTGCCAGAGGTGGGAGAAGTTCAGATCTTGTACTTGAGTAAAAGTACCAGAGTGTAGGAATACTCGGTTACAATAAAAAGTCCTGCTTTCAAAATGTTACTCAAGTAAAAGTACAAAAGTATTAGCATCACTTAAAGTACCACCTGCAGAGGGATCTAGATTCGGGTGTTCTTTTCCCGCCTCGCTGCACATTGTCCCTTGCATAAAAATAGGGTCCCTTATAACATGTTGTACACAGTGGAAATAAACATTCTGGTCACCTTAACATCAGGGATCTTAACCTGTTACGCTCCGCCCCCCCGGTACCGGGCGGATAAACGCGTCATTTGCAGGAAACAACGTCTAAGGAATCTTAATATTTAATAAACTATGAATGTTTTATATCCATGTAACGGGAAGAAACTCAGCTAACTGATCTTTTTAAAAGAAAAATCAAAAAAAAAAACACAATACTAACACTCAGCCTCTGAATTAGCCACGAGCGAAAAAATGTAACCTAAAACTGCACCTAAACTCACTCATAACTCCCTTATTACTTATCCTAGATCCAACCCCTCGTTTTGCATCTCCTGGAGACACAGAATCTGTGTAAAAAACCTCAACACTCAGTGATAAACATTTGCGACTCTATAAACGAAAACGTACATCAAAACATGTGGAGCTTGGTAGCTACAAACGCTAACATGGCTTACCTTGGTCAAAACGGGTCTTCAATGGCATTAAAACGATAAAAAACTATGCTGCAGTTAATCCATAGGTTAATCCAATGTGTCTGTGTCCCCTTTGAAATGATTTCTGATAATTCATAAGCAATAAAACAGCTTTTTCGTTTCCAGATGTCAGAGTGAGAGATCGCTTCACTCTGATGCAAACCTGCATGCGCGAAGCCCCCACCGTTTGTTTTCACAATGAGTGTGTGTGGGGGACTCCCCCTTCGATTCTATTGGCTCTAACGGTCAGAAAGAGGTGTCAACCATCAAAATCGACCAATGGGTTCCAGAGATATGAAAAAAAAAACATTTTCACCCAAATCACCTCAGAGGTGGAGTGTTTTTGGCTAAACCTCTCTAAAAAGGTCAAATGTCACTTGTTTTGCATCAATCTTGATACAGGGTACTTATTATATGTTGTACTTTGGATTCCTAAAGCTTTTAGTCTACCTTACCATCATCCAAGGGTAGTTTGTTTTCACAATGAGTGTGTGTGGGGGACTCCCCCTTCGATTCTATTGGCTCTAACGGTCAGAAAGAGGTGTCAACCATCAAAATCGACCAATGGGTTCCAGAGATATGAAAAAAAAAACATTTTCACCCAAATCACCTCAGAGGTGGAGTGTTTTTGGCTAAACCTCTCTAAAAAGGTCAAATGTCACTTGTTTTGCATCAATCTTGATACAGGGTACTTATTATATGTTGTACTTTGGATTCCTAAAGCTTTTAGTCTACCTTACCATCATCCAAGGGTAGTTTTCAATATAAGTAAAAAAGAATTTTTGGACAGACACTATCATTTACAGTAAAATTTAAAATCTGAATTTTCTTTAAAATAAAAAAACATCTATATTGATTCTGACTTTTCTACATCCAACTCACAGGTTTATCATTACTTTGAGAAAAAAGATTATTAATTTAACCCTTTTAGAAGGGAAGATATGGTCATTTGTTCTGGGAATGTCATTTTCGAGCCTGAGACCTGAAAAACAGGCTCAGGGCTTAACAGGTTAAAAGTTTAGGACTTGGATTTGACTTGAACTTGCCCATCCTGACTTGAGACTTGACTCAGACTTGAGTGCAAAGACTTGAGACTTACTTGTGACTTGCAAAACAATGACTTGGTCCCACCTCTGCAATGTTCAATCTGAATTTTTTTTTTTTTATTTTAAAATAAAAACATCTATATTGATTCTGACTTTTCTACATCCAACTCACAGGTGTATCATTGCTTTGAGAAAAAAGATGATTAATTTACCCCTTTTAGAAGTGAAAATATAGTCATTTGTTCAGGGCATGTCATTTTCGACACTGAGACCTGAAAAACAGGCTTGGGGTTTAACAGGTTAACCTCTGCGAGTACTATCCAGGACCAGTTCCTTTTAAACCGCCCCTCAGCAATTATTTGTATTTGGTCTGCTCAAATGTGTTTACTGGCACAACAATAAAAGAAAAAAAGAAAACTCTCCATAAAAACCAATCTACAGTTAGAGGTTGGTGCAAAATGATATTGGTTAAAGGTCCCATGTCTTGGCCATTTCTACTGATAATAATTCCATTGTTGAGGTCTACTAGAATAGATTTAGATTGTATAATATTCCAAAATCACATTGGTTTTCTCATGCAGCATCTCTGTATAGTAGGTGTATTCACTCTCTGTCCTACATGCCTTGTTGGAGCTCCTGCCCCATTTGGACTTAGTGACGTCAACACAAAAAAATGGAAAAATAAAAATCTACAACGAGGCGTTCTGCATAGGTACGTCTTTTCTGTGTTAGAGTTTTACTCGCTACAGGGTGTACTTTGAGGGTTTGTGACTTTGCAGACCGTTTACATGCAGAAAAAGCTGCATAACACACAAGGGGACAGGTAATAACCAGAAAAGCATATGATGGGACCTTTAAAGCAAATAGTGAAAACATCCAGCGGACGGACAGAGAAATATCAATAATTGCTAAATATAGAGTTTAATATGCAATGAAAGGTTCAGGTTGACTTTAGGTGAATGTGTCTGTTACTTACAGAGGTATAAACACTGCAGGGTTTCCGCTAGGACTTTTTCTTGCCGGTCAAGTGTCCGGAAATAATTTATTTTACCGGAAAAATTTGAAACTTACTGGTAATGTTTCAATAATAATAATAATTATCTAGCAGAGTTTCCGTTAGCAGGTCATTATCGGACTATGACTGGTAATATATGCCGATGTTTAAAATTCAGTTAATGGGGCTCATTTTTATATTGCTTCAGTTTATAATCGTAACGGATCGAAAAGTTCAGGTTCATTTTTCAATAAATGATGCGCTTCCACAAACAACATAATTATTACCTTCCACCAATTATAGTAGATGAAGTACATTATTCAAAAGTTTACATTAACTTTGGATAATAAGACAGGAGAAATAAACGGAACCTGTCTCCCTCTCCTGACAGCCGGTCCGTATCCGTCTCATGCAGCTCACTGATCCAGTAATGAGTGACCCGACAGTTAAGAATAAACATATTTTTAACTAGTTTAGGTTGTTTCAGAGGTAGATAAAATAGCTACGTTTTAGAATTTACCGTTTAAAAAAAAAATGTACCAGCTAAAAAACTGTAATTACCGACTAAAGGAAACCCTGAAACACTGTAAAGCCTAATTAAAGCCTTACTTTTATTAACATACTGGTTTGATCTGCCTCCTTTTTACATTGACAAAGTTGCTATTGAATGCTCAAAATGTTGTGAGTAGTAGTTTACTTCTGATATTTATTTTAGAAAAGTAGTGCAAATGTGAGTTTGCATTCACCCCAGTGAATCACATTGGGAGGGAAGATTTTAACATTGATCCCAGCTGTAGAGTAATGCACACATGTTACACCTGCTGCTGACATGGAGGTTTAAATATAGTCTCGAAGTTTGCAGCGTTTTAAGGTCACCAACTGAGATTTCATTGGAAATTCGAGGACACACAACTAAATTGTTTTTGCTGCAGGGTGTAATGGGATTCGGGTGAATTGTGGCCTTAATTTTGGGAAACATAATGCTACGCCTAACACTTTTTAATCCTCGTGTGGGCAGACTGGAAGGGTGCTGTGGTGAGCCGTTTCTCAAGAGCAGGCCTTTGTGAAGGCAAATCCATCAAACCCAAGCTAAACTCTTCAGACTTTCAATTTGGATATAAGAAACTTTATGTAAGTGAAGTTTGGTCTTTTTGTGTAGAGCCTTCGATTCAAGCTATACACTAAATAGTTTTAATGGAGATCTAAATATGATCAGATTGCTTTTATTTCTGGCCTCTTTCTTGCTTTTGTATTAAGATTCAGAGTAAAATATGCCTACATTTCAACAGGAAAGACACCCCTCATGTTCTCCCAGTACAAAGTGCTCTATCCTTGTCAGGGCCTTGTGTCTGTTGACTGATCGAAAGAGCCGCGATCCCTGCTATTGTAATGAGGACATTAGGCTGTCACTTTACATGAGCTGTGGCACACAGTTCACGGGGAACAACTTCATTATGACTGTGGGACAAGCTCAATGACGGACGTTGTGACATTTAGCCTTTGACTGTCGTGTCGTACTACTGTAGTGCTCAGTGTAACGTTTGTCAGAAACTGATGTTGACTTTATCTCAGAGAAAAGGGACTCCTGAGAGGTAGATATTGGTGAAAAAAGTATTTAGAACCTCCTTTTCTTCATATCTTTACTTAGGAAGGTATTTAATAATATACACGCAATAGCTTCATTTCAATACATATAATTGAATACTCAGATAAAAACTGTTTAGTCAAATGATATGTTTGTTTTCATAGTATCTATAAAGTCCTTAAAGAGGCCCTGTTATGCTTTTTGGAGTTTTTCCTTTTCCTGTAGTGTGATATTTTTTGTGCATGTAAATGGTCTGCAAAGGCTGAAATCCCTAAATTCCCCCCCACCTGAAACGGCTCAATAGGACTCCTTTGTTTACTTTTGTAACATAATGACATCACTAGGTCACACTCACGCTTCTAGTGACTAGCGCTCCAACACATTGTACTTGATAGGCTAAGGGTGGGACATCTCGAAGCGGTTGACCAATCACAACAGATCCAGCCAGCTAACCAATCAAAGCAGACTGGGCTCAAAATGGGAAAAAAATAAAGCACTTGAATTTAAATGAAAACATGAAAACATGTTACAGTAGAGGCACAAAATACAAATCTAAAACCTGAAAATGTGTATAATAGGGCCCCTTTAAATGAAGGGTTGTTGATCCAAATACTGATGCAACCAGGTAAAGTGCAGTCCTATGATTCAGATCCATCACTAAAATATACCTATATATATTATTAAACATGACAGAGAGACCGTACAGCTGTGACCAGTGTGGGAAGATGGCGCCTGTGTCGGCTCGCCGCTCCCTCAGCTCTCTGCCTTTAGCTATCCTGCTTTTGTTTTATGTATGTCAGAATGTCTCTGCTCTGCTCGTCTATGATCGCCAAGCTCTCCTCCACCTCAGACCCTCATTGGAGTTTATACTGCTGCCCAAACCTACATCTGGCAACCATAAATCGACTCCCCCCCCCCTCTACTGTCGGATATTCCCACCTACCTGCGCCGGTTACCCTGCATCCTGCCTCGCCGAAAGCGCTTTAGAAGACGGGGAAAGCGTGGTGGTGCGCTTGTCCATCAAAAAGCACACCTGACGGCTTCTTCTCGGACTTATCCACGCATCAGATGTCATGGCCCTCCGATTGCTTCACCCTGTAACTAGCTACGCTAGCTTTGAGTTGCAGCTTTTTGAACTGAACCCGACCTCGTCTGTGCTCTGCGCAGTCGTGTATCGTCCGCCAAAGTGCAATAAGGATTTCATCAATGACTCTCCTGACTTTCTGTCCGGGATCATGGTGAAATATGATCGTGTTTTGATTTGCGGAGACTTCAATGTCCGTGTGTGTTGCGAGTCCAAACCTCTGGTTAGGGACTTTATTATTTTGGTCTCGTTCAGTCCGTGGCTGGCCCAACACACGAAAAAGGACACATTTTAGATTTAGTATTATCGTTTGGACTGTCTGTCTCTGTGGATGAAATCTGTGCAGCAACGCGTATCCCAGACCATTTACCGGTTCTGTTTACAACTTGGATTCCTTCCGCAGGAGTCGAATCACGTGCCCCTGCGCGTCGTCTGCGTTCAATTAACCCCTTGACTGCCTCACAGTTTTCTGATGTTTTTAATGCTTCTCCGATCTGTAAATTAGAGGTGAACTGTGCTTTTAGTGCTGATGAGCTTATCTCCATGTTTGACTCGACATGCACACTAATACTGGATTCTGTTGCTCCTTTTACGCTTAGACGCACCAAAGTTCTCTCAGAGCCGTGGCTCAATGACTGTACTCACGCTCTCAGACGCACCTGCAGGCGTGCAGAGAGAAAATGGAAAAAGGATAAACTCCATGTCTCCCTAGAAATCCTTCGTGCTTGCCTTTCTGACTACCAGACGGCAGTCAAAGCAGCCAAAACAGAGCACATTTCTCTGTTAATCTCCAAAAACAGCCATAAACCTCAGGTTCTTTTTAATGTCCTCAACTCTATCATTAATCCCTCTGATGTTTCTCCAATTGTGCCATCGACTACTCTCTGTGATAAGTTTCTTAAATTCTTTATCGAAAAAGTATCTGCTCTTAGGCTAGCTCACACTAGTGCTACCCCATATTCTGCTCCTTTTCTGTGCCCTGCTGTCCTTGACCACTTTGAGCCTGTATCCCTCTCTTCTCTCTCGGATGTAGTCAAGCACCTGCGGCCGATAAACTGCACCTCAGACAGCATTCCCTCTCGCCTTCTCAGAGATGTTTTCAAATCAGTTGGAGCAAGTATTTTATTACTAATAAACACCTCTCTTACCTCAGGATGTGTCCCAGCTGCCTTCAAACATGCCGTGGTCCAGCCACTACTTAAAAAGAAAAATCTCGACCCCTCCATTCTCAAATTTTAGGCCCATCTCCCAGCTACCTTTTTTATCTAAAGTCCTGGAGCGAGTAGTCTACGCCCAGCTGCAGTCTTTCTTAACCACGCATGGCATTCATGAAAAGTTTCAGTCTGGCTTCAAACCCATGCACAGCACTGAAACAGCCCTTTTAAGAGTTCTTAATGATCTGCTCCTAGCCGCCGACTCAGGTAGCCTAGCTGTCCTGGTGCTGTTAGACCTGACAGCTGCCTTTGACAGTGTGGACCATAGCATCCTGTTGTCGCGGCTCGAACAGTCCGCAAGCATCACAGGCTCTGCCCTTGCATGGTTCAGGTCCTACCTGACAGACCGTAGCTTCTCAGTGCAGCTAGGTACCTTCTCCTCTGCTAAAGCCCCTCTTACCTGTGGGGTTCCCCAAGGCTCATCTGTACATACTGCCCCTAGGTTCAATTCTCACAAAACACAACATCCCCTTCCATTGTTACGCTGATGATGTACAGATCTATCTGCCTCTCAATTCAAATGTCAACTCATTACAGCCGTTGATGGACAGAGATAAAATCCTGGCTGAGCCAAAATGTCCTCAACCTCAACGAGAGCAAGACCGAGGTCATCTTTTTTGGACCCCAACCTCCAGCCTCCCCGGTTGAAATTCTGGGCTCCCTCAATAAAAACATCCTCCCCTCTGTCATGAACCTTGGAGTGACCTTCAATAGCACTTTTAAATTTGATAAGCAGGTCAGCACCGTAGTCAAGACCTGCTTTTTTTAAATACGACTATTGGCCAAGACCAAGTAGTTTTTATCTTTTAAAGACCTAGAAAGGGTTATAACGCCTTTGTTACCTCAAGATTGGATTACTGCAACGCTCTATACGTGGGTATGGACCAGGCGTCAATTAGACGCCTGCAGCTAGTGCAGAACGCAGCTGCACGTCTTCTCACTGGCCATAAAAAGCGTGACCACATCACCCCAATTCTGGCCTCATTGCACTGATTTTTATTTTTGCTGTTGTAATTTATTGTCTTCTGTTTGCTATTGTAGAAAAGTGTTTTTATTGCATGCACAGCACTTTGGCTCGACCAAAAATCGTTTTAAAAATGTGCTATATAAATAAAACTTGATTTGATTTGTTTTGATTTGTAAGGTATAAAGATCTCTTGCTTTCTGAAGGAATCTTACCACAGTAGGCGCTGTTTTCTGCAGTCTTATCATGTTGGCCATGAGGCAATACACTGGGGGATACTGTCCAAGGATTTCTTCACATGTTATTAAAAAAAAGAGAAAAAAAAAACCCAACTCCCCGTGGATCTGGGCAAATCTATTGAAGTGTTTGACGACACCCACCAAACACACTGCCTGTGCTTTTCTCTGCATTTCCCCCATCAAAACCAGCAGCAAGTCCCCATTAAACATGACACAGTGTATGGCTCTGGTCATGGAAAATGTGCCGTGAATCACCCAGTAGGGGGCTGGGATGTGGGAAGATAGATGAGGAGGGTAACCAACACAATACACTGTGAGAGGACTTAAGGACCTAGTGATAGACACGGTATTACTGCAATCCATCATCGAGGCCATTAGTTTGCACCCGTGATAAATTGAGATACTGAGTAAATTAGATGATAAAAGACATCTCATCTGCAGTGTAAACACTCATACATGCATAATGGCGGACTCACAATGCAATGGCCTTCTGTTAATGACAGTCATTGTGGGAGAAAGTAAATGCTAAGATCCTAATTAGGCGTCCAATTGGGTTTTAAACTAGGACAAACAATCAATGATGCAAAATGGGTATGTTATTCAGTTGGTAGCCCCTGCAATTTTAGAGATACCTCACATATTCACACATTTGAACTTTAGCACGCAGGAAATGTTCCGTCTCTATCTCAAACACACACAAACACAGTGTATTCTCACCCTGCTATGAAATCCTAATCATCCCTCAGAGACTGCAAAGGACCAGAGCAAACGCATCACAACACTCACAAGCAGACCTCGCTTTTGTGCGTGGATCCTCAAACGTCGAGTTAGTTTGAAGCTTGACTGACCCCAGTTACTGTACTTAGCAAGGAGAGCACACGAAAAAGACGAACTGCTTTTTAAAGGTTCGCCCTGAGGGCCGGGAAGGCAGATGAGGATCAGAAGAGGGAAAATGAATGGAATCTGATAGAGTGGAAAAAGTCTAAAAAAGACACTTAAAAGAGGCAGAGATGCAAAAGCCGCATCACAGGGGCGGGATGTGAGACGAAAAACATCATGAAAAATGCTACATAAGCTCCGTATCTGCTGCTGGTGGAGGCAGTAGCCATAATCATTTGCCAGTCTAATGGCAGGGAGGTGCTTATGAGAGCTAATGCGTACTGTCACAGGAAATTAAAGGCAGGCATCCCATTTTGGGGAATAATTCCTTCACACACACCCCCTTTTTTCATGGTTACTTTGATTGATAGTCCTCTAAATGTTACTCTACATTTAGATGTAATCAGGACAGTCTTATCAGGAAAGATGAAAGACCTCTCTATTCTGGGGTTCTTCCATTTATATTCCGCAAATGACACAGACACTTAATTTTCCAGTGAAACATCTCAGCTCCCGCCACAATGGGAAAGCGGCATAATCCACGTTGCCAAAACTGGCGGTACGAATGGCGTCCATATGGGTGAGAATTATATCATGAATGAATAATGCAGTGGGGTGTCTGAATATGTCAGCGATCCGACGTAATGCAGCAGCTCTAATTATATTTCCTTGATTTTGACGTATGTTCAGCAGTATGACTGTGTTGCTTTCGCAACCCAGCTTGATCAAATGTTTCATTTCACAGGCGTTACATCAAATTCAATTTTAACCAAAAAAGTAATTGGTGTGACAAGTTTTGATTGAAGAACACTGCATACAGAACAAAAAGTAAAAAAAGCCACATATACTGATGGTTCATTTATAAGCTCCAATCATTTCATAATTCTTTGGTCATTTGGGAAATAGCTGTTTTTTAGTGTTTTCACTCAAGTCCAAGTCAAGTCTCAGGTCTTTGGGGCAATCAAAATCAATTAATCAAGTTTTATATACATAGCCCAATATCACAAATTACACATTTGTCTCAGGGATCCCTTCTCCTAGGACAGACGTGCCATAGGTTTTGTGTGTATACATTTCAAAAGTAATACAGTTACAACATATAAAGTCAAAATGTTAGAAAAGATAGTGTCTATATATAAGAAGAAAATTAAGATTGATCGAAGTTGATATCAACAATCTTCTCGGTACCACCAAAGAAGTAGCAAGGTGAGCGTCAGGCAGGATCACAGCAACAGGCACAGCAACGATTTAAAATCCAGACGTAGCCTTTAATACTGGCAACCTGCCCAACCCAGTCTCACGGCATTTCGTGTTATAGTCACGACATTTAATCTATTGATTCGTGTTCACCAACAAGATTTTCCCCTTTTTTTCGTGTCACACAGAACGATTTTAAAAGCAATGTATTTCTATTGGTAGTATGTTTCGTGCCTGCACCACGTCTTTTTGTCCGGTGGGTCTTGGAAGACCGGAAGCTGTGTGGTTCATAAAAACATTTTCTTACTCAATATCAAGTCACGATTATTGTTTTTATTTTAAATCGTATAATGTCGGACTTTTTTTGCCGTCCGTGAGGAAAATAAATGGGGCTCAGAATACTGAAATATGTATTTTTTAAATAAAATAAATTGTATTGATTTTTTTTCCTTCTAATTTGTTATTCTTTTCTAAATAACACTCTGTTATTTACTCAACAATAACACACAATTATCCTTGTTTTTATTTATTTGTTTAATTCTATAATATCGGGCTTTTTTGCCGTCCGTCAGGAACTCAATTTCAAAATAAAGTCACCAGAAACAGACGTAGGCGATACACACCCACTGAACTGATTACCAAGATCCTCAGCTATGGTTGAAGCTCGGTGATTGGATGTTTTAGCTTGGGGTGAAAACATTTCCGGTCACGAAGTTTGCATAGTAATCTGCAGTACTCATCAACTAAAAACATCAGTTTATCCGTGTTAATTACACAACATTGATTGGTTTAAATTGTGTACAATGCTTTTGTGTTTTCCCCCTTCGATTCGGAGAAACAAATAGTTTTTTCGGAGTTTAGGATGGCCGAAGACACTACACTACCCATAATCCTCAACTATCGTTTGGGACTACAGTCCCTTTGGTTGACAAACCCCGTGATTAATCTTCAAGCTCTGTGATTGGATGTTGGAGTGGCAGTGTGCCAATGTTACGCCGAGCATCAAACAGCTCTATGAAATGGAATGAAACCACGGCAGACTATCCAAAACTGGACTCGAACGGATACAAATAGTTTTTTCGCAGTTTAGGATGGCCGAAGACACTACACTACCCATAATCCTCAGCTATCGTTTGGGACTACAGTCCCTTTGCTTGACAAACCCCGTGATTAATCTTCAAGCTCTGTGATTGGATGTTGGAGTTGCAGTGTGCCAATGTTACGCCGAGCGTCAAACAGCTTTATGAAATGGAATGAAACCACGGCAGACTATCCAAAACTGGACTCGAACGGGTCCAACCCCACCATAACTACACATGCTGACTATTGTGTTTCGCAACATGTTCTATGGCACGTCTCTACCGAAGACATTTTCGTTTTTCCCACAATTAGAAGTTGCCAGTATTAAACTGTGTACACCCCTGGAGGTTTAGGGGATAAGAAACACATTGGTGTTATCAAATTTAAAACATATAATTAATAAATGGGTGAAAATCGCTTGTGTCCATAATGGGCAGCATTAATATACCCACATGACAGCTCATTGTTACTTTGTAATTCTACTCCACTACAATTCAGAGGTTAACCTGGTATTTTTACTCCACTACATTTATTTTAGTTACTTTGCATATTCTGATTAATGATGTGAAATATAAACAACCCTTAAATCAGACTTTAGTTACACCTTTTTACACCTAAAATTCAGGGAAGGCGATTGTCAAGTGCCAACAATCAGGAGAGATATTTGATAGTTGGTGCTTGAAAAGACTAAACATTTATCTGCAGATCCCTATAAAGTATATTCATTACTCGTTATTCTCTACTAATAGTTCATTAAAGACTGTATATAATGGCTATTTTGCACATCCCTTTCAAGATTTCAAGATTTTCTAAGGTTTATTGACATATCATACAGTGATTATACACAACTAAGGTGTAGTTATGCAATGATGAACAACTTGGGTCGCAGGTTACTCAACAGTGCATTACAAGACATCTATCAATATGTGTGTATACCTCCACCATTAATAATATGAATTGGGGACGTATATATAATATCAGGAATTACTTTTGTAATCAGGTTAACAACCTTATGCGAACATACCTTAGCCACGGGTTTGACTTTAAATGTTGTATAAATGTTTGTGTATGCTAGCAGTTGTTGCATTTGGTTCAGGTCTAAATAAAACTGTAGGAACTAAAAGATAATTGGTGCAATTTGATCTTCTCTTATGTGTCACTGGTGATCAACGTGACAGGCACCATTTCCACTCATCCCCAAATAAAATAATTTATTTTACCAAATTCCCCTGCATATCAAGACAGCAAAAAGACTTACAACACTCTTAACATGAGTTAATCTCTATTATCAAGAGGATTTACTATTTGCAGCACTGAAAAACGTCTCAACAGAATCGTTTGCAAACTTTTCCCTCCTTCAATGAAGCGGTTCATATAGCTGAAATGGCAGCAAATTGAAACAGTGGTATCTGATGGACAAAAAATATATCCTTCATCTTCTGCTATTCCCCACACACTGTGCCCCGGAGGGTGAGAAAAGGTAAACGGAGTTTGGAGTACAGAGCTTCGTGACCACAGAGCGTGTGAACGTTGTGATCAGCTGTTTTAGCGCTGGGCTGCTGTACAGACCGACGTTAACAGCAGCCCTGTCTGTGAACACGGAGACCGACTCTGTCGTCCGGTGATCCAACCGCCTTCTGGAAAAGCTTCACAAGTACGTCGGTACGCAAATGCGCTTTGTGACACAAGTGACGGTACGCATTTCAGATTGTTGCCGCGCATGCGTACCTGCGTACCAGTTATGTGCACCCCTGATTATAGTTATAAAGAAAATAAGAGAATAAATGAAAAACAGTTATGAAATACTATATGAGAGTAAAACAAGAATACAGTTTAAAAGGAGAGTGATTTGTAAAATATCCATAAAGAAAAATAAAATCTGTTTACAGTTCTGTTTCATATGGGTGTTGAGAGATGTATCCATAGATCTCTTCATTTTGCTCTCAAAGTGCACCAGATTGATGCTTTTAACTACAACATTTAAAAAAAAATCTTCCCGGGGGAGCATGCCCCCGGACCCCCCTAGAGGAGGTTAGGTCCACCCCCCACTTATAAAAGATAGCACTTTACCCCTGCTTACACCTATATGCCGTGAGCTGATTATTGAGCCTTCATTGTAACAGTCGCGGGTGTGTGTAGGTGCGTGTGGGGAGTGTTGCAGTAGAGAATTCCACTGTAGCCCGGTACCTTAATGGGAAACCCTACATGTTTGAGCAACCTCTATGAAACGTCAAGCTACCCCACAGCACCCCCAAAATAAAATCTCTGGCGCAGCCACTGTGGGCTAAGCCCCTAATGTTTCCAGAAACGCCCCTGGAGACGACTCAAATCGAATTGCAGGGTCTGTAATCATCTAACTGATAAATTACTTCACAGGTCTCTGTAGGTAAATCGCTCCATAGGAACTAACAGTATGTGTCCTCTAGCATAAAAAGAAAAGTGTGTGTGTTGGAGTTGTGATAGCATGAAATTACCTACATACCGCTGAGCGGGGATATTCTTAAATGTATTTGCTCACGATGCTTACGAGAAGAGCTGATAGTAATAAGGCAGCCAATTCAATATCAAAGCCTGTCAACCTGGTTCAGTTCGGGACACAACATCTGCTCTGAACATCCCTTATCTAAGTCCTTTAGGTAAGGGGTAATTCCCAAAGAGTTGTATCGCAGAGCTATAGAACCTCAAGTGATCATAGTTTAGTTATTGCTGATTATTGGCAAGCGGCCATTGTAGGGAAACAAAATATCCTCTGCTCTATAATTGTAACATCCTTCATGATCCACCATTGTAATGGATCCCGGAGCAACTCGTTGCTTGGTGACAGGCAGTCTTTGCCACTGAAAAAACACACAAAGTGTCTTATTTGCCCATACCAACCTTGATCCTATCTTAGTTTATTAGTTTTTTCACCTTGTGGTGCAATGTGCAGTATGTCTATATGTTAAATGGGGCAAAGCATGCGAGCTAGTTCAGGCAGTCAACTCGAGCACCTATGCTGCATTCATACATAACGCCCCTTGCCACTCTACACCAACCAAACAGAGTCTCCTTAATATGTCGCTCTATTTAACCTGCCAGATATGCATTGCTTGCTGCTGCTATTGCTGCAGCTACGTCGCTGCTGCTTGTACTAAACTATAGCTGAAAGCTCAACTTAAATAGGTGCTTGACTTAACTATACCTCAGGACCAGAGCTATTGTGGTTCTGCATTAGAACTATCTTTGTGTGCCTAATATATGGCAACATTTACATCAATTCAACACAGTACAGCTTTTAATTGTAAGCATGAGCAATGTTTAGGTGGCTTCGTCCTCCATAGATGTCAGACTGGTTGGTTGATGAACCCTCTTGTAGCCAAAACGGTCCCTGCAGGCTGCTGCATGTCCTAATTGGCTCCTCACCTTGAATCATTGAATTGTTTATAACACTGGTACAAATGCCCAGTGGGTCTAAAAAAGAACCAAATTTTATTTCTATTATATTCTTATTTTATTTACTTGCACTATTATCTGTTTTATTGTGTTGCACTGTTGGAGGAGCCTGTGACCTAAGAATTTTGTTCTCATAACTACACTGTAGCTATGTACATATGACAATAAAAGCCTTGAATCTTGAATCTGGATATTTACTTCCTTACACTGCAGCTGGATTCTCACAAGATCTACCTTGTCAGTAATATGTTTCTGTCTAAACCAAAGTAATTTGAGCCAATCAGTGTCCGTTGAAGAACTACAGGCGTGGTTTTAAGTTGTGCGTGACGTAAACAACAAGGGTGGCTCCTAAAAACGTTGGCGTTAAGCATAGATACCGCGGCAGCACCAGTTTTATCAGTACTAGAGTATTTTGACATTGAAAGAAAAGCAAAGAACGGCACTGAAGGCTCCATCATACGGTTCGGTGATCTGATTGGTTGGCCTGTTATAGACAGATGATTCTTCCAAACAGTTTGCCATGATGTCTACCAGTGGTGAACCGTCAGAGAATACCCTGGAACACTGTGAAGAAGACGCCTTCATCACAGTTGGCATAGGGGCATGGTAAAAGGCACACTGAGGGAAACACATTAATAACTTTGCTGGACATTGGTAAAATAAAACCCAAGTCATTATTTGTTCAAGACAGCTTTATTTGAAGTCATACATAACAATGCTGTGCCAAATTAACCTGCCTCCCCTCTCGTTCAAGGTTGTGAAGTCCAAACAGAGCAACAGAAAACTGCAGCCTTAAGTAGAGGCTAAATCAGTGGAAACACCTGTGCTCAATTGGAGCATACCATGTAGTGCATGGGCACGGGTGACCATTTTCTTCCAAGTGTAAAAGTGTTATTGTTTAAGGCTTATGTGGTCAGAAATGTAGAATATGTTGACCTATTTGATTTATTGTGTTTAATTAGTTTGAACTACATTTTGAATATGTTTGTAGATGATAAGAATAACAGTAATGAAGGGTATAAAGTTGATTGTCCTACAGTATGGGGCTTAACATATATAAACCTCTGGCCACAAGTGTTTTGGAGTTAGTCTGACTGTGGCTGTAGAGCAGAGAGGTACCAGTTATATTTCTTCGACCTGTACATATATATTGAGGTTTGTTTTTCTTTCTATTTTGGACTGTAGATCCTTGTTACTTTGTGTTGCATTTTGGCTGTTAATAAAAGCATTTAAGGATACATTTTGTGTGACTCTAGCCATCTTATTTAATTCCTAGTTTTTTCATCGACCCTTTTTGTAACACACTCAGATAAAACCAACAAAAAATCGAATTAATTATATAAATCGTTTTAATAAAATGTTAATAAAATGAATAAATGAGAATCGTATCTGTGTTGTTGATCTGTAATATTACAGTGTTACATTGATTTGTTTGTCTTTCTCGATCCATGCACTACGCATTTCAGTGGTTTTGTGTTAGAAAAAAATGCAATCAATCAGATATATTTTTGGGTCTCTGGGTAGAATATCCTTCAACCAAGGTATTCTACATCATTGAATGCCCTGGCCCTTACACTGAATGAGAGCGTACGTTTGGATTGACAGTTTGATCAACCAATCATATATTGATTTGTAGCCAATGGGCGTATTCTTTCAGAGTTTCCCTCGGTTCCAGGGTAGCCTACTCTAGAAGGCCTGTTAGTTCACTGGCTCGAGACAGAGGATCCAGCGTAAGTGCTACGTAGCAATTCATTTGAAGTTTTATTGTTTTTTTTACGTTGAAATGGCAACAGGTTGTCCAGAAGGTCCAGTTGTTCGCCACTGATATCTACAGATATTTTCTCGCATCTTAATATACTTTTGTTATGCGTGTGATTGTTCAAATGTAGTTACCGCTGTATGGTTTTGGACTGACTGTTATTGTACTATCTTGTTTCTTCACAGTAGCAAATACACTCATTAAATGAAGGTTATCAACCCTCACGGTAAACTAGGTATGCTGTACATGGATCAATGCACTGAAGCGATTGAGACTGTAGTGCAGAAAAATCATTATTCATAGATTTACAGTTTTTGTTAACCTTTATCTACCCGGGGTAGAATCAGTGACCATGATTGAACACCCTGCTCCACATCGGGCCTTTTTCATATGATTAGAACTGCACCATCACAACACACAGCTGCCCAAACATTAACACTCAAGCTTATTCAATCCACTTACAACCAATCAAACAACTGCACTGCCAACATCATCTGACTATGCTACATTATTAATGTCCGTAATAAAATATGCTACCACAGCAATAGTGAATCAAGCCATTCAAACATGCATTGTTTGTATCTGTGTAGCTGCCAGCAACTTGAAACTGTTCATAAAACCAGCTGCCTCCACTGTTTCATTATATTTCTCCAACTGTAAATGCTAGCCAGAAATGATTGAATGACAATTGTTATGGTGAAGGAACTAATTTTGCTCAAATATAATTCCCTACAATAAAACCTATTGGCAGATTAAGTGATCATGCTCTGTGGTACAGGAAATAAACTAAGGAATAATTCTTCTAGATATCTAACCTTTTGCTCTGTGACCGGTCAACTTGACTGGCACGAAGGGTAATTGTTGTGGGAACACTGAGGCACTTCTTTATCGGTGTTTGTGGGCTCTAGGATGTGAAATCCTTGAGGCCATGAGTGTCGGACGCAGGTGGCTCAGTGTTTAGTCTACTCCTTCAGAGATGTTGATTTCTCTCTGTGAACCAGTTAAAAGGTCTAGCATAGAGAGAGGCTCTTCAGAATTGACGTGGCAACTCTACCATATATACACCCCTACAATTCAAAACAATACATACTATTTACCAACTACACATTCCATAGCTTTAGTTACTTTAAAGATTTTGCACACAAACTTATGAAGAACCTTTAAAATGATGTACAAATAGAACTTTCCAACATTATAATTAACTAGACCTAAAACAATGAGTCAGTCAGAAAATAAATTGGCAGCCATTCTGTTGATGACGTTATTGTTTGAGCAACAACAAACATGTAATTGGTCCAGCTCCATAAAATTAAATCAAAAAGATTTGCAGCTTTTTCATTTACATTTTTTATTTCTTTACTTTTTTCTTTGTTTTTCTGCAATGTGTAATTGTACTCATTAAACATTAAGTATATATCTCTGGTCATACTCAAATACTTTTACCTAAGTACCAATTTAAATGTCATACTTTGACTTTTAACAGAGTATTTTCACACTGTAGTATTAATACTTTTACTTATTAGTAATGGATCTGAATAATTGTCCTACCTCTGCCTACAATCCACTCTTTGGATGTTTGCAGATGTCCATTTATTCTATTTGTAGACTGTTGTCATGTGATACCTCCTTTATTGATGGAAATCGTTAAACCTTAACTCTGTGGTCTTTTCCGTTAACATCAGAAGCAAACAACCATCTATGAACATAGATATGGTTGAATGTTCTGAATAAAGCTAGTTAGCAGGCCAAGAGTTTATAAACAAAATACTATACTGTGTCCTACTCAGAGGTGGGAAGTAGTGGAGTACAAATACTTTGTTACTGTACTTAAGTACATTTTTCTGGTATCAGTACTTTACTCCACTACTATTTTTTCTGACAACTTTTTACTTTGACTTCTTACATGTTTAACACAAATACCTGTACTTTCTACTTCTTACATTTTCAAAACAGGCTGGTTACTTTAGTTTTAATCTGTGTTTGGTGGCCTTATCATTATTATTTAGAGTCATTGCGTGCCTATTGATTTTAACACGATATATATCCATAATTTCCTGGTCTTCTCTAAAGAAGAGGGACCAATGAAACCGTTGTCATTTTGCCATTGTTCAGCATCGAAACATTCCTTCGCTAACAATGACATTATTGTTCTATTAATATAAACTGAGGTCAGTTACTCTATTAAACAGTTGGTAGTTATGGGTACTTTTTACTTAAGTACATTTTGAAGCCCATACTTCTTTACTTTTACTTGAGTAAATAAGTTAAGTCAGTACTTCTACTTTTACCAAAGTATTTTTAAACATGAGTATGTACTTCTACTTGAGTAAAGGATGTGTGTACTTTTGCCATCTCTGGTCCTACTGAGAAGATATGCCTAAGTGTTTAACAACCTCTGTTCTAGTCTGCACCCCAGGCAGCTTGAGGCCAATTGTGGACTTAAATTCACAAAGACAAGTCTAAGCACTCACAGACCTTGTGAAAGTGCAAGGTAGTCAGAGCAATAGGATGAATCCCTTGCTCTTTTCCATATTTCCCATAGGGCTCCACTGTTACAAACAAACAATTGCCTTAAAATTTGCCACAAACGTGTAAAACGGCCGCCTTCTCTGTAAAGCAATTTGCTTGGTGATTTACTCACTGGGTGAGAATATGCCCCTACAACAGTAACAGTTTATCCATGCTGTGTTCTGCAACCATGGCTGGGATATTGACCGGGTCATTGACCAATATTTCACACAAGATCGGGTTTTACGTTTCCATGATGTGAGGGCAGGGACATTTCCCCAGTGGCTTGGACATGCGTGTGTAAAATCTATGAAATGGACAAGTGTTCTGCTTCTCTACTTTGATCTAGTACTTCCTACCTGATGAGTTGTTGTACATAACGTATGCACGGATTGCTGTTGTAAGCGCAGGCACTTGGTAAATCTGCAGTTCATTCAGATGGGGTCATAAAAAACTAACATTTCTGATTGATGGCACATGGGTTGCGGGCGGGTGAAATAATACATATCTATAAAATGGGAAAATATTTCAAGCTGACTGTTTTTTAATGAGGAAAACAATAATGACATGCTCTAAAATGCGAATTACATATTTTAAAATAGCTATATCTTTTGACAGACACAAATTAGCAGCTTAGACTCTCATGGGGCGTCCCACAGGGACTAGGAAAGGTGCAAATGTTGGTGTTGTTCTGAAATTTGAGACAGAAATTCCTTTGGGGATGTGGCAGATGGATGAGTTATCAGTATATGCAGATTTGGATTGTGTGAACCGCACCGCACATCCCTTTAGCACAACAGAAATAGAAAATTATTTTTGATTGGTCCATCTTTCTATCTCAAGTTTAAGTCCGCTCAATTACAATTCTTCCTGCAATTCAAGCACCGCTTTCATTGGTGAAAGACTAATGTCTTCGAATAGCAAAATAAAGAAACAAGTTGTTTTTAAGGCTTGGCTCAGACGAGAAAATACCAGAGAGTCACAGGGCATCTGTGGAGCAAAGGGATTGTCAGCAGCATCTTTCACAAATGTAATCGTTTATCGTGAACTAAGTGATAAACGTAGCGATGTATCGCTCATAAAATTGTGATTAATTTGTCGGCAACTAGATTCAGCAGCCTTAAAAGCTGTCATTGAATTCTAATTGGTTCTACATGAAGTAACAAAAGACCTGGTCGCTTTAATCATACATATTTATTAGACTCAACTTGGAGAAACAGTGAGATAAATAAACACACTGGAGAGATAATTGCTTGGGGAAAATGCACCCACTGTTGAACACGGGCTCACATAAACAATACTACATAATAATTAGAGGGAACATGTCGCTTCTCGGGTGATAAACAACTCTGAGGTTATATGTCTGATTTAAAAATCTAATTAACCTAAAGTTATCCCCTTACTTTGCGTCTCATGAAAATAGCAAAGGTCTCTCTGGCCAAAACCGGCCACATGAAAGCTGTAAACAGTGTTTTTGTTTTTCAGGCCTTTTTCAGAGAATTTACCAGCTGACAACAACAGAAGGATGATTGCTTACTGATTGGGTTGCCATTTTCAGATTTAGGGGGATTCAGACAAAGCCATCAGGGACAGAACTAGCTTCGAAGCAACTCTGAGATGATCCATTGACTGCTGGTTTAATAACCTCAGAGTGCTGACCAACATGAATAGTCTGTAGAGGCCTAAATCAGAAAGGCTTAGGATGGTTAACTCTGATAACTAGCAGGACTCATAAGAAGATGGATGCGGTTATGTAAATTGTGGGGCTTATTCTGGTTAAGTGAGTCAAATGTTATTAAAGCCTGCTTTCCTCAAGGGAAGAGCCTCCCTTTACAACTATCCATCTGCTAATGTGTGATCCCTGCAGTGACACTTTGCATCGGTAGTACTATACATTTAAAAGGATCATTTTGGTCAAAACTTGATGTAAATGTAAAGGTAATAATTTAAACACGAGGTCAACATGTACAACATAGTAATTTGTGCACATAATTCAGTGCTCTGGCTCTACAGCCAAACATTTACAACCACGCCAGGGGCTCTGTTTAGGCACAGCGGTGCTTTGAGCTAATTGCTACCATCAGCATGCAAAAATGATCACAATTACAATAGTTACATGCTGATGCTTACAATATTCGCCATCTCAGTTTTTCCAATTAGCGTAAATCATAAATTACACACTTGGAGGAGAATGTCACCAACATGGTCTCAAACCGAAATGATGGACAATAACATTTTTGCCACAATGGATGATGATAAGTAAGATTCAACCTTTAGTGACGATTAGTGTAAAATGTTCTTGGAAATCTCTCTACTGGTTTTTACCCACAGGCCGACATGTCTCAGCCGACGTTGACACAGATGATTCCTACAGACAACTGTAACTTATACATTAGGTTAAACGAGATTATAGCATAAAACAACCCATTTCAATAGCATTTACATTATACTATTTCAGAGTGGGTTAGCTGCTACCTCTAGATCAGGGATGGGCAACTTGGATGGTGGTGGGGGCCACATCATTTATGTACTGGCCACCAGGGGGCCACATCATTTATGTACTGGCCACCAGGGGGCCGCAGATTCACTTGGAAAACACACACACACAAATTCCATGTATTGTATGTAATTATTAACAAATATACTAAGTCTGACATCTTCATTGACATTTTACAATCTTTCAGGGAACATCCTCTAATAAGCTCACTAAACAAATATCAGTTCACAGAAATGTTATTTAACTTTTACAAGTGGCATGTTTGTATTGAACAGGTTATTTAACAGTGGAATAAAACTATTTAAAATGATTGGAAAGCACGGAAAATGTGTGTGCATTAAGATTAACCATTAAGATGACATAAACATGAAGTCATGAACACTAACCCAGACATTAGTTGTCTAACTTGAACCTAAGACACTTGTAGCCTCTGCTGACGCACAATAAGGGGAATGTCAACACAGACACCTGTCAACCCGCACTCTGCTGTTCCTCAGCGCCGCTCCCCCTCCCTCCCGCTGAAATTATGAATGAAAAGCGTATAGTAATCATAGATAACACGGCAGGGTCCGTGACAGTTTGTTTTCATCTGATTTCAAATAAACAAAGTCATGGTTTTTAGAATATTAAACTTGTTTCGCCAAATTCAGATGATAAATAAAACTTTTAAGCTTGTAAAGGCATAATTACAAGCGGTAACTTAACGTCACAGCAGGCACAACAACAATACACACAAAGCGTCACAGATTATTCAGGCTAAACTAACCTGTAGCTGCTCCGTCCACACTCACAACAACGTCATACAGACATAAATAAAGCAGCGACTGTATTCGCCATGACATAGACAGTCTGTGGTTTGTACTTGTTTAACTTTTGTCCAGTTTCTGAACAGATATGAGGAGCTGTGAGCTCTGAGTGTGTGCTAACAGCTAACGGTTGATGTGTTGGGACATGTTGCGCTGTCGGGTGCTGACCAATCACGAAGCGTCATTTCTTGACTGGCAGCAAAAACAACCAATCACAGCAGTGCTTCTCTCGCTGGCTCTGTCCAATCACAAACAAGAAGTGTTCTCCCTAAAGGAATACCCTTTCCGTCCAATGTGAAATGCTGTGGCGTTTTGTGAAATGCTGTTGTGTTTTGTGAAATGCTGTGGTGTTTTCTGAAATGCTGTGGCGTTTTGTGAAATGCTGTTGTGTTTTCTGAAATGCTGTTGTGTTTTCTGAAATGCTGTGGCGTTTTGTGAAATGCTGTTGTGTTTTCTGAAATGCTGTTGTGTTTTCTGAAATGCTGTTGTGTTTTCTGAAATGCTGTTGTGTTTTCTGAAATGCTGTTGTGTTTTCTGAAATGCTGTGGTGTTTTGTGAAATGCTGTAGTGTTTTCTGAAATGCTTTGGTGTCTTGCACTTCAGGGCCAACGTATATACATGTGTATATTTTGGGCCTTAATGTGTATAGGCCTAAAATGTGTACAACAGTAAATATTTAATTTTCACTTGTTGGATTATTTTTATTTTTATTCAATATCTACATTAAGGCATTATCAAGAAGGAATCATAAGAGTTATTATGAAATCCTCTTAATTTCGGAGAGGAGTCTTCCCCCTTAGTGATTATTACATTTCCAGTGGTGAGTTTTTTTTATGAAAAATGTAATATGAGCAACTTCTTATTAATGTATGGGTTCAAGTCAGTAAGTAACCCAATCATAAATGTATCTGCTTCATGCTCTTAAAAGCCAAATCACTTGAAGAAAAAGGACATTTCGGTACAGTATGTATATGCTAATACTCCTCCTCATCAACTTGTTGTATAGATAAAACACCATATTTTAAACTAGACCCCTGCATTTTCTATCATCTTCTAAAATAGTTTAAATGTAATGGGTCAATTAACTTCACAGATTGTGTATGTTCCTTTTACAGGAATTGTGGCATTGAGCACTGTGAAACTTCATCCTACCAAAGCAGCCGAGTAACTTTTATCATTATGGCCTCCTTTAGATTTGTTATTGAGCGTTTCACAAGCCACGCAATCATCTGTTAATGGCGAGCCTATGTGGAAAGCACTTTGTAGAGGCCTTAGGGGACTGTGCTGATTGTCCCGGCCCTGGTCCCAAGTTACATCTACAGGTTATTGACTACAGCCACAGACAACCTTCGATCAATACTTGAGAGCACTACAGCCATTGCAATTTCATTGATCTCCATCGCATTCCACAAAAGGTTACAGAAATTGAGTCTGAGGCAACTGTCGAGGCTGCGGCGCACAGGCAATCTCAATGAGTGGGAGAGGGTATTTTATGAGTGGTCAGAGCTGCTTGATGAATTCTAGAGAAAACAGTTTGAAAAATGTGAAAATAACAAGCAATGGCAATGTACATCTGCACTGCATACTGCTAGAGTATACTGAACCTTCACAAGATAAAGTAATGTTAGTAGAATTAAGGGTGTCAATGTTATTGCATTAATGCTCGTGAGTTAACTGAAAAACTGGAAGAAAATACTAACCACAGTTTAATTACATTACCAAGTTCACCAAATTCCTCCTGTAAATCCAGCACAGAGATGTACCATGAATTGCATTGCAGTGGAAAGGAACTGGGACAAGCTACATGTAATGCATTGACTGGAGAACCACTGGACATCAGTTATGATGACTGGTGTTTCGATACTCTGATCGGAATCAAATGAACACATTATCTCCACTGGTTATTTAGGTGTGGTGAAAAGTGATGAATTATATTTTGCTAAAGCATGCATTAGCCAGTTTCTTGAAGTTGCATATGAGTGGGATAGCATTTAGCAGACAAGCTCATCACTGTACGAACAGACAGTGCTCGCAATATGAGCACTATCAGCAACATCATATAACCACATGTCCTGTGTAGTGCAATTTATACAGAGGGCAATCACATCAGCTCTGTCAATGCTTTAGCTAAGAGTAATAATAATGTAATAAAAAAATAATGATGCTACAATAAAGTAAAAAACCCTCTGATTGCTCTACAACAGCAAAGGTATTTATTTTATCTCTCCCCAAAATAAGTGAATATCTAGTATTTGAACCTTGTGATTAATCATGTTAAATCACAGATTATTATTAGTGATTAACACAATTACATTTGTAATCGATTGAAACCACCATCGGGTTGGAGTACTTCACTCTTCTGTAGATTGTATTCACACCTGACCTTTACCCTACTGTTCAGGAGTCTTTATTTTATATTGCTTTCTACTCTTAGACTACAGACGGGGGTTAAAGTATGGGAAAAACCACAGTGGAATGCAGGCCAAACGCCAACAATGTCCAATTCAGAGGTCAAGTGTGACACATTGCCTCTCTGCTCCGTGTTCATGTCATGGTGAGCCTTGTGTTCCTCAACAGCGTAACGAGAGTGTTTCCTATTGTACGCCACACGGCTGGAAACCTGCCTGTGTTGTGAACCGTGCTGCTTGTCACTGGGCATCAGAGAATGGTCCACTCATCGGAAACAAAGAAGACACAGATGCTGCATCCGCGCAGTACATGCCCTCATCTGCCTGATGCATATTCAGTTAAAATGCAGATTGTAGAGTAGCTCTAATATAGTCTGGCACATTAGCCCTGCGATAAGGGGAACATGTACATACAGTACTGTCACAGCATAAAAGCATTTTGCTGTACCTGAGAGGCAAGATGTGTATTTATACCATCTGCTGTAAGGGCTGCTGCATTTTGGTGACCATCACTGCTGACAGCATTTTGATGGCCACATCTATCGGTCATACAAGAATTATGAAGACGAGTTCTAAAGTGCTTTTGGTGGAAGTGGGGTTACTTTGTGTCATTTAAGATCAGAAGAGTTTCTGTCATAACCAAATACATCGTTGTTTCTGAGTTTCGTTTGAATAGTTTCATTTTTTCTTATTAATGAAAGGAAGGCCATTGGGTGGTTAACTGGAGACCTTTGTTCATAAATATGATCAAAAATACAGGTTTTTGATTGTGTTGTTCTTATTTTTGACAAAGAGCTCATTGTGGCTATCTGTCTTGAATGGTACGTTTAGTTTGATTGATGTATTATAATGTATAGAGATAACAAATCTTAATATTTGTATTTTGAGGTCGCAAACGATAGCAACATTATCCCAAGGAAAATTAAACATATTTTCATGGTCAAGATAGGCAGTATGTCTGGATGAGAAACAGTTAACGTCAACAAAACTATATTTTTCCATTTTGTAGTTGATGAAGCAAACCCACAGAAAGTCAGCTGATACTCTAAATCTGCCATTAAGATTATAAAAGGGCGATGTGTACAGAAGCGACAAATGAATGTTCTTAATGGGTCTTCCGACTCTTACAGATTGGTTGTGCAATTGATTCGTGCACATCGAATGAGAGGCCAAATCCAGTGTTAATCCACAGCTGACGAGCGGCATGTAGTGGACTCAGGTGTTTGAGGTCTGAGCAGCTGTTCCAGGGCCAGCTCCACATACAGCAGCGCTGCATGGTCAGTTCTCTCCAGCTGAGCCAAGGCCTGTTGTCTGTGCTATATTTGATACCTCAGTGAGTAATTAATAGGGTTCTATTAATAACAATGGGAGCTGAAAAAGATCCCTTTTCTTCAACGCTCCCGCCCGCAGCTTTAGGCGCCGCCACTGCTCACTGCTGTTATTAAGACAGTAGCTGTCACAAAGCCGGCGGATGAAAACTCTCATTCTGTTTCGTTGACTGTGTTCATTCATCCTTATTAGAAACTCGGTGTGGCAGTAACTAAAAAGGTGGTTAAAGTTTAAACTGTTTCCAGTAATCGCCAGAGGAAATTCCAAACAATGCCCATTAAAGTATACAGCTGCTTAGGTGCATAAAAGTCGCATTGAATTAGGTTAAAGTATGTCTACCCACAGCTACATTTGAGTCAGTTGCAGATGGAGGATGCAGACGTGAACACCAAGGCCATGATCTGATTTAATATTTTAAGTGGATATCATTTGGGTCAAGTTGAAACCAATGTTCAGAGACAGCACTCATAACAAGCACCAAATAATTAATTTTGATCGTGAAAAATGATATTGCTGTCATGTGATTGTGTATAATTCATTAGCTGATGCTGATTTTAACAGGGGTGTCTTCTGTGGCAGACGGCTGCAGTCGCGATACAACGACCCAACACACTTCCATTAGGCGAAACTGAATAGGTAAGCTGCGTTAGCTAGCAAGCCCACAGCAGATCTGCAATAATATCGGAAGGAATCATGTGATCACATTATTAAAATAAGCCAATAAACGTACATTTTAGGTATGTTTCCAGTGACAGTGACTGGACAAGTTTTTTTTGCATTGTGTTTTGGCACATTTATGTTTTTATATTTACATTATCTTTGAAGCTGCAGCACGATTCTCCGAATGGGCTGTTGTTACGCGTTTACACCCGAGTGCCACCGTAGGTTTCCCTAACTTGTAAAGAAGAGTGTAAAGAATAAAACAGATTTTTTAAATATCTGAGTGGTTATTGATTTGAGAAAATGATGCTCCATATGTGTTGAATTATTGACAAACTGTTAACAAACAGCAGTTCTATGCAAATATTAGCATATTTACACCATATCAATATTTTTGCATGGGAAAATATTCAGTTTACTTATTTTTTTTACCTCAGTTGAGTTTTTACCTTTTATCTAGTTATAATTAGTGTTGTTATGAGGGGTGCATATTATTTCTTGCATGCTTCATGGATATGTTTGTTCTTCTCCCACTCGGGGTTCTTGATGCACGCATATCCCTTCAATAATTGCCAACAGGGGGAATTAAATTTGGCTTCTGGGAAGTCAGAAGATAATTTCTTTGTCCAAATTTGGTTGTAAAGAAATGTGCCATAGACATGTTCAGATTATAGACACAGTAAATTCATTTCGATATGTTGATAGTCTGGCAGGCCTGCTTTACATTACAGTCAAATGTCTCCTCAGGTCAGGTAACCACAAAGGTTTTGTATTCCATGTGGAAGGTTTTGGAATGTGTTTACTACAGGTCATCTAAATCCTGTAAAAGCCGTAAATGTCGACACTTAGGTTCAGGTGACTTGCTGCACTTGACCTTTACTGAACTAATAAGGAGCACCTGAGATGAAGAGTAAGCCATCTGGGATATTTAACTGGACAATCTCAAGTCCTGAGTTTTGACAACACTGGGTGTGCTATGATTCATAACCAAACATTCCCTGAGGGTTATATTATGCTCACAAAAATACAACAAAGGCAGGGATCATACAATATAAAACTTGCAGCAGGGTCTAAATGAAAATGGGTTTAAAAAGTACACCCATTAAAAATAGATCCTAATCTGGTAGATGGGCATCGTGTATATTGACAGTGATTCATTCTGATATATCTTCATTTCTTCAGAGCTGGCATGTAGCTATCATGGAATTGAAGTTGCCAAGTGCCAGTACATCACTTTACAAATGTGAATAGCAGAAAATGAGTGTGGGCAGAGAGAGCTATTGAGTGGTGATTCTGCAGTGACAGTTATTTCTACCCAAGCAATGACTGCCCACTACACTGGCACTGTGAAGCCAAATCAGTAAGCCGGCCTCGAGCTACGCAGCTCTGTTGTTGCCATGGTGAGCAGATTATCTCTGTATGAGAAACCCTCCACTCTCCTGACATTGTGCCCACCGCGGTTGCTGGCCATGGACGTTTGTTTTATCTGGTAACCTTTAAGTGCATCACTTCCTGCGGGATTTCTAAAAAGCCAGATACATATTTCCTTAAGTTCCTTTTAAAGTCAGCAGCACAAACAATGAGGTTACACAATGAGATTTAAGATGAATTATGGGCGTACCTTCTGGTTATTCCTTTCACTGAGGAGGCGTTAATTAGCAGTATGTTGTTAGTGTCTTTGCTAGAAGAAAATGCTGTTGCTGTCATTCCCATGTCATCGGATAGAATAGTTTTGTCACCGCCTGTGGTGTTTGAAACTGTCACACAAGGCAGTCTTTAATTTAGCATCTGTATGAAACGCACCAGGCGTTCAAATAACTATCATTTAAACCCAATCGCAGCAATAGAGGACAAGTTACCCAGAAGTCAGGAGAAATTGAAATTTCTAAGGTGAAAAGTTTGTAGTCCCAGTGTGTGTCCAGTATGGAACCAAAGCTCAAATGGGAGTTACATAAAAAGCATAAGCATTTTAACCCAACCCACTATCTTGGGTGATGGGGGGGGAATAAGCCCAGTCTGTAGGGACTTGGCTTTGAAACTGTAGTGTCGCAATTTCAAGTCTTAATTGAGACACACAAAAAGCTATGAGGGGCCGTACGGGACATTATTCAGAAATACCGTTCACACACACATATGAAACACACTCACACACACATGAAACTCACTCATATATTATACACATGTGAAACGCACTCACACACACACACATATGAAATGCTCTAATACACATGTGAAACGCACTCACACACACACACATGAAATGCGATTTCAGTATGTTGTGTGAGAGGGATTTCAGTATGTTGTGTGAGGGATTTCAGTATGTTGTGTGAGAGGGATTTCAGTATGTTGTGTGAGGGATTTCAGTATGTTGTGTGAGGGATTTCAGTATGTTGTGTGAGGGATTTCAGTATGTTGTGTGAGAGGGATTTCAGTATGTTGTGTGAGAGGGATTTCAGTTGAAACGGAAGGCATCTCAGTTGAAAAGGAAGTCGTTTTAAAAAAGCAGCGAAGAACCGCAAATTTCAAAAAAGCGAAAACAATATTTTTCGTCTTTCCGTTTGCGATTGTTCCATTCCATCATGTCTGCTCAGCAGCCTGCACAAAGCTTAACTGATGCAGCAGCGTTGTTAAGTAATATCCTGGCCTCAGCTGAGACTATTCGAACGCTATCGAATGTGGCCACAACCGTGCCGCAAACGACTGTTGGAGCTGCAAGTGGGAACACCCTGGACGGTCAGCTATCGTCCCTCTTCCCGTCCCGCGGCGGGCAACTACAGCAGCCCACTACAGCTCCCCTTATAGGGAGAGACTGTGCACCCCGATATCAAGCACAACACTGCTTTGCTCTGCAATTGATTTAGTGGTGTTGAGGGGAAAAAATAAATAAAGATTAAAAAAGCACAAAAGCATTATAATGGAGAATTATAGATAAGAGACAAAGAGGAAAGATGATAAATGTTAGTCATTTCCGATGTATGACATCTTATTGTGTTAACTGCGTTGAGTTTTTTTTTCTTCCATATAGTGAGGCGAAGTCACGCCCATCTACTTCCGGTCCATGGGACCTTATTTCGGAAAAATTATGTGTTGAAGTCAATGGAGAGAGAAAACGTATCTTTCGATCCCGTTTGAATTGTGCCATGAATTACACATATGATGTTTGTCAATCTTAAATAATAATTTCCATGTCAAAAAAGTCACAGTTTGTCTTAAAACTGTTGAAATATAAGACTATGAAAAATACGCAACTAGAAAGACAAATCCCAGAATCCCGGTCCCGCATGCTGGCTCTTACGGAACCGACTAACTCCCCTTGTGTGTATGTACAGCTCTCAACATGCCCAGACTTGGAGTGATTTTCACCTCTTTTAATACTTTTCGCCTCATTCTGAAAGAAAGAAGTGAAATGTGCCAACGTGACGGCCGTCTTGGTGTGTGGTGCGAGACGGGAGATGTAGTTCATTGAGCGGTTTCACACAAAAAAAAGTGTTACTTCACAGTTTTACGACACATTTTAATTTTTTTGACTTGCAAAATTATCTTTTAAATTGACAAACATCATATGTGTAATTTGTGGCTCAATTCAAACGGGATCGAAAGATAATCTTTCTCTCTCCGTTGACTTCAATACATACTTTTTCCGAAATAAGGTCCCATGGAGCTCCCCCGGAAAGGGAGGGACTTCGCCACTCTATTGAAGAATGAAAGTATTTCTTGATCGAATGTAAACAATTCTGGGTTAATTACTGGGATGACGGAAAGCACAGTATTACTACTGTAGTAACATTATTGAAAGTCCCTTAACAAATGGGTGGGATGATACCAATGAGGAGAATTAATTGTCCTAAAAGTGATGAAAGTTATAAAGTTTTCCTTCTATAAAAAGAAACACACAGGAGAAAGTTGGTGTATGTGTGGATATGTTTACATGTCTTAAAATAAAAACCTTCCAAACATTAATAATTCAGTACTTGCTTTTCTTGAAAAATGACTTGAAAAAAAGAAAGAAATTTATATGAACTCCTTTTCATAGTTTTGAACAAATGTTTATTTATGTTAATTTCTTGTTTCATAACAAGATATCTACAAAATGACTTCACTGAAAATATTGCAAAAGTGAACAGAAAACATCAATGCCATGGTTACCATCATTTTCTAGTGGATTAACTTGTATATTGTTCATGATTGTCTGATTTAAGGTAACATCGATGTCTGGAATTATTACGTTGTTATTTGTTTGCAGTTCAGGTAATGGCCCCTCTTCATCAGTACCGTAAAAGTTGTCGACATCAAAAATGTCATTTATAACTGGATGAATTCCTACCAACCTGGTCTCACCAGAATACGTGACTCCACCACGACTCCTTAACACCGCAGTACGTGGTGGAGTCACGGACTCTGCTACATTTACGTGTCTGCACCACGGAAACAACGCCAATGTAAAGTGAATGAGGCTCCTTTGTCGTGGTGCACACACGCATTTCTACAACGTACCGCAGTGAGCTTTTATTCTATAAAACGTTTTTAAAATCTACTTTATAGCTTGTAGTAACTCACGGGAGGCTTCTTTTCTTTTATTTGTATTCATAATAATTTTTATTTTTCGTCAGAATGTAAAAATGACATTAGTTACGAATTTTTGTTCTCAAAAAACAGTGCATTGTGTGTAATACAACTGTGATTTTTATTAAATTAGTTAGTTTTTAAGGAAGGCCAGAGCTTCAGCTGTGTCAAATAGATTGTTCCCTTTAGTTAACGTTATTTAAAAGATAATTATATTCCTATTTGATCATGTCCCCTTTATTGTATTACGGACGCAAAGAGCAATGTGAGTGTCCATTCCCATTGGATAACGGAGGATTTTACACCCGGAAGTAAGTATTCTCCTTACTGTAGATTGATTTTACAGTGATATCTGCACTACTCATCAACTCAAAAACACCAGATTATCCTTGTTAATTACACAACATTGATTGGTTTAAATTGTGTGCAATGCTTTTGTATTTTCCCCCTTCGATTCGGAGAAACAAATATTTTTTCGGAGTTTAGGAAGGCAGAAGACACTACACTACCCAGAATTCTCAGCTATCGTTTGGGACTACACCATGTGCTTAGCTTGACAAACCCCGTGATTAGTCCTCAAGCTCTGTGATTGGATGTTGGAGTGGCAGTGCGCAAAGTTTACGCCGCGTCAAACAGCACTTTGAAATGGAATGAAACCCATCGACGGCACACTATTCAAAACAGGAGTCAAACGTGTCCTACCCCCCCCTTAGGTCACAGGCTCCTTCAACAGTGCAACACAATAAAACAGATAAACAGAAAAAATAGTGCAAGTAAATACAAAAAGAAAAATAGTAACATAGTAAAAAGTGAAATAGTGCAATAAGAGTCTATATACAAGTGATTGGAATATGATATATTAGATAAATAATTTCTAAGTAGCAGCCAGATGAATGTTATGGATGTTGTTTCAAAGTTCAGGTGTTTAATAGTCTTATGGCCTGTGGGATGAAACTGTCCCTGAGTCTGGTGGTTTTAGTCCGGATGCTGCAGTACCGCCTGCCAGACGGCAGCAGACAGAACAGTTTGTGGCTGGGGTGCTGGGGGTCTTTTATAATCCTGAGGACTTTCTTTAAGGTTAACCTGGTATTTTTACTCCACTACATTTATTTTAGTTACTTTACAGATTTGGATTAATGATGTGAAATATAAACAACCCTTAAATCAGACTTTAGTTAAACCTGAGTAAAATTCAGTGAAGGTGATTGTCAAGTGCCAATCAGGCGAGATATTTGGTAGTGGGTACTTGAGAAGACTAAATATTTATCTGCAGATCCCTATAAAGCATATTCATTACTCGTTATTCTCTAGTCGTTCATTAAAGACTGTATATAATGGCTATTTTGCACATCCCTTTCAAGATTTCAAGATTTTCTAAGGTTTATTGACATATCATATACACAACGATATAGTTATGCAATGAATGAAAAACTTGGGTCACAGGTTCCTCAACAGTGCATTACAAGACATCTATCAATTAGCGCGTTCACACCGGAGTACTTTTCCCACAATAGTTCATCAGAACTACGATATATTTGCGTTCACACCAAAAAGCCCCAGGAACTAAATTAGTTCATCAGAACCATTTTTACCCCGTTTTCAGTCCCTGCTAGAGAGCAGGGACTTTCGTGGGAGAAAAAAGTTCACACGTCTGATTGGCTGTGCGGAATGCAAACCACGCCCTGTTTAACTCAGAATATTTTTTTGGAGCGGCCATTGTATTTGCTGGCATTATTAGCCCAGCGCACCAACGAGAGTACTTTTGTGAAAGCAGTTATTATGGCAACAATAAGAATACGAAAATCATCGAAGCGGTGGAGTGAGGATGTGTCAGCACGTCTGGCGATTTACTCGGAGGATGGGATCCAGCAGCTTCTACTGAAGGCAGTTTCCAACTGGAAAATGTATCAACGTTGTTCGGTAAAGTTAGCCGACATGGGAATCTTCCACAGCGCACTCTCATGCCGGGACAAAATAAAGAAACTAAAGCAGGACTACAAACAAATAAAAGACCATAATAACAAGAGTGGTAACGGCCGGAAGATGATCGATTGGATGCTCTGCTCGGCCACAGACCCTCATTCTCACCACACATTGTGGTGAAACGGCGGATTCAGTGGCCTGTGAATTGTCCAACGTCGACTACTACGAAGGTAAAATAAACTACATGCACTGCACTGTTTTAATCTGCACAATACTGGTCTCAGATGTACTTTTATTTGCTCAGTAGATCGAGCTAGCCATGCTAGCCAGAACTGGCTAACACTGCTAGCCAGTTCAGCCTAGCATGGCTAATAACATCATTCTCGGCCGCTATGAAGAACGTTTTTGACTTGTGAATAAGTGTGTAATGTTTTCTGTAATTTGCTTCACTAACTCATGGCACTAATCGTGTGTTTCAGGCGAGGCAGGACAACTCTCTGGATTGGAAACAAGTGAGCTTTCCCCTCCGGATCACAACAGCAGCACTTTCTCGTCTCCTTTTCAACCATCCAAACGCAAAAGTACGTAGAAACACACTGTAACTCTGGTCTTGAAAGAACGTTACGCATCGAACTGATGTCCACTGATCACGTTTATTTCTTTCTTGGTACAATTATGAAACACCGTGAAAATACATCGTTTACACTTTTAGCGCCTTTTTCACTCTCTCATAAACATCCGGGCTAGAGGTCACATGACTTATATAAAATATATAAAAAATATAAAACAATAAATAAGGGCACTTTAAGCGTCAGCTATTTGATGCTATCTTATCTTCTACTTTACACCTGCATTTTGTACACTGTCCCTGTCTGCACCAAGTCCAATGTTGTCTCTGTTGACAACCTACTAGGCGATTAAACTGATCTTGTATCTTGCTTATTTCTCCTTAGGAAAGCGGGCACGGGATGACAGCTTCCTTGACACCATCATGGTGATGGAGGACCGCCGTGCCATGGTCAGCAAGGAGAATGAGGACCTGCGTGCCAAGGAGATGCACGACGAACGGCTGCTGCATTCACACAAGGCCCAGGAATCGGACGACCAGCTGCTCATGGTGATGCCGCGCCATGCTGACTCGGCGGCGCGCCAGGTGGAGGTGTCGGCACGCCAGGTGGAGCAACAAAATACCTTTCAGGCTGGGCTTCTGGCAGTGCTAAGCGAGCTGATTAAATCCAACAGGCCTTCAATACAAAAATTAAGAAAAACTTGTCGTCGTTGATAAACTGTACAATGACTTGTTGGGAGGCGTGTTGTGCAGTGGTCTGGTGCGTTGGTGTTCGGATCAGGGGAGCACAGGTTCAAACCCCACTGCAGTCAGCATGTCGTTGTGTCCCTGGGCAAGACACTTCACCCCAAATTGCCTAGCACTATTTATTTATAGAAAGAAAAACGGTTAAGTTTGTTATTACCAGTGTTGTGAGTTCAATATTTTTAATTAATTATAGTAAGGGAACATCTTAGGAGTTAGTGTAGTGAGTTTCAGAGCAGTGTAATAATTATTTAACCTAAAACTAAATGTTTTTATGAACATGACAAGGGGATTTGCCTATTTAGTGTGCATACGACACACCTGGCACAGTTTATTCATTTCACACGTAGCGTAGCGCGTGCATGTCGTCGTCCAATCCTTTTGTCAATCCTTCTTAACTGCCTTCGCTTCCGAATCAGCATTGCTATTGCATTTGACTGGTCGACGATCTGTATTTGTGTTTGCTTAAATAACTCAGACGAAGCTCATGTCTGAGGTCGGAAGGTAAACAGACGCCTCATATACAGCAGGTGGGCGCGGCAGTATATGCGGGAGGTTTTTCTTCTTCTTTTTCTCTCGGTTTTTTGGCGGATTGCAACTTTAAGGTGCATACCGCCACCTACTGTACTCGCCGTGAAGTTGTTTGTGGCCTGCCAGTAAACCCAAAGCAGAAGAAGAAGAAGTGACGTCAGCGGTTCATTTGCCTAATCCACCCCCAGGAACTCATTTTGGTGTGAACGCGATCTGCTTTAGTTCATCAGAACTAAAAGAGTTCTAATGAACTATTGTGGGAAAAGTACTTGGTGTGAACGCGCCTAATATGTGTGTATACTTCCACCATTAAACTGTCGTATTCTGCACATTTATTATTTTATCTACATACATCTTATAAGAGTATAATAAATATGTATAATATCGGTTAAAATAAGTGCTTCAACATAGTTAACATTGCAGGAAAGTTGATTGTCAAGTTCCAAAACAAACCATGCAATATATTAGACATTAAGTACTTTGTCAGGCTTAATATTTATCTGTAGATAGATACCCCCAAAGCTTTTTTCTTATTTAAAAGAAGACCTTAACCTAAAGTATTCTTTAATGTTTTTTTCTATTCTATATTTATATCATTGACCTTCTACTTTCCCACTATTTTGTATGTACTCTTAACCTGTTAAGCCCTGAGCCTGTTTTTCAGGTCTCAGGCTCGAAAATGACATTCCCAGAACAAATGACCATATCTTCCCTTCTAAAAGGGTTAAATTAATAATCTTTTTTCTAAAAGTAATGATAAACCTGTGAGTTGGATGTAGAAGAGTCAGAATCAATATAGATGTTTTTTATTTTAAAGAAAATTCAGATTTTACATAGTAAAAAACTGTAAATTATAGTGTCCGTCCAAAAATTATTTTTTACTTATAGTGAAAACTACCCTTGGATGATGGTAAAGTAGACTAAAAGCTTTACGAATCTACGACAGATGTGTAATATGTAATGCAGCCAAACCATTTATTACAATGCATTCATGTGATAACGTTCAAAGAGTAAAGCAAGCACTGCTGAATAAAGTATGATTTGATCTTTTACGAAACGTTTTTTTTTCATATGGAATGCAGTTGGAGGTCAACCAATCACAGAGCTTGAGGACTAATCACGGGCAGCGCCATATAGATAGAAGAGTTACGACAGCGGAAGTCCAAAATGCTTGATCGTCACGTGGTTCAGGGAGAGTCAATAGTTCCCCGGAAGTTCATGGCGGGACATATGAATGCATGATTACCGGAGATAGAACTACGATTTTTGGTAATAAGTAGTGAATAAAGGTCTTGATTTGCAATATTTATACAACATACCGATATGTGTATGTATTTACATCAATATGTTTTAAAAAATAAATAGAATCTGCTAATATTTATGGATAATATTAGGAATAGTGTGAACAGCTAGTTTACTTGTTAACATATACATGTTAGGCTGTTGCCTTGGTTAAAGAGCCTGTTGCTGTTGTGTATTGCTTTGAATTATTTAAAACAAATATTATCTTCTTAAACAGGTATGGTAGTCAGGAGCATCACTTCCTAATGTTTATTGATATATTTAGAGGGAGGGGATGGCAAGGAATGCTTCAAAATTTAGATTAGATTAATTTCTACCATTTTTTTTAATTCATGGTGGTTTCAGTAATCCCATGGTACTTGAGGACATAAGTAATCTAAATGACTAATGTCATCTTTATGACTTTCAGAAAGGACAGGAGACCAACAGGTGACTATCAATGGACTAGCAGCAACACGATTATGACGTTAAAAGTGTTGTTTTAGGAACATCCATTGTAAATACATGGAATTCAATAAACATTGAATAGCATGTCATGCAGTTTGTCTGTGCCTTTTCCTCCGTGTTGTCCTGGCATATCGTCTCCACCATGGTTTGCTGTGCTGCCTGGGGATGCTCCAATCGCTCAGAGAAAGGAGTAAGAATCAGAATGTACGGCTTCCCCACTGACACAGAGAGGAGGAAAAAATGGCTAGCTCAAGTCAGCAGGAGCAATTTAACAATCAAAACAGACAGCCGCAACAAAATATGTGAGGTAATCATATTCAAACACTGCATTTGCACTTTTTCCACAAAACGAAGACCACACCATTGGGAAGCTTAATGTTTGGTTTAATACAAATAACAGGGAAAGGCTTGAAAAACTCTGAGAGTTGAGACTCAGGATGCAGGGTGAGGGTGTCAGTGCAGGTATTCAGGCTCTATTGAATCCCCCTCTGGTTATTGTGCTGAAAGAGGGAGAAACAGACAGGAGAAAGGGTTATACACACCTATATAGCACACCTATTGGATGGGAAATTGCCTTGGGGAGATAAGGTGTGGTCTTTGTTTCCAACTGAAGTTATGGAACTTTATTATTTGTGAGTTTAACAAAGTATGACAAATGGCATCAGTAATGGATGTGATATGAATTTGTATAAAGTTGTCTCACATTCTTGGTCGTATTTTACGTACAGTATGTAATGAGTGTATACATGTCCAGTAAGTCCTCCACCTATATCACTGCCCCTCCACCTGCCATACAGTAGGTTACTAATATACACTAACAAGATTACTTATATAATACAGTGATAGAATACATGTTTAGTATGCTTACTTATATACAACAGTAGTATTACATTTACCTTGTGTTTTCACTCTCACTTTGCCATCATTTCGAAATCAGCTGTGCTGCAACATAATACACAGGTAATAATCAACAGAATACACTAAAAACACTCACCCATAAATTACGTTTTTGTTTACTGTTTGGAAGTCTCAAATATGCACTCTAAATTCATATCAATAGCGATGTATCACACAAATAGCTCTCTTCCTTATTATTGTGTAACGTTAACTTTATTATACTAGTTTGTAGGCCTACCCCAAAATAGAGATCGTAATTTCTCCACCTCCACTCATTACAATCACACGTGCCCCAATGTTATATTTAACTAATATTATATTCCTCCACCCCACAAAAAAATCACGTTTAGAAGCCCTTTTTCTCGAATTCCACAACGTTGGATGAAATAACATTAGGAGAACGGATTAATAGGCTGTTCATGGTTAACGTGTGTTGCTAACTTTATCCGGTATCCTAGCCTAATCTGTTATCTGTAAACGTTCCCTAAATCTACTGATTTAGGGATAATCCACTAACATCCTTTAATACACATGTTCATTTCAGATGTGCTGATAATATCTGCAATATAAATCTTTAAACGTCTTCTTACCTTTAAAAGTCCATCACGAACGGTCTATTATGCTGCAACTCTACTGTGTTGCTGGTCGCAAAAGTTCCCCGGAAGTCAGCGGCAAGCTAACTTCCGGGGAACTATTAACGGCTGCACGATCCGCCATTGCTGTAAAAAAACTGGTCCATTGGAGTGAACGGAGATGTCGTAACTCTTCTATTATACTCTGATCACGGGGTTTGTCGAATGAAGCACATGGTGTAGTCCCAAACGATAGCTGAGGATTCTGGGTAGTGTAGTACCATCCTAAACTCCGAAAAAATATTTGTTTCTCCGAATCGAAGGGGAAAAATACAAAAGCATTGTACACAATTTAAACCAATCAATGTTGTGTAATTAACAAGGATAATCTGGTGTTTTTGAGTTGATGAGTAGAGCAGATATCACTGTAAAATCAATCGACAGTAAGGAGAATACTTACTTCCGGGTGTAAAATCCTCCGTTATCCAATGGGAATGGACGCTCACATTGCTCTTTGCGTCCGTAATACAATAAAGTGGACATGATCAAATAGGAATATAATTATCTTTTAAATAACGTTAACTAAAGGGAACAATCTATTTGACACAGCTGAAGCTCTGGCCTTCCTTAAAAACTAACTAATTTAATAAAAATCACAGTTGTATTACACACAATGCACTGTTTTTTGAGAACAAAAATTGGTAACTAATGCACCATAATACATTCTGACGAAAAATAAAAATTATTATGAATACTATGGAGCTAATTTCCTGCCATAACTCCACAAACAAACTAAACAGGTTTTACAAATGCCTTATGATTCACTAACAAACACAATGTGGTTTGCAAATACAAAACACCATCTACAAACTAATGAATTTAGTTTTGCAAAGAAAAAACGTATCTATCAAACAAACACATAACATTTTTCTAATAAATCATGTTTCAGAGACAAATTCAGCTTAGGTTTTACAAGTACACAACTTTTTTTTACAAGTGCACAAATTTGTTTTACAACTACAACACTTTGTTTTACAACTACAAAACTTTTTTTTACAAGTACAAAACTTTTTCTTCTCACGGCGGAATATTACTGCCAAAAGTCACGTGACTTTTGGCAGTAATATTCCGCCGTGGTTGTGCTCATACACACTCACACATGCTCACTCACACATGCTCCACGGCAGCAGGGGGCACTACTGAGTCCATTGGGAAGGCGGGAGGTTGAGCAGAGCATGGAACAGCTCTTGCCAGCCTGATCATGACAGCGGTGTTTCTAGCGATCCAGCATCTGAATTTAGCGATCACAACGAAAACAGCCAAGACACATATTGAGCCCAGAAAATGAATGTTCTTAGGGCTGTAAATATAATAAGCCTTTGTCTAAAATAGACAACATTGTAACTAAGGAGATTTAAACTATACAGCGATTCTGCACTCGGTCAATCAGCTGCTCTTCATTTTCTTTCCTGCTATATTCAATGAGTGATACAAATATTTTTTACCATACGTTCTGAATAAAACTGATACTGTTGGACTCGGTACTAGTTGACTGCTACCAGAAATAAAAGGAAGTACTTTACTGTGTACTTTGTGAGTAATCCTCTGTCAGAGTCCCCTCCATAGTACATAATGCATGTTTTTTGCTATCTTTGATGAATGCTAAAAGGGTCATTCCAGAATTGGAGGACAATTTAGACACCAACATTTTTGAAAAATGAACCTTTCATTTGATTATTTTTTGTTATGTATTTAGGAAAAACAGATAATAAACCATAAAAAAAAGTGATTTGCCCAGCTAAGGCATCAAATGTATATTTTCCAATGAAGAATTAACCCTGTTACTCTAATTATAGTAACAGGGTTGCAAGTAACAGGGTTGAAAATCAATGCTAATTTTAGCTTTTACCTCAGGAATTAATGCTAGCTGCACAATGTAATGCTATTGTCAAGGAATGGACACACTTTATATTATATTTATATTTATATATATTTAACAAAAGAAAGATACATTTGAAATTAATTTGTTTTTGTTTCATAATTTGAGTAACAGGGTTGCGTTTGTATGAGTGCCACACTCCTTCAAGAGTGACAAGATTGGAAATATATTACAAATAAAAGAGAGGACTTAGTTTTGGTCTACCCATGGTAGTAGCACATGGCTTGCTGATGTCCTTTCCACTGTGTCATGCGACAAACAGTTTTTTCACTTCCTCTGCCAAGCTAAAAAGGTTTCGGTAACAGGGTTGCGCGCATGTTGAGGGACACACCTTCTGTGCAAAATTACTGTTATTTAAAATGTGTTTATGATTTAACAAATTGATTTTACCATTACAAGACACATATATCAATAGAATAATACCAAAAAAGTAAATAAAAACCCTATTTTAAATGTTATAGTTGACATGCAAGTTGGTCACCAAGAAGCTGGGACAAGAGAAAAGGGCAATTTTAGGGGGTGTTCGAGAGCTATTTGATATTTTAAATAATATTTTGAAACCACTTTTTCTACAACTTTATATGCATCTTGTCTCAAGACAAGTATATTTAACACAACAAGTGCATGTCTTAGCTTTTTGGGCATGGATTATTAGATTTTTTATATGGGGGACATGAAATGTCCTCCAATTCTGGAATGACCCAAAAATAAAATGTTACCATTAGTTCTTAATGAAATTGATACGGTTTGACTTTGTATTAGTAAGCCTACTACTAACAATACATTGAAGTACTTTTACTGTGTATTTTTTTGAGAAATACTCTGTCAAAGTCCCCTCCTGAGAACAAAATCAAGCCACTTCTTCTAAGTTTGATGAGGGAAAAAAATATTTTTTGGGTGATTTAATGGGTGATGTAACATTAATGACAGACATAATATGAGGTCCTTGGCACTCTAGAGGGGTCATTTTGTGATCATGGGGCATCACCCTTACAGCATCAGGACAATATCATATGGAGTCAGATACTGGAAGTGGGCTGGAGGCGTTAACTGGGACTGATGGAAGGATGAGGCTGATGAGACTGAAGAATCTGCGAGGAACGAACTAGCGGCAGAGGAATAATTATATATTAAAAGACAGCAGCATCATAAGAGGGCAACCATGTGACAGAGTGTGTTACTTTGCTGAAGGATATTTGTGACCAGCTATCCATTCCAGGCCAGACTCTAAAGACTTTCCAAGGTGTGAAAATGCTGCTGCCGGAGTACTGACTGGAAGTATTGCTGATATCATGTCTACCATCCTCTTAAAATACTCTGTCCAACAATATCAGTCTCAGGAAGAAATGTTTTTTAACGCTTATTAAAAGAAAAACATGCATTCTTGTACTCAGGAGGGGACATTGACAGAGGATTACTGGAAAAGTACACAATAAGTACTTCATAGTACTTGTGGGGGTAGTATCAGTAGTACTGAGTCCAACAGGATCAATCTCACGAAGAACTAATGGCAACAAAAAAGAATTCCCTCATCAAACTTAGCAGAAGTGGCTTGATTTTGTTCACAGGAGGGGACTTTGACAGAGTATTTCTCAAAAAATACACAGTAAAAGTACTTCAATGTATTGTTAGTAGTAGGCTTACTAATACAAAGTCAAACCGTATCAATTTCATTAAGAACTAATGGTAACATTTTATTTTTATCATTCATCAAAGATAGCAAAAAACATGCATTATGTACTATGGAGGGGACTCTGACAGAGGATTACTCACAAAGTACACAGTAAAGTACTTAATTTTATTTCTGGTTGCAGTCAACTAGTACCAAGTCCAACAGTGTCAGTTTTATTAAGAACTTGTGGTAAAAAATATTTGTATCACTCATTGAATATAGCAGGAATAAAAATGAAAAGCAGCTGATTGACCGAGTGCAGAATCGCTGTATACAGGGGCGGACTGGGACAACAAATCAGCCCGGGACTCTCGACCGGCCCACTTCGGTACCGCGGGCCCACCTCGGTACCGCAAGTAAGCGGCCCACCTCGGTGGTGCCGCAAGTAAATACCGCGAGGAAATTGTCGACGGGGGGGAAGGGGGGGTGAGCAGTGACTTATCCGACCGGCCCACTTCAGTACCGGCCCATCGGGATTCGTCCCGAACGTCCCCTGGCTGTATATATAGTTTAAATCTCTTTAGTTACAATGTTGTCCATTTTAGACAAAGGCTTATTATATTTACAGCCCCTAATAACATTTATTTTCTGGGCTCAATATGTGTCTTGGCTGTTTTCGTTGTGATCGCTAAATTCACCTTGTTTATAATATTATCACTATAACACCTGTCATCAGACTGGCAAGAGCTGTTCCATGCTCTGCTCAACCTCCCGTCTTCCCAATGGACTCAGTAGCGCCCCCTGCTGCCGTGTAGCATGTGTGAGTGAGCATGTGTGACTGTGTATGAGCCAGCCACGGCGGAATATTACTGCCAAAAGTCACGTGACTCACTCACGTGACTTTTGGCAGTAATATTCCGCCGTGAGAAGAAAAAGTTTTGTACTTGTAAAAAAAAGTTTTGTAGTTGTAAAACAAAGTGTTGTAGTTGTAAAACAAATTTGTGCACTTGTAAAAAAAAGTTGTGTACTTGTAAAACCTATGCTGAATTTGTCTCTGAAACATGATTTATTAGAATAATGTTATGTGTTTGTTTGATAGATACGTTTTTTCTTTGCAAAACTAAATTCATTAGTTTGTAGATGGTGTTTTGTATTTGCAAACCACATTGTGTTTGTTAGTGAATCATAAGGCATTTGTAAAACCTGTTTAGTTTGTTTGTGGAGTTATGGCAGGAAATTAGCTCCATAGAATACAAATAAAATAAAAGAAGCCTCCTGTGAGTTACTACAAGCTATAAAGTAGATTTTAAAAACGTTTTATATAATAAAAGCTCACTGCGGGACGTTATAGAAATGCGTGTGTGCACCACGACAAAGGAGCCTCCTTCACTTTACATTGGCGTTGTTTCCGTGGTGCAGACACGTAAATGTAGCAGAGTCCGTGACTCCACCACGTACTGCGGTGTTAAGGAGTCGTGGTGGAGTCACGTATTCTGGTGAGACCAGGTTGATTCCTACATTGTGTATGACACCTGAATGCCACAACTGAAGAGGTGTCTGCCCCCCTTGTGTGGAAAGGCCATGGTTGTTTCACTGGTTGACAAATTCTACTGCCCTTTCGAGTCTTGGTAAATAGACGTAATGTAGACAAAAAAGATTCATTTAATGAATCCAGTATACCTTGTTCCTCCATGAAGGTAAAAATGTTTGCATAGTGTCTTGATACAACTCTATTTAGTTCTGCCCATAGTCTCTCAATCCTTTGGTTGTGTACTGAAACATCTGTAATAACACTACGACTGTTTAATCCTCTTCTTTCCAACATAAAACGAGCAACACGTATATTTTCCATACCATGATCACATCTGACCCTTAAAGGCAAACCAAAGTTCTCTACTGCTTCTAAAAATAATGACAAGACACTTGAAGCCATGTTGTTAGACAAGCACCGTAAGTACACAATAGTCCTGCTAAAGCCATCAACACAGCCATGAAAGACCATCTGCCTCCTAACCAGCTTGTGGTTGCCGTCAAAATGCCTGTTGGGACAAATACAATACATTAAAGTAAGCATGTACTTAAAACCTGCACATTTGAGCAGTTCACAAGTCAACTTACCACAATTGATTGGGGACCTGAACACTGTAGACCCTTCGTCTTATAGCATGTCGACGTCTAAAAGACCGCCCAATGGGATCCACTTGATGCAGGCTTTGTCTGACCCGCCAGCGCTGAACTCTTAGGCCACGTGATCTCAGGCTTCCAAGTACATATGCTTCCCCTGCATTTGGAGTGTTCTGTAGTATGTTTGTCACAATGCTATCCGGGTCTTGATTTGACAATACTGAATAGCTTAATGGCTCAACTCCCAGAGTTTGCCTGTGTCTGTATAGGGTTCTCCGACTACTAAACACTACAAATTCTTGCTTTTAATATTTGTATGCGTTCCGTGATATTCATAAAATCAACTAACATGGTTTCAAGCATTTCAAAATCCCTAAATACACAACTAAGCTATACAAATTCTGGAGTAGGAGCCAAATACATTTCAACGTCTTAAAGATGTTGAACATTTTAACGTCCTTACATTTGCAAACATTAAATTAATGTATAATGTTTTACATGCCCAAGCTGCCAAGGCACTCAGAAACATGATCAAACCTCTTTGGGTTTTTGGCTCAATTACTATGTATGCTTCTTTGGGGAATTTATAAGTGCCTGATAGCAAAACCTCCCAGTCAGGCTTTCTTGACTTAAACTCCAAACTGATTAGGCATGGGAATATTTTAAATACAGTTTGGAAAAGTTTCATGGAGGTAATCAGATATGCAGCCATGAGCGCCCCTTCCCGTACAAATCCAATAATTAACAAACTACAAATTAGCTTCTGCTAGGAATGTAATTTGTTTTTGTTTCAATCTTAACAATGCTTACTGTATATATAAGCTGCAACTGAAATACTCACTGAATAAATAATTACACACCAATAGATGCAATAGCAACACTACTTTGTCATCAGCCGTTCAAAAGTGTGTGTTGTTCGTAATTAAAGGATGCCATTATGGTCAGAGGCAATTCCAGACAAATAATGAAGTTGTCTGTTGATACATGTTACCGTGTTTATGCATTTGTAAAATAAGGTAAGATAACACAGCTTATTACCAGGAAGCCATGACAATAGAAAATGTAATTAATCCATCGAAAAGTGTCTCATTTTTTCATAGACTTCTATACACTCACACATCATTCTGTATTGAAGGAACTTGAAAGTAGTGATTGCCAAAGAAAATCATTGGGGAAATGTTTCCTGAGGTAATGAATCAAGTGAAGAGTGGGTCATTTTCTCATAGACTTCAATACAATCTGGTTGTGAAAAAGGGGATCACCCCCTTTTTTACTTACTTTAACCACATTTTCCCAAGAATATTCCCATTGAGATTCAGAATCTATTTTATAGGGGAGCCCTTGCCAAGAGAGCAGCATAACAAGTTTTACATAAATGAAAAGACAAACTATTTTTTAAGCATTAAAAAAACAAGCCACAAACCCCTGCTGTCAAATATAAATACTTATGGTTTAACCTGTTTTACAGGTCTCAGGCTCGAAAATGACATTCCCAGAACAAATGACCATATCTTCCCTTCTAAAAGGGTTAAATTAATAATCTTTATTCTCAAAGTAATGATAAACCTGTGAGTTGGATGTAGAAAAGTCAGAACAATATAGATGTTTTTTATTTTAAAGAAAATTCAGATTTTACATAGTAAAAAACTGTAAATTATAGTGTCCGTCCAAAAATTATTTTTTACTTATAGTGAAAACCACCCTTGGATGATGGGTTAGTAGACTAAAAGCTTTAGGAATCCAAAGTACAACAAATAATAAGTACCCTGTATCAAGATTGATGCAAAACAAGTGACATTTGACCTTTTTAGAAAACACTCCACCTCTGACCGTTAGAGTGCTAATTCAGAGACTCAGTGTTAGCATTGTGGGTTTTCTTTTGAAAAAAAAAAAAAAAAGATCAGTTAGATGAGTTTCTTCCCGTTACATGGATATAAAACATTCATAGTTTTCAATGAACATGCCCTCAGACACTGTTTCCTGCAAGATGTTGCGGCAGTGCCCCGGTACCGGGGTCTCTCGGGCTTAACAGGTTAAGGGACATATTTGTTGGCTATCTATCGCTTTTTTTCAGACACAGAGGTAATGTCCACCTCTTCTACACATGTCTATTGTTGTGCTATTACAGGCCTGACTGTCTTGTGTAACCACACTGTTTACACCGCCGGTACGGAGGTCCCGTGCCTGTAGCGCCCTCCACTTCTTCGGCCCACCCCGCAGGACCGGCGTACCGGCACTCACAGGGATGGGCTGCCCGACCTCGGCAGACTCAGCAGCAGCAGAGAACCGCCTGGTGGGGCGCTCCACCATCACGGAGCTGACTGGCGGGGGGAGGAAGTGTCTCAGCGGGTCTCTCCACCCGGGACGCTAGGGTGAATCCCACCTCCTCCCTGTATAATGCTCAGATCCCTGTCGTTTCTAATAAAAAGAAGGTTGATCTGTATCCAAGTCTGAGTGTCGTTTGTTTTCACAATCCTGCACTCACACACAATGTTGACCGTACATATTCCCCACTCGCTACCCCGGTTGTTGCTCCTGTAAAGGAGATAGCTAGTGGGCATGCGCAGATGAGAGAGATAAACCGCAGGAAGTGCTATCAAAGCGCTATGCGGGTACAGGGGCATTTTGGCCGGGGTATTACTGTCAGAGAACACACTACGCCTAGAGCAAAGACTCCAGTTAATGCAGTTTACCGTAGTGGTAAGGGCTGCATTATGGCGGAGCCAGCACTCACACAAGAGCGTGCGGCGGTGCGTTCAGGGACCTCAGTAGAACACACTACGCCTATAAAGACTCCGATTAATGCAGTTTGCCGTAGTGGTGAAAACAGAGCGCGCGGCGGTGCGATCAGGGACCTCAGTAAATAATCGGCTCTTTCTGTGTCGACCCTCCACGGGCAAATCTTCCCTTCACGGGGAGTTTTGCGGCGGAACGGGTCACCAGAGAGTATCACAGCTTCATAGCTGCGGCCCCATAGCTGAGGGCTTGTCCATTAACACAATGTTATGGGGAATGGAAACTCAGCTGTGTATTAACAAAGTGGATGGACAGGACGCTGAAACGGGGTTATTCACTCCAGTGTTGCAGCATCCCACCTCCATTCAGAGGCATGCGAGAGGTAAATCTGTCATCTCAGGAGGAGATGGGTTTCCTCTCAGCAGAGATTCAGGCTCTGGTGCAGAAACAGGCTGTGTCTGTTGTGCACCCTCTGCACAGAGAAAAGGGTCTTTATTCTATGTACTTCCTGGTTCTCAAGAAGACAGGGGAATTCAGACCTATTCTAGATTTGTGCAGCCTGAATCGCCACATTTTGTAACAAGGGTTACAATACGTAACCTGGCGTTCATGTTCCTGCTGTTGTGTTTCATGTTGTTGCTGCTTGCCTGCCCCACCACCACCCCAGCTTCCATCCCAGCATCCACCTGTAGGCTCGGGGGGTTAGTTATCTAATCATCACTCAATGTTCTATGTGGAGTGATGAGGGCCGAGCTTAGATGCCAAACTCAAACTATATGCTGCTTCTAATAAACATATTAAGAAACACGTGAGTTGTCTGACTGAAATGTAAAAACAACCCTCAACTGATGTATTTTAATTAAAGCATTTTAAACATGACATGAGGTTGTTATCATTTAAATCAGCTTCAAAACATCCACCTTGTAATTATCTGCAGGGAGCAGTCCGTCTTGTAGATCTGAAGGAGAAACATTGTAATTGATTATATTTAAATGCATGGGGACATTGATTTGGAGAGCCACGTAGGATTCTAAATGGCAACTTCATCATAATCACCAATCTCATCTTCAAAGTATTTTTTCCCTGTGTGCGCTCATTAGGGATGGCTGATGAAGTTCCCAATCAATATGCAGATTAGTAGCACATCAATTTGTTTTGACTCTACTGTCATCATTTTTTTTCAGCCCAGAGCAGTCCCGCTGAAATGCTAGGGTGAAGATGTCAACACTACAGATTTCTAAACCCAGCAGTACCCTGAGTGGTGCATACATTTATGTTTCCATTTACATGGAATGTGCAATATATATAAAGACTGTTTTTTATCTTTTATACATTGATGTTGACCAAGATCAGTCAGTATTTGTCGAAAGCACCTGGGCCCAAAACAAGACTAATCATATTTCTGATATCCCTTGAACACGTTTTAGGGCCCCTCTTTAACTCTCATTTACTTTAAGCAACACCTGACTCCAAAACCAGACGTTTCACAATTATTGACCAATCACAACAGAGCCGGCCGGCTAACCAATCAGAGCAGACTAGGCACTTGTTTCAGACAGAGGGTGAAAAGAGGTGCTGCAGCACAGGCAGTATGAGAAACATAAAGAGCTTTTTGATCATTAAAGCATGGAGACATGTCACAGGAGCACAAATACAATGTATTGTGAGCATAACCTTTCTTTTATAGTTGCCTTTACTGCAGCAACACGCATTAATAAATTAACACAACAGGATCCTGGCTATTCATGTTTTTCTGCTAATGATACTGTGATGTTGGACGGTGTCTCATATTGTCTTCTGCGGTTTCAATGGGTGCAGGTCATACTTCTTGACCTGCGACAACTCTCTTTCAGTCTTTTACTTTTACTATAGCCACTTCCCTCTAGTTATTCTGTGTTTTTTACCACTCCATGATTTCTCTTATCCCTGCCCTCCCCATCTCCGCTCCCTGGATGGAGCTGATCCCTGTCAGGGAGGTCCGGTTCTCCGTACACAGGGGTTGAGTTATTAAGGTGGAAACCAAAAGCTCAGCAAACACGACCAAAGAGACAGATGAAGCCTCTTCCACACTCGGGGATCCTCATCACCCTTAAACCACCAGAATTTACTTCCTGTCAAGCGGCTGTCCTTGTGGGCCAAACACACACATACTGTAGCAACTGTTTGTAACACCTAAGGCAAAATGAAATTAACATTCACACCGGATCTCGTAATCCAAGGTTCTTGCATCGAATGACAAGTATATGAGATTCTACAATAGTAAAATGCTTAGCAAATTTTAATGTCTGAGTTCAGCCATTGTAACAACAAATAAACAAGATTTCAGAGCCTGCTTGCATTTGTTTCAACTTTCTTTTAGAGGTACAGTAAACATGCCAAGAGATGCACAGTAGCTCTTTTAGTAAGCAGAAACTTTGCATAACGGCTGAGTCATGTAAAACATTATGTTGTGTAAGTGCAAAGTACTTCATTAATCCACTGATGTTAAAATGTTCTAAGGTCAGGACCACTTGACACCAGAAGAAAAGAAAAGAAATCACAAGTTTTCTGAAAGTTGTTTAGGAGGGAATAAAACAATAGAGGGCAGGACAGAACAAACAACTCTGTCTAGCTTTTACCATCCGGTTTATGAAGGTACAATGTCAACACTTTTCCTATACAGGGTTAAAATGTCATTAGACTCTGTCCTTGGTCATTCCCTTAGCAATCAGAGAAATAAGGTCAAGCTTTCTTCTTCAGCCCCTCCGCAGATATTTCTATCACTCAGCTACAAGAATCCTTTCCAATGAGGCCATGTCATCCAGCACTCTCAGCAGAGCGGTCAAACCACCTCTGAGATTTGCACTTTATAAAAACCCCTTTCGCAAGATCCTGCATCTCCATTACAGGAATTCAAAATGTCAGTCAGTCTGGGAGCATGACTCCGCACTGGAAACAGATGTAAACTAGACAGAGGCATAGCTAAAAATAGATTTTTTTTTTGTATTAAAGCCATAAAAAAATGATTCTGACCTCTTTTTATTTGACTGATTAACGCTTCAAGCTGACCAACTCCTAGGATAAAATAATGTGCAGCGACGCGGTCATTACCAAAAAAAGAACACCAACATAATGATCAGGATCCCGACGTGAAACCATCATGATCTCTATCAATATAAAAATGAATTAAAATAAAGTATTCCTTTTTTTGTTTTTACTGATGGAGAAAACTAATGTTTGTTGTTCAGAGTTGACGTAACATTTACCAGACTTGGGTGACTTGATATGACTGCACATAGTCCTTTCATCCTTCTTAGCAACGGTCTGTTAGCGAGAATTAACGACCTCTGAAATATCCAAATTGACCAATGGGATTTAAGTATTCAACTAAGCCGTGTAATAAATCCAAATACGTCCTCTTAGTCAAAAAGACTGCCACCAAGATAATGAACAAAATGTTGGTTTTGTGCTGCAGGGTGAGTCTGATGGGTTTACTTCTGACTTGTGAAGCTCATCAGTAGTGGTGAAAGGCAGCTCGATACATCGGCTGTCATGTAGGTCACACGTCTGTCCACAGCTCTCCATTGACTGATTCAGCCGGGAAGTTAGAAACCTTCCCTTCCTTTTAAGATGGAGAGAAAATGCAGTAAACAACGTGGAGTTAAAAGAAGTTCCCAATAACTCATTTTTCATTCACAGGCAAAAGTTTGGTTCATTTGTTCAATGTTTGGCGGCATTGATCAGTCAAGGCTGTCGATATAACTCTCTGCTCTCTAAAAAATATGTTGGCTTCTCCCTGTGGACAAAAGCAGTGCCATTCATCTCACTCAGCTTCTTATTGGAAGTTTTAAAAGATAAGGCCAGCTTAACAACCATAACTAAACAAAAAAGTTCAGGCTACATTTTAGACTGTGAATTGGTGCAAAAGAAGATGACTAACTGATTAGAGCAGAGCTCGTCAGATGGTCCCTCATCCTCTCAAAGTAAACATGTTCTTAATCAGAGGAAGCCTGCTCTCGACATTAACAACATTAATTGCATATAGCTCAGTGCTTACTTCAAGCCCATGAAGTTTGCTACCTCAGTGTCAATCAGGCTAATTTAGTATCTTGCTTGACTGAATCATGCAACTTAAAAGAGGAGCAGCAGAGTGCAGAAGTGATTGGAGGTCAAAACCATAGCTTTGAAGCCAGCAGTTTGGCCTTTTTGTAGTTTTTTGGAACCAGAAGTGACATGAAAGAATAAATAAATAAATTTCTCTTTTTTTGTAATTTCACAGTACAGGTACTATGTAACGAAGTTGTTCCTCTGCATTTGACCCATCCTTAGTGTCCGGTGCCCGGGGAGCAGTGTAGGGAACGGTGCCTTGCTTAGGGACACCTCGGTAGCACTTGGTCTTGCCGGGACTCGAACTGGTGACCTTCAAATTGCCAAGCCAAGTCCCTATCGACTTCGCCACCACTGCCATAAGAAAGATTCTAAGTACAACCAAACACTGATCAAAACATTTGTTGGTAACCAAAAACACTCTATTCTTGAAAGGATGAAAGTTTTAAGGATGAAAACCTGGATATAAGGATGGAAACATGACCCAAACCAGACCACACAGTGTTGGTAGCAACCTTTAAATAACAAGGTAGCCCCCCCAAGCTGGGTATTGACATCCCTACAATAAGGTAATAAAGTGTTTTTTTTCACTTCTATACAATCTGACTACTTTTTACAACCTATTTCTGGAATTGCCCCCTGCTTAATATGGGCCTTTGGCACCTCTGAATTTACTCAATCTTTAGAGATCATTGAAGAAGATTCCTTAATGTTACCTTGTGATGCTGTACATAGCTAAATGGAAGCTTTCAAATCACCAACTATTGAGCTAGCCCATAAAAATGTTGTTGTAATTAGTCCGGAAGTCAATATTTTAAACTTTTATGCAGTGCAAACAACAAAATCCCAACTCAAATATGAGCTTAGGTTTTCTGGGAAGATTAGTTCACATTAGGCTGCTTTATTTTGTGTCTTTAAGTAGCAATACAAGCCCTCTACAGTTTGAGTTACTGCCTGAACCTACAATGCAATTAGTTCCTTTCTAATTATAATCTCAGTAACAAATTACTGCTTAGCTCTTTAATGAACATCAGCATGCCAGAGTCAGACTCTCTATTTTTGCTCTGGGGTTGTTTGTTTTTTGTCATATTTTGGCATTTTCAAAGAAAATCCCCTTAGTTGCATATTATTATGCAGATGTTTGGGTCATTTTCAGACTGAATAACCAATACAGAATGTATCCCGTGTTCCGTCAGGAAGGACAGCTCCTGATATTAGCCTTGACACACTGATGTAGTGTCTTGCATTTCACTTACTTCCCAATTAATTGTAATACATAAGGCTGCTTCTGTGGTCCACTCTGCAGCCCACTCACCAAAAGCATGAATCATAATTTGTATAGTAAACAATGACAAACACTTTCTGTACATTCATCACATCAACAAACTTGTCAGCTAGCTCCCATTGTGCATCGCCCGCTTTGAGCATTTACTATTGGCTGGCAGGGAGCTGGCACACATGGGTTTTCATATTTGCGAGCCCCCCCTCCAAGCCTCATATTTGTGAAACACAGATGGAGCATCCTGCAAATCTCAGTATGTACCAGAAAATCACCCAAATTCTATTCACTACCTGAAATGGTGTTAAAGGAGAGGTGTCATGCTTTTCCGGTTATTGTAAACGGTCTGCAGAGTCAAAAACCCTCAAAGTACACCCTGTAGGGAGTAAAACTCTAACACAGAAAAGAAATGTTCTTCCTGGGTATCGTGACGTCTGGATACCCAGTAGCCACGCCCAGAGCTATGACGCGATACGGTCATGCGGTACCCGGAACCAAATGGACCAATCCGTGGAGCCGTTACGTTACGTCCGCGGAGCCGTTACGTTAAGCCCCCGCTGATTGACGGACTTCCTCACACACACACACACACACACACACACACACACACACACACACACACACACACACACATACACACACACACACACACACACACACACACACACACACACACACACTCAGTGTAGGCAGCTCAGCTGATTTCTCCTCCCTGGCTGCAGGCTGATAACAGACAGTTGGGATCGCGGCGAAATTCTCTCTGCAGACCCATTCTCACAGCGTTTATCAACCTTTTTCTCACTCAATATCAAGCCACACTTATTGTTTTTACTTCGGATGTGACTTTGTGTGTGCTCAGGATGAGTTTGGCTGTGTTTCGCTGTGTATCCTAAACAAGGAAACAACACCTCCACGGAGCTCAGCGCGATTCACAACGTCCCGACCAATCAGAGCACACTGGGCTCACAGGGAGGGTGGGGGCTGGAGCTATTGGAGCTCCAACGAGCCGTTTAGTGGAGAGAGTGAATACTGCTGAATACACATACTTTACAGAGATGCTGTATGCGAAACCAATGTGAGTTTGGAAAAATGCACAGTATAAATCTATTTTAGTATACCTCAACAATGGAATTATGATCAGTGGAAATGGCCATGACACCTCTCCTTTAATAAATGGCATTATCAGCTGAAAGGTGGCATACAATTAATCCATAGTGGAGCCCATTGGCGTCGCCTGGCCTGGGCATCCGGGGCTTTAGCCCCGAATGTTTTTTCTGTAGCCCCGGACAATTCTCCCTCAATAATATAATACATTAACCGTGCTTTACGTGAACCTCATCATGACACAAGAGAGGACGGCAGCACTGTAATTTCCCGTGTTCAGTGATTGCAACAGAGGCATGACACCAGACCAATCAGAGAGTTGCATGGAAATAAACGTGTGTCATTCAAGCTCGGCTCTGTGTGTGTGTGTGGCAATAGCGCATGTGAGAGAGAGAGAGAGGGGGAGAGAGGGAGAGAGGGGGAGGGAGAGACCGGTGTCAGCATGGGCCGTGTTGTTAGCATCTGGTTAGCTAGCTGCACTAACGGACATAAGGAGCTGTTTGTTCCACAACAAGCTGGAGGAGAGTCCTCTCCTCTCAGACTGAGAGACTCAGGTGAGCTAAAGGACTCTCTGAGTGTTTAGATAGTTAACTTTAGTCTAAGTTATCTCAGTGGGTCTCAAACGGTTTGGTCACAAATTATTCAAAAGATTATTTCCGTGGCACACCTTCATATGATCATTATAGTTATAAAAAAAAAGAGAATAAAGGAAAAACAGTTATGAAATACTATATGGCAGTAAAACAAGAATAGAGTTTAAAAGGGGAGTGATTAGTAAAATATCCATAAAGAAAAAGTACATCTGTTTACAGTTCTGCTTCATATGGGTGCTGAGAGAGGTATCCATAGATCTCTTCATTTTGCTCTCAAAGTGCACCAGATTGATGCTTTTAACTTCAATATTTAAAAAAAAAATCTTCCCGGGGGAGCATCCCCCCGGACCCCCCACAAGGAGGTGAGCCCCCCACTCATAAAAAAATACCACTTTACCCCTGCCTATATGCCGTGAGCTGATTATCGAGCCTTCATTGTAACAGTCGCAGGTGTACTGTGTGTGTGAGTGTGGGGAGTGTTGCAGTGAAAAATGCCACTGTAGTGCCGCCGCCACTGTGGGCTAAGCCCCGAATGTTTTCAGGTCCAGGCGACGCCCCTGGTGGAGCCAATTTATTTCACAAATTAGTTTCTTTACAGGATTGCATAATTATGGAGTTTTAAAGTCAAGAATCCAAAAGATCATGATGGGTGGCCGGGTTAGGCTTGGCCCCTTTTCATCCTTAAGCATATTTAAGACTGTAACCTCTTGATGACCCCAATACTGTAAAGGTTCATTAATTATGCAGAGAGCCCATGTGAGAAGTTCACGCCATAATTGCAACCTAGATCCTTAACTCACCTTGATGTGTTCTGGGCTTCTGGCAAAATGGCACCACTGTGCAATATGTCATGTGTGAGCTTCTATGTAACAGTGCAAACACAGACCAATTAAGCATGTATTGCATTGCAGCTGCCCGGCAATTACTGTATTTTGCTCCACTTGCACTTTATGTACAAGGAGTTAAAGCGCGATAAGAACAAGCAATCGTTTTTTCATCACTCTGGGATCAATTAAGCATCTTAACGTGGTTAATGAGTCCCTTGTTATTTATATTTTGCTGTGTGTTCAAAATGTCAACATTTGTTTGTTATATAATGAGAGGTTTGGGCCACAGCCGGAGCAGTTTAATCCATTGCAGATTTAATATTGCAACATACTGTGGTTTCTACAAAGCCGTAGGCCTGTAGCCGTAGTAATAATCTTGAAGATCTTCTTTTGAATAAATCTCTGTGAAGTCTGTATATCTCGACGAATAAGGTATCTCAATGATGTTGGAGACCTACTGTATGGCCCATTGCTGGACATACCATGGTAATGATGCTGCAAACAAATATTCACCTTAAAGGGGCCCTGTTATGCTTTGTTGGGTTTTTCCCTTTCCTGGAGGATGGGTTTGTGTGCATGTAAATGGTCTGCAAAGGCTAAAACCTCAACATTCCCTCCAGAGGGAGTTTCTCTAATAGTGACAAAACTCTAATGTTTGATTAGTTTAGTCGTCTCAGTATGTGCCCAGACAACAAAAGATGTGCTTGTTTCAAGACTGAGGAAGTGTCTTCACATCACTGCTGCCACTGATTCTTAGAATAAAAAGTGAAAGCACAGTTTTATAACTTGTTAACAAGATGAACATTAAGCAGTCATCCTATTGTGTGCTGCAAAACATGGGATTTGCTTCATGAATCTTGCAAGACACAAAGCCATCAAGGTGCTCGTCACATATCCTGGCCCACCTAGTTCAAACACAACAGGAATCTCTGAGAAAATCAATAAGCTTGCCGGATGCACGAAAAGGGTCAAAATGTCTCCCCTGACTTACTCAGTCATTCAGATCCTTACCCAACAACAAAAGCGTGCGAGAGGATGACCTTTGTGCGGCATCTCACACTCTATTTTACAACACCATCAACAAAAGTGGTGTAATGAATTCGCTTGTCACTAGCTCTTCATTCTCCTCCCGTAGGCTGCTTCATCCTACCCTGCGACGCCACTGCCTCGCTGACTGCACTTTAATAAGGCAATGGAGTCTTTGGCAGCATCAGTACATTTGGGAAATCCAAAGAGGGACCGCTGATTGAGTGCCAGTGCCAACGCTAAAAAACCCTGGATTGGAATGATGGCTGATGGGTAACCGATTTGATAGAGGGCAATGCCGCCGCGTTGTTCGAAAAAAGATCATTGTGAATCACTGTGGGTGGGTGGGGGCCATTTGTTCCCAGATAGTTCAAATCAATATATTTTGCCACCCCCTGTTGGTGCAAAGGGCAACTCTGCTATTTGGCTGTCGCTTGCATTGTTTCGCCATCAAGGTTTTTGATCTAAAGCCTGTTGTCAATGTGATGGGGGGGGGGAGCAGAGGCTTCTGAAAGCATTTCTTCATCATCACTACAGTGCATAAGTGCATGGGTCAATTAATAATTAACAAATTGCCCTTCCAAAGGCTTTTTTCTTTAAAATGCCATTGGCGGTGAGGATGGAATGGGAAGTAGTCCCTGCATATGCTTAAAGGACTTTCATGAATATACAACCAAGGATGAAGGAGAATGAACATTTCTAAGTGAATGAGGAAGTGACTTTGGAGGCACCTTACAGGATTAACCCCTCTCTGTATGTGTGCACTCAAGGCATCTCATGATGAGCAGTTTGCTCTGCTCTGGCTATTACAGCCTGTCAATAAATCATCACGGGAATGCACGTTTCAGGAGAAAGGTTGCAAATGGACGGGTATCGAGGGAAACAGTCACTTGTTTACATCAGAATTAACTCCATATCTCTACCGTATGTAATTCAAGGACATTATTACATTATTTATAAATGTACTAAATCTTTGTTTCAAATACTGAATCAGAAATTATGTCTGCAGCATAAACAACTTTTACATTTCTTGGGAATGTTTTAGCCAGTCAAAACAAGCAGGATTTACAATGAAAGGATGAGGAAAGTCTTGTCCATCTAAATTTGGTATTTTTAGCAACCCTATTTTGCAGTACACAGCCCAAGCAGGTGGTTTTGAGTGTCTTAAACCTGAATACTTTTTAATCGCAAGCAGACGGCACACACTGACTACACAGCTTGTAAATTATAGTATAAAATGAATAGAAGTCTATGAAATAGACCCCATACTTCTCACTTGATTAATTACCTCAGAAGACCTTTTTCCAATGACTTTATGGTTTCAATTACTAGTTTGGGGTCTATTTAAATATAGCACGATGTCCATAATGTAAATAATGGGCCCAGATTAAGTCAAATAAAAAAGTCAGCAGAGTCTTACGGGCAAAATGGCAAATACAACACTTCAAAAGGTAGACCACAAACCAATGGATGACGAAACAGGGGCTACTTCCACTTGTATACAGTATATGATATAGACACAAGTCCTTTAAATAAAACCAACTTGCTCTAGTTTCTGTCTTTAAACAGGAATGGTTTCGGCCATTGTGGTTTGGATCTGACATTACTTACCCAGTTGACTGTTGTTGTAATGTAGGTAACATTATTATTATAATCCATGTTTCCATAATACATTTGTAGCTAGGTTTATGTACCCACTGGTAGATGTTATATTATTGTATTCTCATTTTGCAGACAGTGAAGTTTAAACATAGCTTTTAATACAGTAGAGTCTGACTTTTAAATGTAAGCACACTTTATACATCACCCTTAGAAAAAGAAATGGGAAAAAGTGGCTTAATTCGAGCTAATGGGTTATTGTAAGTTTACAAAACGTAATTTTTACCACCAATGTATTTTGTTTGATGCAGAAATGTCAAAACCTAGACAAATATATCTCAAACTGTCTGCATGGCTCAATAAAACTAAAGCTATGTGAGGCAATGTTTTCTTTTTTTAACCAGTGTGTAGGATTTTGTGGCATGAGTCTGCTCCATTGAATTACCGCTCCGTTAATTTTTCCTTTCCAACAATATTTTTATGACTGCATTCATGTTAGCTAGATGTACCTCATTAGCTTGCTCATTGTACTTTATGCCCGTATAGAGCGCTTTGCAAGTATGTGGAAACAGAACACATAAAGCTCTATCTTTATTGGAAAACATTTAAAGGTTATCAGCACACCAGATCAAAACAAATTGAACTGAAAATTGTGCATGTGTCGCTTCTCTCAAGACAAAAGTGGCTCAACAAAAACCCATTGATGAAAAGGTCAACAAGAAAAATTATTGTTAATGATGCATCAAACATTTTGCATTACAGACAAAAAAAAGACACAATGAATTATCTGATTTATCTCCAGTAGTTTCTCATTGATTGTAACAATGAATAGATGACCCCAAACTCATAAGGGCAGGAGCACTCGGGTGCATGAGTACATGTTGAACCAGCTGACCATGACGACTAAACTGGAGCCTGAAAGACACGTGGCATTGCTTGAACACAAACATATCGCCATAACACTTACCCATTTGTTTTTTATTGTGATGATTTTCTGTAATGTCCAAATAAAAAGGACGGTTCAATAGTCAATAATCAGCACTTCTCTTCATAACTCTAAGGACAAACTGGTCAAAGAATTTAGTTTGCTTAGATATAAGCAAACATGGACATCTTAGGTTGGGATTATATTTGTAGGGTGCATTAAAAAGTAGCAATAGAGGCAAAACTCATTAGGAGTATTTAATAAATATTATACTTATTTATATAATGTATATGTAATATATAACTGTTTTCGATGTATTATTAATCAGTGGGGGTGGGGGTAGTAGTATTTATCTGTATGTCTAAAAACAAAGTTCAAAATCCAAATCTTGTTTTATTTTTTATTTAATTTATTTGTGTTATATTTCGATAGTTTTTTAACATACAGTAATGGTATTGATTTAAGTGTTACTGATTTTTTACATTTTTTTATTAAACAAATATTTTGACTTGTAACATTTTATTATTAAATGGTTAAATTTGAGGTATTTAAAAGTTGAGTTTTTACAAAAAAAATAGCAAGGTTGTGTGGTGTCCCCCAGTTTACACCAGATTAGTCTCTATAATAGTTAAACAAAAACTGTACATGTCAACCTTCATGAAGGTTGGACTCATTGTGGGGCTGTTTTTAAGAATGCATTAGCAACTGAGTGCATTTTATGATGTCATTGAGTGTTATGTTGAATGCTAAAACCCAGACAGTCAAGGCAGACCCTGAGAGTTTAGTGATTTATTATCCAAAAATAAGCTGACAGGCATCAGTAGCACGTTCAACCAATCAAAATGGAAGAATTTAGTCCACATGATGTCAGGTAAAAGTGCAGGCAGGTACATGTGTGTGTTGGCGTTTATGTTACGGTTCAGGTTGCGTGGAAACATTGACAAACTTGCTACTGACTCGGGAAAAATTGTCTGGAAGTGTTGGACTGACCGCCTGAGAGACTGACATTGAAACACTAGAACAGCTACTATCATGTCTGAAAACAACCAGAATCATCCAATATTCTGTCAGTCATTCAATGTTTGTTTGGTGGGCAGGTTGTTTCTATCTCTAGGGAGAGCAAACATTGAATAAAAAAGTACTGTGTTTTCAGATTGTAGATCTTGGAACAAACACATCTTGGGATACTGGGTAGTAACCCAGTATTCCTTTCTTTGTCTTGCATGGTGACTTAACCTGCTTATGCTAACTATCCATTTCCTGCAGTAATCATACGCACATCTTATATTATTGAATGCAATACATCCTGTTCATCCACATCATTATTTGCCAGTAAAAACACAGGGAGTTCAGAACAGTAAATGTAAAAACCTCTATGAGCTGAAAATATGTTGGCTCACTGTTGCATAGCAATCAGCGGTGGTTGCATAACATGTTTGTTTAGATGAAATGTTGCAGATTTTTTAAAGAGCTAAAGTAACTGGCATCTCTGACTTTACTGAGGCCCATGTGTTAGGCGAGACTTGTGACAATGACAGGCTGTGCTGAGTCGACTCATTTCTCCTCTCCTCTCACTTCACCAGCTTAATTCTACAGTAATTCCTCTGAAAGCTGGGGTGTCAGACTCCTGTGTCTATCTTGTTCTCTGTCACTGTAGCCTGCCTGCCTTGAAGTTACATGCAGTTTCTGTCTCTGTGGCGAGTGTGTGCATGTGAGGCAGGAGGTGGGTGCTCTGATTCAAGAGCCTGATTGAAATGGAGCATCACAAACCCCTGGGAGGTCTTTTTTGAAAGCCCCTTGCCGGGTGGGGAGAAGCCACGATCGGAGGGCTGTAGATCATAACAGGGATGATAGTGGTTTTCCTATGATGGCACGCGAGGAAACAGGGGGGACATTGAAATTGGGTCTATAAAGGCTTCATTCAAGCTCCTGGCAAAGACCCTCCATAGCCCCCTAAGTGCACCTGCCGCTGCCTAGGGGACCGATGGAGATCCAGAGAGGGAGGCATGGACAAGAAATGAGAACAAAATCTCAAAAAAGGCCAGGGGTGAAGTGGCCGTTAGCAGAAGGGACCGTCCTGTGGGCTTTCTGGTTGGTCAGTAAAGCCAGACAGGGATGCAGACAGCTATTCAGGAGTGTGTTATCATGACACTGAATGCCTGACCTCATATGCGTAGTAAGCAACCATGTCCTGAAACACACATCGTCCTCCAGAAGCCACCATCTGCACCAAGCCATGGGTTTTTCATATGGTCGACAAGTTAAAGGCATGCTATTTCACCCCCACTGCTCAAAGCTTTAGAACAGATAAAGCTAGTCCTAAAATGCAAAAAAAGGGTGAAGATTAACAGTGTTCATTTTTACTGCAGGGAAACTTGCAGCTGTGGGGCTTGTGCAGTCAGCCTTACAATGAAACACTCACACATCTAGTTCATGCTCAGCTAACTGTAAAATGATCAAAAAGAAAAATCCCCCAAAATTATTTGAGCAATGTTAGAAAACACTATAGATTATGCAATATACCTGTTAATAAATGGAGAAACAATGGTGATGCATCACAATATTTCCAGGAGCTATTGTTTACTTAAGAATAAGGCTACAAATCTAAGGCTTTTAGCTTGCTCGACTTAAGTATGTTGGGTGTCCATTTTCTGAAAATGATTCATAATACATGGAGTAATGGACAAAGTAAATACAAATCTTTAGGTTTGTGTGAAATAATTAGTCATCCATGGTAAGCTCTGCTACCCATTTCATTTTGAGTTTTTAAGCTCAAGTGTATTTTTAGAGTTAAGGTCAGAAGGTCACTATAAACATCAGCATCGTTCAGAAAACATGATCATACAAAGAATTGTTATTTGAGATACCATTGCAATGGACCACATGTTTGGCCAAGAAGGCAGAAGGACAGGCAAAAAGTTAGACTGACGTTAACATCCAGACTCAAGTGGTGAATGTCTTTTGAAGCAAATCAAACGCCAGGGTTGGTTTGTCTCTCAGAAATAACACAGATAAAAGTCTACAGTCACACTAGTGGCTCTGTGAGGCTGAGCAAAATGCATGTAAAATGGGTACCACTTTACAATAAGACTACCCTTATAAAGGGTTTACGAATAGTTTGTAATTCATTTATTAATTAGGTTGTGAACACTTTATAAATCATTAATAAGCTTGTATAAGACATGAGATAAACAGGGCAAACGTGACCGGTTGCTTGCCAAATAGTGAGCACACATTTATCTGTACTGCTAAGCCTTACTGTATATTGGCTACTTGGCTTACTTCGTCTTTTTCATCAGCCGCAGCATCCTTGGTATCTGTTGTTCACTGAGTTGATTCCCCCCCCATCCATCTTGATGTTTCTTGGCATCTCTTTATGACCATTTATTTATGAGTTACTAACTATACTATACTATACTAATGTATAGCTTCCGAAAGGGAGCCTTATTGTAAAGTGTGAAACACATCACCATCTATTGATGAGTCACTAACATTTATAACTACTGAAAGGGTGCGTTGTTTTAAAGTTTAATACACATGTCCATTTATGAATGAGTTATAACATTCACGCTTACCTAATACACATTTTTCACATGAAATGCAAAGTAAGATGCAAAAGAGCCAAGCAAAACATTTTATTCACACATGAAGAAAATTAGGACTCAAAGTAATGACTGTTTAGTATGACTGATACACATATTTAAACATAAAAGCTTTTCTCAGACATAAATGAAAGACTTGGTAAGACATAATGGTACTCAGACTGGAAAGGCTTTGTGTATATCCTTGAACAAGCGTCCAAGCAGTCCATCAGGGTGAGCAGAGCCAAGCCAAGATGACCATTCAAGAACCTTGAGGTGTTCTTCCAACAAACTCTCTGTACGGTTTCCTCTCAGTCTACGGACATGTCCTTTGACGGTCGACCTACCTCTTTCTATATGTTGGGTATGACTGGGGGTTCACAAACCACCTGCTGTGGTTTATGGTGTAGTGGTTGTACCCCATGTTACTCAGCACTCTCCTGTATGCTCTCCACTCATCACTAATAATGCTACTTCTTGACTTAACACGCCGTTTAATCAGAGGGACAAGGTGGCATCTTGATCGTTTCAACACTAGTTTCAACACTAGTTTCCGCCTTTTGTCTTTAACTCCCATCATTCCGAAGACCCATTTCTTCCTTCTCCAGGTATGTCCAAAGCGTCCACGTGCATACTAACAAAAAAATAAATCATAACATCATCTTAGTTAAAAACAAAATGCACACAAATTACAGTAGAAATTGTTGCACATCATGTTTCAAAATGCCATACTTGTTTATTAGGTTTGTATAACATAATGTAAGGATAATTATACAGTAATGGCCCATATTGATTATAAATAATGTTTATTCTCTTGTACAAGAAAGCCCAGTCTTTAACTGCCGAACATAGGAACTGGGTACAGTACCTTCTCCCAGACACAAATACTCAAATAAAATAGTTTACTTTATCAGCATTGGTATTACCAATGCTTACTATTTATTTGATACCAATTTGGTAATACAATTAATAAAAAGAACAAGGTTTGGGTTCGTTCTTCAGATGACTGTGACGTTAACGTGTAAGCTCAATAATGAACTCCAGCTCAACCAACCATATTGTAATATCTAAGTAATCATCTTGAAATATGACATTCATATTTGTAATAAACACACATCTTATTGTGAGGTTAATTTCACATATACTACGCCGCTTTTCAACACTACTTTGACGTTAGCTTGTCTAGATAAAGGATCATAGCGAATTTAAATTAACCTTATCAATGCATAAAGTTACCTACATAATAAAATATCTCTCTAACTTACAAGGATGACCTTATTTTACTAACCTCAAACAGAAGCCGTTTGTTCTACAGTATTATCCCACTTAATGCTTAACACTTCTCTATTAGGTTTTAACTTGGAGGCTACTATTAGCATCGTTAGCACAGATGTAGCTACCACTAAATAAAAGTTTTCTCGCATCCAAGATAAAGGCTTGGATGCAACAAAACTTCCTGTAGCTAAATAGCTCCAAAACAGAAGCTATTTTAGTTGGCACACCAAACCAGGTCCAGTCATCCCCCATAACCCACATCACCTTTTCTGGCCAAAACATACCCCTCTCCACAGCAGTTACCAACCTGGGTGTAAGATTTGACAGACATCTGACTTTTGACACCCACATCAAACACCTGTGCAAAACCTCCTTCTACCACCTCAGGAACATTGCAAAACTCCTGTCAGATGCTGAACAACTGGTCCATGCCTTCGTCTCATCAAGGCTCGATTACTGCAACGCTCTCCTCATCGGGAGTCCTAGCGGGAGCCTTCAGAAGCTCCGATATGTACAGAACAGTGCCGCTAGGATCCTGATGAGGGTGAGAAAATACAACCACATCACACCCGTCCTTCATTCCCTCCACTGGCTTCCTGTCTCATTCAGGATCGACTACAAGATCGCACTACTGACCCATCAGTGCATCCACGGGAACGCTCCTCCATACCTGAAGGAACTACTCTCATCACAAACCTCCACACACAACCTCCGCTCCACAACCAACCATCGGCTTCGCCCCCCGAGGACCAAACTCCGCACAATGGGGGATCGGGCTTTCTGTGCAGCTGCTCCTCGTCTGTGGAATTCCCTCCCAGACCACCTGAGGACTCCACAGACCACTGACGCCTTCAAGAAAGCCCTAAAAACCTTTCTTTTAAAAAAAGCTTTTGATTAAAACTTTTGTTTATTTTTTTGTTTTTATTATGCCTCCTGTAGCACCTTGGGATTGCTGTTAGCAATGAAAGGTGCTTTATAAATTGAATTTATTATTATTATTATTCACTCGCTTACTACATGCTAACCCAAGCCTTAACATTCATTAACGTTAGCTGACTAAAAACATAAACACATAAATAAAGTACTCAAATTTCACTTACCGCAAAACCGCATTCATGCTCCGTCTGTTTTAACCGCAGAGCGAGTCACAATAGTCCGATATAAGCATGAAGAATAGTCCACAAGGCACCATCACAACAAACACGGCCGAGTTCAAGTTATGTTCCCCGGATGAGCTGAGCAGCAGAGCCCCTGTAGCTTCACGGAGCTGCTAGCAGAGAGACAGGAAGCTAACAGCAGCAGTCACTGGACAGACCTGTCACTCAATGTGACCACGCCCTAATTTATGCATAACTTTAAGGCTTAATATAACTTAAACAAATGATAAATGGTAGTAACTCATTAATAAATGGTGATTTGTTTGACACTTTACAATAACGCTCCCTTTTGGCAGTTATAAATGTTAGTAACTCATAAATAAATGGTCATAAGAGATGCCAAGAAACATCAAGATGGAAGGGGGAATCAACTCAGTGAACAACAGATACCAAGGATGCTGGCTGATGAAGAAGACAAAGTAAGCTAGTGCCAATATAAGGCTTAGTCATCTTGCCAAATAGTGAGACAACTATGTTAGAACTGGTTTATAAATGGTTCTTAATGATTAATAAAGTGTTTACAACCTAATTAATAACCTAATTATAAACCCTTTATGAATCCTTTATAAGGGTAGTCTTATTGTAAAGTGGTACCGTAAAATGTTTACCATTTTCACCATTGCAGTTGTTTAGCATGCTGACTATTGCTATTTGTATTGCTATTGCTATTGATCTTAGGAAAAAGAAAAGCAGAGACTTAATGGAATGTGATAGTAAATGGCAATCCATCTGTTTTTTACATATATCAACTGGTAGCTCTTAGGGTATCTTAGATAATGCAGGAACCATGATTATACGTTAGAAAGGTTGTATTCTTGTAATCAATTTCCCCCAAATCATTTAAATGTGGATATAATTCACAGGACAAATGAACCCTTTGACCTGCTGTTTTTGGTTATGATTCAGTTGTATTCATCCTCTTTGGACCATGAATATATTTACCAAATGGAATGGTCTTCAGCCAGTAATATCCAGACTTTTCTGTATGGATAAAAGTAGACCGATTGACTGGAATATCTCTCCCGGGAGCCAGGGCTGAAGCATGGCTATAAACAAAGTTCACACTGATATGGAAAATGCACATATACTGTACCCGTTTCCCCCCAGCAGTAGCCAAAATAGACCAGGGTGCAATAAAGCATCCTGACAAGTCACATATTGATCGGGAAGGGTGAGTACTGTTTTTTGGCCTGGAAAAAGTCCAGCAGCACTGTTGCTTCCTCTACCTACAATACAAATTATTAATTGAAGCACACAGTCTGGGGTTTGCCAAAGGGCATTCTGGGGAATGTAGGTCAGTCGAAGTTAAGTAAAAGTACACAAAAGTAACTTCAAAATCTCACAGTTGAGATAACACACATAACAGTGTTTAGTATATGTTGAGAAAATCCAAGTCTAGACTTTTGGCTTTGACATCTTCTTTCAACCTGTTATCCAGTCATCATATTTTGTCATTCAAAATACTTGATGGATAACAGTGTATCTGACGGCAAAGTGGCACCACTCACATAGTTTCATCTTTTGCTGTTGTTGCTTGTTTATGAAAAATATAAGTGTGGTATCAAATTTCCCCACCCACACACCTGTGAACACTAGCAATGCCTGAAATGTTCCGAGCAGCTGGAGGAGAAAGACCATTGGTATTCAGAGAACTATTCTGAGACAGAAGCCCCCTGAGCTTAAGTCAAAGGTGCGAGGGTCGAATTAGGATGCAAATTAAATCTAAACTCAATTCAATAAATTGAGCCAGCTCACAGTGAATCAGGGTACATTAGAATGATGCATGTGTTCCAACTTGTGTATTTGTGCTCCTTTGGACATCTAATGAAATTGCCTAGTGTTTACCCCTTGACATTTCTATAGAGATTATTCACATGTCAATACAATTAGCTCAGGGCTCTTACAGTTTCATGACCAACCAATATCTTTGGCAAATGAGATACAAAAGCCACAAGCGTTATCAGACAAAGACTGACTGCTTCCCCTGTGGTCTAACAACTAGCCAACTTTGTACCAATTAAGATATTTAATAATATAAATCTTGAATAAAATATATTATACGACTTGGTGATTTGAATCCTGAGGCAACAATCATATTAAATAGTTGTGTTGTAGTTTCAACTGCACTGATTGATTATTTGGCCACTTGGGGGCAGCTACTGTATAAATTCAAAACATATGACCCTGTAAAAAGAAAGAAACCCCAAAAGAGAAATACATAATGGATCCTTCTTCCAAGATTTAAGAATAAATTAGGGCTGTCAAACGCAAACATTTTTTAACGCCACTAATTATTTTAACGCGATTAACGCATGTGTATTTCTTGTCCTCGGCCGCCCCATAGTTTCAGAGCGCATCGAGTTTAAAATACCATCTACAAGCTGATGCTGACAGCCCCGCTCCTGCCGCCCGCTTGTGGCAGACCACACTTCCACGCTCACCGGCAGGACCTGACTGGCCATGCGCAACATGATTGCAGCGTCCAGGCAGCTCCCGTTCGAGCATATATGCCTTGAGCTGCACATAGCTCCAACGATCCATCACAGTGTCTCCACACACACACACACACACACACACACACACACACACACACACACACACACACACACACACACACACACACACACACACACACACACACACACACACACACACACACACACACAGTATTATTGTATGAGAGAGGTTCTAGGTTGAATTGAGGCGAATATTGGTAATGTTCAGAGGTTGTTGTGTTTAATATTCATGAGAATATTTGTCATTGTTCAAATGATAATAAACAAACATATAAAGCATATTTGTCCACTCATATGTTGATAAGAGTATTAAAAACTTGAAAAATATCCCTCTAAGGTACATTTAGAACAGATAAAAAATGTGCGATTAATTTGCGATTAATCGCGATTAAATATTTTAATCGACTGACAGCCCTAGAATAAATGCCATAGATGTTTTAAGAAGCTGTCCAAACCTCACTAACGGGTTACCACTGTTTGTGCTCACATTATATATAAAAATATGTTCCCTTTTGAGTATATGGTGGGTTTATCAGAACATCTGCCTGAGGTTGGTTAAAACAAAGTTTCTTAGAGCTGTGCAAGTGAATCCAAGCAGGGAATTTGTGGAACATAACAATTAGCTTCAAAAAGTCCCAAAAGCTCTGTAGAGTTAGGAGGAACTGCTTAGTTGACTGATAATACTTTGTGAGTCACGACCCTTTACACTTTACACATCTTCATTGTAACTTTAAAAATATGAATTAGTCCAGCTGTGAAGCAGTCTGTTGTACATTTTTGGTTGACTCCGTTCAGTGCCTGGTCAGTCAAATATAAACTCATACTCAAAGGAAAGTTCAATCTTAACTAAGCAGATTTTTTGGCTTTAATCTCACCCACTTTCAAGGCAATTGGTTGAGTTTATTAACTTTATGAAATCTCCCAAACCAATTACCAGGTCTTCTTCTTGCCTCATATCCGAAGAGATCATTCTGAAGTGATTGCTATAGTGCTATCTAGAGGTGCTTTTTAGAACAAGATGAACATGAGCCTATTAGCTTTCTTACCAATAGCCGCCCCGAGGATTAGATGACCGTTTCAGCCTGCATTTAACTGTAACAACCCTTCATTTTGGCTCTGTGGCTAAGACTCCTACTCCCTTCCGTTCATATGCACTCTTTATCTGTTCCATTATAACGAAATAATGATAATGAGCTATGCTCAAAGCTGATAAGGACAATAGGAGAGCGACAATGTCATGGCTTTTAATCTATATTTCTATCTATACATCCATCTAATTATCCATCCATCTCTCTCTCTCCCTCTCTCCCGCTCTCGCTCTCAAGCATGCAACTACTAGTAAACTACTATGAAACTACTAAACTGTCTTCTCCCTGCTAAGCTAACTGGCCCACTAAGACCCCTTTGTTAATACTTAAAAATGTTGAAACCTTTGAAACAAGGGGTCTTTGATTTCAAAATGTGCTTGATGACAACTGTTGCTAGGAAATGTTGTTTCCAGCTATTTGCTTATTAAACAGCCTTACAGTAGACAGAAAGTGGGTTTGATAGTTGAAGACTTTAAAGCTAACATTGTAAGCCCACAAATTGATAATGTGTTCCTTGGCTTTGAAAGTATAATTACAGTAGGTTGTAAGCTAGTTAGCTTTTGCTGATTGCAGCATTAGAGTAGATACGCACACACTTTAACTAACACTTTCGCTCACAGTTGCTAATGTATTAAATATGGCCAGGATGTTGGATTTAAACTGAACTTTCATTATCATAGCATTGTAAAATAAAAACAATGTTGACATTGTCAAAGATGTCTATGTATTATGAAAATAACAATAAACATGTATATTGAAATAAGCATGATAACCATAGACTGTATATGATGATAACCAGAAAAAAGAGTGATTTTTAGCAACGTTTCTTTTAGGCCAATGACAACACACATTCCATTTAACATACAGTTGTAATGCTGCTACGATGATCTTGCCAACACCAAGCTTTACGTAGGGTAAACGGTAGGCCATTGCAAGGTTTATTATATGTGGCTAAATGAACACAATCTTAACCATACCTAAGTATTATTAAACTTGCTTACACTCAGGGTTAGGTTGTAACGGAATACATGTAACGGCGTTACGTAATCTGAATACAAAAATCAAGTAACTGTATTCAGCTCGTGTTACATTTGAAAAACGAGTAATCTGATTACAGTTACTTTTGTAAACCTGAAGTGAATACATTTTGGATTACTTATTGGAATTATTGGTGGAAAGATTTCCTCACAACATTTAATAGGCTATTCATTACTAAAGCAAGGTACAGCCGAATCATCACAGCGCACAAAACCTATTACCGCCGCAGATGGACCAAAAAAGGGAGCGTTTGAAAAAAATGTGCGGGTCCGCTCAGTGAAACAATAACAACGAAACATGGAGGAACAAAAGTCTGCGTTTAAATCGTGTGTGTGTGTGTGTGTAGAGGTGTGTGTGGTTAAAACACATCAGCCTGCGGTCGCTCTTTAGCCTTTCTAATGATTCAAAGTGAAGGCGGTGCGTGAAAGGCACTGAGCGCTCCTCTTCTCAGAGGCTGAGTTAACCCTCCCCCCGCTGCCTACTGGTGCTGCAGAGATTTCACTGGCAGGACACAAGGCGACACGCCCGTTCTAAGCCGTGTCCCTCACTCCTCACATCCCAAGCTGCATCCCCAAAAAGTGTATTATGTTGTTACATCGTTTCAGATGTTATGTTTCAGTTGTGCTCTTGATAAGCCATTAAAACAGTAAAAACACGTTCAGTTTCCTTTTGCTTTTTGTGTCTCCTGTTCACCAAAACATACCCATCTGTGATGGAAAAAGAAAGTAATCCAAAAGTAATCTAAAAGTAATCTGATTACGTTTTAAGACACGTAACTGTAACTGTATTCGGATTACTTTCAGAGCCATGTTTCAGTAATCAGTAACTGATTACATTTACAAAGTAACCCTCCCAACCCTGCTTACACTTGGCACCCTAATGCCATACTAACCTACAGTATGGATTTCATATTGCAGGGCACTGTGTAGTACCTCCATTGGAGGTGTTTGACCTAAATAATCCAGATGATTAATGGGTCGACACAGATGTTCAGTACAGTATAATCACATCACACACCTGACTTTTCTGGGTGCCTGGGTTCAAAGCGATGCCCCCTGTGTGTGTGTGTGTGTGTGTGTGTGTGTGTGTGTGTGTGTGTGTGTGTGTGTGTGTGTGTGTGTGTGTGTGTGTGTGTGTGTGTGTGTGTGTGTGTGTGTGTGTGTGTGCATGTGTGTCTGGTGCCTTGCCAGTCATTCACACACCTTCACCCCCAACCCACACCTCTGCTCTATACACACACACAAGCAACCCATCCCTTCTCATCCTTCCTGCTTGCTCCTAAAAGTAAAGTGCTATTCTATGAGCAAGGTAGCAATCAACATGGCCAAGATCGTTAGCCTCAGTTTTCCCCGTGGGCCAGACACAGAAAATAACTTTCCCTTTTCCCTGGCATCTGCAGATACTAGGGTAAATGAAGACATACAGCCCCCAGGTCCAGCGGCCTGCTCAAGGTAACCTCTGCTGTCAGCACACATTTACTAATGCCGCCTGTCGAGGGGAGGGGGGCACTGGGAGAAGAGAAAATAATATGTTACTAAGGTAATGCCTCTCGCTGATATTTTAATAAATAAATACTGCTCGTTCCCATTTCATTTTCATGAGTACTTTTACAAAGGAGAGATACACCTTCGATCCATCCATAACAACTAAAATGTTCCTGCAGTGGGAACAATTTAACTTCTAGGCTGCACTCCCTGCATTTATTCCAGTTTTCACAGTGTGTGTCTATGTACAAAGAAAATAGGGACTAATCAATGCTTTGAGACAGTGGTCAAATTTGTCCCTGTCCAATTGTTCACTGAACTTTTACAGGATGCAAAAGAAAGCACATTCTCTCTCCGCAGAAAAAATAAAGTATCTCATCCATCTTTACATTTTTACTTTACATCGACAAAGAAAATGTAGCTTTGCAAAAGTTGCAGTTTGGGTCTTTCCCAGACAACAAATTCAGTGGGCTTTGACTACTTGTACTTCTCCATAGATAATGTGTAGATTCATTAGTAATCGGAAAACAATCTGTATGAACATGTTGTTAATGTTTTTTTTTTAATACTGGGCTAAATTACAGAGAATTATTTTTCCCTGGGTTTAATGGAATTCACGTTAACAGGAAGTGGAGTGTACAATATCATCACTGAATGTGAAATAGTGCATGGTAAAGCTGTAAAGTGATATATCCATCATTTAATCTGACATATAAAACCACATCTTAATAATGTTTGGTTCGCATATTACTCTCCTAATTTGGTTCAATAGAGTGGTGCAGGGATGACGTATTTACCCGGAAATAAGCTGCGCATGGGTTCCCTCGACAAAAAAGCAATGGGATTTCTCCATAGGATTTTGGAAAATAGCTCGAAATAAGGTCTGTGGAAAACTAACCTGTTAGATAAATGCACGTTTTGTTCAGCCGGATAATATCCACATGTCTACCCTACTTAATTATAATTAATTTTCGAATAAATCTAATCGCCAGAAGCAAAATGCTAACGTTATGCTATAAACGAACTACAGCAGAGTCGCACGACTTCAACGTCACGCCAACTTAAGATCAATATTCAAAGATACATATTCAAAATTGTACAAGTTGAAGCTTTTGTTTTAACAGTTTGCAAGAGCGCACACTCTAAAAAACGATTCATGGGGTTAGTAGATTCCATTTAAAAAAGAAATACTTTTTCAACATAGAACATTTAGTTTTTTACCTCAACTTATTTCAGTTAGTTTACAACTCATTTTAATAAATCGGTCAAACGGAAAAAGAACAAAAAAAATGTTACTTACAAATGTAATGATTTTGAAAAAATATTTCTGCGTTCACTCAACTATAGGGATATAGTAAGTTAGAGTAACTCATATCTATTGAGTTTCAACGGTATAGTTTCAAAACTGAACACAAGCCCGGACTTTGCTAGACCGCATGTTGAGTTGGAGCAATCTGCGTTCATCCTGGAAGCGGAACACTTAGTAGCAGTGGAACAACAGGATTTTAACCTAATAATCTATCAAGTTACTTGGTAAGTAGCCATTTTTGTTCAGTTTAATTTACAACAGCTGCTTACTGCATATACAGTGTAACACAAGCTGTAAGTAGTCATTAGCTACTTTTAAGCTACTGTAGCATGCATAGCATACTGATTAGCTAGCTGTTTGTATCCTCCTGTATCCTTTGTTTCACAGTTGCAGTCAAAGTTCATTATTTGCAATACAGTATGTATTTATATATATATATTTTTTTGTTAGAATTAACGTTACATTTGATAAAAACTCATTTAAAATAAATATGAACAGCAACTGACAATGCTCGGCATGTTAAGTTTTTGCAAACAAGCCTTTGTTTTCTCAACATTAAAATGTTCTCCTTTTAAGGATGATTCGGTGGAAAGAATAAAAGCGGTTGCTATCCGGTGCTTGGTGGTGTGTCTTCGTGAAAAGGAGGATTTCTGAGGAGGAAAACTGAAGTAAGTAAAGACGATGCTTAAATCATACTGTAACTTGTGTTAACCTGAAACACAATGCAATGTTTTCAAATCTGATTGCACCAAAAACACTGAAATGTATTTTCTATTCTACTTATTCCAGGATGGTGAAGTGGAAGTTAGCAATGAGGTGCTGAAGATTGTCTTGACCAGGGCTGCGGATGCAAGAATAGTGATTGAAGGAACAGAAGTCCTTCAGATCTCGGATGCGACAAGAGCCTGTGCCATGCTGATGGGGCTAATATACGCACTCAACCTAAACTACCCAAAAGAGATGTTAAAAACGTTGGAAGCAGGTTCATGCCTTTATTTACTTTTATTTCATATTTGAGAACTTTTTTATAAAAAGGTCATTGTGTAACGAACATTCTAAAATAAACTGTTAACAAGTGGAACTTAAATGTGTATGTTATTTTTGACTCAAAGAAATGAGTTTCTAATACTCAAACAAATTAAGGTAACAATTTGCATGGACATTTTTGAGCAGTATGGACTTAAATAAATAAATTACAATAGCTTAAACAAAATGCAACTTAATATCACTCCATCTTTACGATTAAAATTAAGTTGGTTCAACTTAATTTAGTTTTTAAAGGTGAAAGCAAATTATGTTTGTAGTACTGAACTAATTGAGTTAATCAGATTATAAATGGGTACTCTGATTAATTTAATAATCGATTAAGTTGGAAATACTTAAAAAGATCAACGTAAATTGTTACCTCAATTTATTTAAAGGGGACCTATCATGCAAAATGCACTTTTGTACGTCTTTTATACATGAATATGTGTCCCCGGTGTTCCAGGGAACTCACCAAGTGTCAGAAAACACAACCCTCTCTATTTTCCTCCATACCCAAATCTCTAAAAAAGGGTCTGCAACGGATCTGATAAAAACTGATCCAGATTTGAACACTGTCCTGACGTCAGGACAGTGGCGCTACGGCTATTGGGCCAACTCCACCAATCAGGAGGAGACAGCCACGGCCATTGCCGTTCGAAAGCGCTGGAGACGCTGTAGTACATATGCCAGGCCTGTAGATGGTGCTGTTCTCACAGAATCAACTCTTGCAAAAACAGAGCAAAATTCTTTCTAATTGAGCAAAATGAGGCATGGCTAAAATGCATGATCTGTTTGGTATTTTGAAAAAAAAAAAGTATAAATATGCCTTACATAGGTATGGTCCTACACTATATTATTCAAATATAGCATGATAGGTCCACTTTAAGTAGAGCCGGTGTATTTTTTATTTAGAGTGCAGGTACTTGCTTTCAATCAGAACAGGGAAAACAAACTTAGCGGGAGTGTTTACGTGTTCGGTGTAATGACGTACAACGTCCTCGACAACTTCTGTAGTCCTATTCAGCCACTTGTTAACAACCACCGTTTTTCAGACACGTAAACTCTTCAAAAATCACCAGTGGGGTCACTGCTGATGTATTTAATGTCGTAGAACAAAACGTGATCCGTCTCTTAAATTTGTGTCAACCACAGACCTTAGTTTGAGCTATTTTCCCAAATCCTATGGAGAAATCCCATTGACTGAGACGAGGGAACCGTTAGTGGTAAAATGCTAACTCACTTCCGGGTTTTAGGACTCGTCACTGCACCACTCTATTTAGTTTGTCAATACTTTATCATGGTGTATCTAAGAGGCGGATTATAAGTAATTGGGGACTCGTCCAGGATCTCGCTAATTCAACATAAAACATTTGAGACATTGCTAACTGGTACTGGCTTGCTGGTAAAATAACCAGAAAGTGAGTTTCAGGTTGCTGCATGGCTACCCTAGTATTTTTCTTTTTGGCTTGAAGCATGTTGTCTCCGAATGAGTCAAATGTTGCCATGCACACCAGTTGTTGCTTAAACGTTTTGTTCCAACTGGGTGTTGGATAGTCAGCCCGAGTGAGTACATTTGATATGCTAACTTTATGTATTTTGTCAAAGCCTGTTTGAGTGGTTGGACAGTGCAAGTATTGTGGAGATTTCCACATAGTATCATTATGAGATTTAAACTATTTATTCTGGCATCATAAGTTTGACACTCCAAACTGTGACTGTCAGAAAAGGGATTTATGCTGCAGTCAACTTTGCTGCAGAGAGCGTCGTTAAAAAAGCGGCAACACACTTTTTAGGAGTAATCTTTCTACTTCCTGAAAGTGAGTTTTATTAATCACTCTCAGGTCCTACTCTAAGAAAGGAGTGTTTCAAGTCTAATTTTCCCTTCAGCTTGATAAATACAGGCCCAGGGGTTTCTCCGGGCAAACTTTGCAGAGGCTGGAGCAGGATGAATGTCAGAAAAACGAGGCATGACTTCAATACCTGCCAATCAAATCAGCTCCTCTCAACTGCTTTAACAGCTGCAAAAAGCACCTAGGTAATCATAATATAAGACACCTGGATATACAGTACAAATACAAATATGCAAAGATACTTTTCAGCTCACCTTACATTTATGTAATTTGTTTTAATATACATATATTTTAGAAGAGAATTATATCTGTGCAGTAGAACACCTATTACACTTTCCGTATGCATATTATAGACTTGAGGGTACATTTTGTCCTAAGCGTGCGTCTGCAACAGTGTGTCCCAGGGCTTTAAGGTAAGTAAAAACATGTATACATTTCGGTTGCTTGTGTTTTCCTTATTTTAAGTTTGGCCCTTTGTAAGTGTTAAGAAGCCAAACAATGTTAAATGATTCAAGAATTCAGGGAACATTTTTCAATAAATGTATTATTTTTGGTATTAGTTCATTGGACAGATTGGCAGCTGCATCTAAACTGGTCATAGCTTGTATTCAGTCCAGTATAGTTTAGCTGCATACTGGTAAGAGAGAAAAACAGAGAAGAACATTTCATCAATTAAAGGTGGGGTATGCAATTTATTTCAGATACACTTTTTGTTATATTCCATGGAATGCTCTTAACATCCCGATAGCAATGAATATATTAAATGCTCTGACAATAAATACATTAAAAAATGTCATCTGTGGAAGCCGTAGCGCTGTAAAAAGCACGACCAAGCCCGGCTAAAATAACTGGATGGCCTACCTGCCTGTCAGCCTTCCATCTGTGCACAGACTTATCTCGTGCCCTCATTGGTCATGTGCGCGTTCGTGTGTGTTGGAGGAGGGGCTCTGTAAGGAAGTGGCAGATTTTTTCCGGTTGTGTATTTTCAAATTCTAGCGCACTCGAGCTGGTTTCTCCAAAATGACATACCCCACCTTTAAGGATGCTTGAATTGTATCCCTTTTTCATTTTCTTTCTCCCTTTTTCCTTACCTTTTTCTTCTCTATTCTTCTGTGCATATGCAATTATTATTCTCAGGCTCCCAACCGAATCTGTATAGAGGAATGTTCATGACAAAGTGACAGCGCCTGCATTCCCTGACAATATGTCTCCTCTGGGAAGATTATTGTATAATAACATCACTGCTAGATTGAATAAGATTGTGTATTATACACAAGGCGGCACGCCCGAGGCTCTGACTGAAGGCTATATTTGCAGCATAGAGTGTGTGTGATAATTAATCTGAAACAATGCTCCTATTGTGAAGTTTTTTATTCTCCGAATGTAGGCTGGAACACAATTGAATTAACTTACTCTACCCTTTCTACACAATGGACAGCTACATTAAAACAATCGTAACCTTTAGGGAAATAAACTGTAACTATAAAGAGCCTTATATAAAATGTGCAATATATTATCAGTTTATTGGGGTGATGTGTAAAACATATTACAAATCCAAGCTACAACCGCATCTCCAGCAAATGTGGATACGCATTTTTCTTGGTCAGTGAAAATATTATTTGGCTTTTCAGGAAAGAAATGTAACCCTTGAAATATAATTCACACCTTATTCTCTTCGGAAGCACTTTCACAGCCACTATTTTTAGTTTATCATTGTGGTTAATGTGTTTTTATATAGTCGTGTTATGCCATATTTACACAGGACTAATCTTACCTTGGATATCCCCTGATTTGTAAAAAATAATTATTTGTGAGTTTGCAGTATGTGCTAATGTCCTGGACCATTTCTTTTTAAAGATGGAGATGATTGAAATAGTCAATAGTGTTATAGCTTCCATTCATGAATAGTGGATTTGATAAATAAATCGAAAACCCCAGGCTGCCCCAATGATAATTAATTGAAATGGAATTAAAATAAATTGTACACATTACCATAAAATAACTTGAAATACGGCTTTGTCTTCATTTCGGAGTCTCTACTTGAGTGGCCTCAATTCCCTTTACAGAGAACTACATTTTTGACCTGGATACTCCAGTAACCTGGTTTTTGGTAAACGCATGAAAGAATAAGTGGGTTAGAACAACCTGGGTCAACTCTAAATCATGAGAAATAGGGTTACTTCCATATTACTTATGTTTCTGTGGCACAGCTATGTGTTTACTTTCGTATTTTATTGCCGGGCTAAAATTCTGAGATTATTATGAGAGCCAAAACAATATCAAACAATCCACTGGACAATAGATCATCTGTCTTTATTAGAACCATCATTTTGGAAAAGCTTTTTGTATACGGATTAGAAAAGAAACACTCCAGGTTAGGGTTGTGTTAACTTGAAAACCTTGATCTGAAATATCTTAACCAGAAATTAAACAATAACCAGGTTGTTTGTAGAATGTGTTGTCCCTTATTCCGTTGCTGTTACGAGTTTCTCACATATTCCAGAAGATTTAAGATCCTAAAGTGTGTATGTTATTGTCCTTTTACTTAATTTGGTGTTAGATTGCGCAGGGTCAAGCTATTTGTAAATCATCACAATGTAACGTTTGCAACAAAGAATATCACAATATTATTCTGACAGATAAAATAGCTAAATGCATATGCAATGAATCCTCATTCAATACAAGTAAGGATTATGCAGCTACAGCCTTCTTGGTCTGGTATGACCAGCTAATGGTGGCTAATGTTAGCTCACCTAAATCTAGCAAGAGAGTGGCTATGTTGGAATCACTGTGTTACACACACGGCCGGTGTGAATGAAACTAGCCTCAAGCTAATGTCTCTTAGGAAATGAAGGGAAATTCAATGTGCCATTAAAACTGTAGATGCCACTTGTGGTCACAGCGGCGGCTGTTGAGCACATTTTGCATGGTCTCGCAGTGAGTGTACAGTAAATAGGATGTGAAAGCAGCACTCTCAGAGCAGATAAGGGCCTCATAAAGTCCTCTCTACAGCTTTTTAGCGCTTAGCTTGTGGATATGTCTGTGGCTCCATGCATTTTTTAAAACCCCGTACTGGAGACGGAGGCGTTCCACCTGTTTTCCAGAGCTGAAGTGACAGTCAACATGGCAGGCTGGGGATAAATGGAAGATTGCATGCAAGACTCTTCTTTTTGCCTCTTTCACTCGCTCTGTTTTTACTGTGTATTGCTGTCTTCCTGTTCCCGTCGACATTCTGTCTTTCTCCTCGTCCTATCCCCTACATTGTCTCTGCTCTTCTATCTCGCTTCCTCTCACACTCCTCTCTTTCTATCTGACAGCAGTAGGGCTCCTCTGGGAGGTAATTAGGAAAACCTCAACAGAGACACACACAGCAGCTGCTGAAAACAAGGCATTCAATACTTTTTGCTCTCCCTTCCTTCATTACAATAGCAAAAGGCTGGGAGTCAGGGGGAGAGGATGATGAGGGAGGATGTGCAGGTACTACAAGGACATCTTTAGGGAGTAATGTTGGTGGAAATTCTGCTTTGGTAAGCCCACACTTTTATATGCCAAAGTATCTGACAATCAAATGACTTGTACCTGCCGGTGTAACTCAGAGGAAAAAGGTCTCGTCTTGTCTGAAAATTGGCAGCCCTTAAAGGGAAGTTGCCATACAAATCTGAGAATGAGGCTATTCAGAGGAGACACATTTTAGTTATGTTGGACAAAGTTGCTTTTCTTCCTTCAAGCAATTTGTTCACTTTGTTGAGACAAAAAAAACGTGTTATTTGCCCTTTGCCCATTGCTCTACAGGCTAGTAAACCAAACTGTAATCCCCAGTAAATGCACCTGATGGTCCTTTCCCTCTGGGGTGATTTCAAGTGTTCTTCATCAAGCCGCATGGTCATTGTGCTCCTCGCTTTTCACACTGTGAGTGACCTATAGTTCAAATATAACAGCCTTTTCTTTCAACACTGTTGTGGACCATGAACTAAACCTTCAGCATGATATTTTGGAGTTGACTTTCCCTCGTTACCATGTTTTGAAAGGGGGTGGTTCTTCTAAATTCAATTTCCCCATTTATCTCTTCGTATGTTTCAACAAAATGTATTTTATTGGTCTGCAATGCCTAGCTGTTGTAAGACTGTACCTAGGCAGAGCTTGGAGCTAAATACTCAATCTTTTTACAATCTTAGCTTTGCATATTAGCATGCTAACATTAGATAACTAGTGCTAAACACAAAGTACGTACCTGATGATGGTGATAGAAGAAAAGTCAGCCGTCAAAGTCATTAGAAAACATTAACTGGGCTCCATATGAATCTGAACCAAATTCCATAGAAATCCATCAAATAGGTGGTGAGATGTTTGGCCAAAAATCTAATTCAGTGTAGCACCAACATATTTAGGGATCATCCTTAGGGGGGCAATAATGCCTATAGAATTCCATCCAATAGTTGTTGAGATATTCTGGACTAAATTACCAAACAACAAACCAACACCTATGTTAGAAGAAAATGATTAACTATTAGGAGAAGCCTCTTCTATTAAAATCCATACAAACCATGTTCAGTCAAATCAATGAAGGCACAGATATTTCCTTTCTTGCTGAGCTGCTCAACTGCTCTGAACTGTTGCCCTGCCAATTTAATGCAGCAGTACGTCTGATTAAAGCCTAATTTATGTATATTTATTTTAATTTCTTATCCTATAAAGATCTTTTAAACTTTTTTTTCTTGTAATTAATTTTATGAACTCCTGAGTGACTTTAATGTCCTGTCATTTCATGGTCCTGAATCAGGGCTACATCGTTTTTCATCATGCTCTGAATGTCAGATTAAAGATCTAACATCCGTAGCTCCTGATCACCGCCGCTTACATTTTTTACATACATTTAGTTTTCCTTCCGATTACAGCATTAAAATGCTTTAGCATTCTCTGGGTGTGATTATTTCCACTCACTTTTTTAGGCATAAAACTGACAATAAGAGTATTGGACAAAATCACTGATGATTCAACTACTATTGTGGATGATAGTGAGTCATTTCAAAAGGACTGCTAAGTAAGATATAATATGCAGCTAGGGGGGGCATTAATGGAAAAAGAACACTGACATGGTGATGAGGATCCCCTCGTTGCATATAATATCGCTACCTACTAAATTAACCAATTAATTGATTCACAATATTGATTTAAAAATGATCATATTGCTTCCGATAAGAAGAAAATATTACGGCGGCTGGAACTGCAGCAACAGCAATTTAACTTAAAATGGTGACAGCACTAATTTATGTTTTCTGTAACTGTCTAAGTCTGTTCGCATTTTATTAGATTTTAAGCAGTCTTTAAACATTGTCAGAGCCCATATCAATGTTCCTATTAGTGTTCTTACTTCCTGTCTGTCCTCTTCTGTTGATTAATATTCGGATTCCATGGTGTTTTCTGATGGAGAAAACTAATATTTTTCTCCACAGCTGAGGTTAAATTTACCAGACCTCTTTCTGCAGATTGATATGACTCCACATAGTCCCTTGATCCTCCTGAGCAAAGGTCTGTTCTCCGTTGCAGCTGTTGGAAGGCGAAAATGAACAGACCTCAGGAGTGTTGCAATTTACCAATCAGAATCGAGTATTCAACTAAGCAGTGTAATAACTCGTGTTAAATGATGGCTACTATGAATCAATTTCCAAAAACAATAAATGTGAGTGCTAAAACCCAACATTTAGGATAACATTTAATTATCTTCCTCTTAGTAGCATCTCACTTACATGAAATGCCTAATACTCTATGAGTGTGTAATAATTACATCTGCTCTACCATTTGTCGCCCTGCAGATGCAAAGTATGTTATTACAGATCGGAGGGTGTGACAACACAGCTGTGAATACACACATCTGAGTGCATAAAAAGTGATGCTGCAATGGAGCATTTATCTCCCACTAAATTGGATACTGTAGATTTCCACTTTCAGGTCGCAAATATTCTCTGGAGGTGACAAATCAAACCTTAAAATCCTGACATTTGAAATCCCCAACAGAATTGTGAGACTGGAGCACCGTTACGCTGTCGGGGGCATTAGTTCCTTCACATTTTCCAAACCTTTTACAGTTATCCATCTCTGCCACTAAAGGTCTCTAAAGGTTGAGATAGATACTTTACTTTCCTTAAGCTTTGCTTCAAACACTAACTTCACAGCATCCTCCATGATATTTAGGTCTTAATTGATTGGATGCATGAGATGATATTTTTCTAAACAAACCTGGAAACCATTGATACTGATTCATATTCTAAAGCCGTCAAAGATGCACCGTGCATTGATGCTAATGTTTTGCTGCTATAATGCTGAAGATTGATGGACGGTCATGTTGAAGCAAATGGATGGCTTTTCTGCGGTGCGGAGGGATGGGATGGATGGTCAGGCGGTGACATGGTATCAAGGAAAGGGCTGAGGATGGATGACGCACCTTTCCTGTCTCTGGACAAACATATTTAGATAGCTTCCAAAAGGGTGGTGCCAACAATTTAAAAACAGGATTTGTAACCTGTAGACATGTGCATTTTTTATGCTCTGTTGCCAAGCAGCTCAAACATGATGTTCTGACCTTTGTTTGGCTTCATTCAGCCGGTGAGATACAGTATACTATAAAGGAAGCACGATTTAGGATGTTGCGTCTCAGATTAGGAAATGAGGATGGTCATGTTTAACTTTTAAACTTTTGTGAGTAAAAGCAAGGCTGCAACCAGTCTATAAAACTGTCCACTGCATTTGTTTTTGACTAAAGCCAAATGTTCTTTTATTCTGCAAATCTAGTTCAAACATGTATATGAAGCTGTTGTCAGAGGAACATTTCCTAACCTTATTGTGGTAACTAAATAAAGTACAAAAAAAGGTGAAAAGAGGTGCTGCAGCGCAGGCAGTATGAGACAAATAAATACCTTTTTGAACATTAAAGCATGTAAACATACCACAGTAGAGGCAGAAAATACAAATATGAAACCTGAGAATTAGCATAATTGTATACTTGTTTAACATATGGTTTTATACTTGTGATACACTCTTAAAACTACTGGGTTAAAAAATAACCCAATCATAACCCAGCTGCTGAGTCACTATAGGACAGAACACGCGCTGGGTTGTCTTAACCCATTTGCTGGGCTGGATAATTTTAACCCATGTGCTGGGTTGTTTATTTGACCCAAGCTAGTGATTGAAATTAACTATATCACTGGGTTAAATATAAACCATACATTGGGTTGTTTATTTGACCCAAGCTATTGATTGAAATCAACTATATTGTTGGGCTAAATAGAATATAATAATAATGTATAATAGTGTAATGAATTATCTCCAAACACACCGTGTATATATAAAAAATGCATTTATTGATAATTTGAACAGCTTTGGCAAATCGCCAACATTCCATTTCCACTATAAAAGAACAATGCATTTTAGCACAATACAAATTCAAGCAGATCAGCTATTTTCGCTACTTTTGCACGAGACAACATTTGTCAAACAAAAAAAACATGTTTAAATATAGAGATAAAACATTTCTCTGCCCGGCAGAAACTATATAGTAGAACAATAGAACCTATTTCCCCTAAGTACTCCATCATTTCATTATTGATCACATCACCAGTTAAACCACCTACTAAGACAGAGTTAGGCACTTTAACATTTTCTGATCGAGTCACCTCCATTTTTGTCTTACCTTAATGTTATTAAAGGACTTGAAGTAAGATTTATCAGTCTTAAAGTGCAATAAAATTGTCAAAATATTCAACTTTTCAATAATAAAAAGGCTCTAAACCACGCTCCTGGCTGGCTCGCCAAGTTTTAAGTAGCACCTCTAGTCCTATATCATACCAAGAACAGAGGCGCTAACATCTACCTAGGTTCGTAAAGTGGTATGCCGTGAATAACTCTGGGAAGAGTTAGATTTTAGTTGAAGATTTTACAATTTCATTGCCAGCAATGTTCAACAACATTTACATTAAATTGTGCCAACAATATGAAAAGGAATGAAAATAAAAAATAGAGCTCTTTACCACAAAAATACAAATAGTCTCTTCCCTTTGATCAAGAGAATTCAAATCAGTTCAGTTCGGTGTGTGTGGGTGTGTATGCAAGTACTGCTATGGCTCTTCTACCCGGGTAGAGCTAGTGTACTGGTTCTTATCTGGATCAGATCAGTGTGAATTCAGCAGGATTCTTCAAATCACGCGTCCTCTGTAGGCAGGTCCAACGGTAGGCCACACCGCTTCCAACAACCGCTCACAGATTCACTGGGCTTGGCTCGCCATCTATCCCAAGTCAGATTGGATCTGGCTTGCTGACATCAATAAAAAACCAACCTGCAGGAATAGTGCAGAATATTATCTTTCTGTTATATCACACTCTTATAAACATCTTTAGCTAGCATGTTTCAAAATATAAACAGTAACTTAAATCACATTTCATTTATAATGAAATGATTTACCTTCATCACCAATGTGTATTTTAACTAGTGATAATTAACTTGTATTTCTAAACAACACATCTTACATTCAAGTTGAAATACAAAGGATACACTTTATGTTTTTAACTATCAGTTTAACTGTTTTCAACCACTTTTTAACAGTTATTCCTAAGTTATTCTTAACATGAACATGAACAGACATTGCAGTCAGCATGTAGCAGCCTGTAGCTGCACTACAGCTAATGAAACAAATTAAATAACTAAAAGAGAGTGGTTTTAAGTAAAAGAAGAGCAATGGTCTTTTAATATTTAGCTATGCTATCAGCTTCTGTTCTATGGAACTAACACGTGGTGTTAGCCGTTAGCTTCTGCTAGCGTTTAGCATCAACTCACAGTTAGCGCTAGCTAGCATCGCTAGCTCGCGATTAGCATAAGCTAACGATCTTATTACAATGCTTTAACAATGATATGTGCTCCAAAGTACATCAAAAACATTAGACATCACTTTCATAACCCCGATTGGTTTTAAAATGAAATGTATCTTATAATAAACAACAAAAACTGACTGCCATTGTCATATTAGCAGGCTAGCCCTTCAGTGCTAACAAGGAGCTAACAGCCTCAACTCACCGGAGTTTCTACACTTATAAGACGACACAGGCTGTCGTCTTCTAGTTCGGGTTCACACAGGGGTTCTTGCAGGTCAGTTTGTTGACTAATATAGTTGAGAGTACAAATAACACTTTTAAAATACTATTATGCACACTACTACACTAGGAGCTGCTTGACTTATGTCTCTGTGTCTTCAGGGTGTTCACAGGGAAAAAGAGAGAGAGAGGGGCGGAGTGATTCGCGCCACTCATTACCCATGGGTGTACATTCTAGAGTGCTCCATGCAGAAACAACATGTATTCATACATCTAAATGACATAAAGGGGTCCTATATTTCATATGGGTTACATTATACTTTGCACAGTCTGTTAAATGCCATATTACTATTAATTAGTGATGGGAATTCCGGCTCTTCTTGGTGAGCTGGATCATTTGGCTCGGCTCACCAAGAAGAGCCGGCTCTTTCGGCTCCCAAACGGCTCTTCAGTTTACCACATATTATACCTTTTATAATTCAATCAAATGTAGCCCTGTTTTGACTAATGATTTATATGTGTACACATATCACTTAAATTATTCAATACATCCTTTGTACTGAAGTATTCAAAAGTAAAAATTACATGTTTAATATCAATTATTTGCTGTGGCCAATTGTTTTCATTGCATTTACAGACCCTTGTATCTCTCTGATACCACCCAATGAATGCACAGACTTGCTTGTAGAACCACGCTACACAAAGCAGATAGCAACACCTATAAAAACTTAAGCATAGACATTTTAAAAAAGGGGCTACTGTATCGACATTTTAAAATTATATTTAAAGAAAAGGCCCTGACAAAACAGCAGGGCTCTATTTCAGTATTAACTATAGAAAAAAAGACAGCAACAGCTGACATCAAATCTTTGCTGAGCCCAAGGATAATCATAAATAAATAACATAGTGAAAATAAATATATTGCAATGCTCAGTACAGCAGCATCCAACCGTCTCTAATCATAAAAAACATAATACAAATAAATGTATTGCAATGCTCAAAACAGCAGCATCCAACAGTCTCTAATCCTTGGATATTACATGCCACTGCATGCATGCACGGAGCAGCTGTAGCGCGGAGATCATCATATCATTCTGTCTTGTATTACTTAACAAAAAATAACAAAAACAAAAAAACGGCTCGTTCGCGGGCGCGAGCCGGCTCCCGTCGTTCACTTAAAAGAGCCGGCTCTTTGAGCCGGCTTGTTCGCGACCGACACATCACTACTATTAATACAGATCCCTATTGTGCTGTTATCTAATATATAGGTAAAATATAGTGATAACATATAGGTTACATACCTTGTGTTTTGATGTGAGAAATGACAAAAAGATGGTTCCAGAATGATTCAGAAGTGGGAAAATGAATAAAGCAACCTCTGGGTTAAAAATAACCCAGGCAGGTGTTCAACTGCAATTGAAGCCCTAATAACCCCTTTGACCCAGCATGAACAACCCACCAGTGTGTTTACAGTACCCAAATAACCCATAATTATGACCCAGCCAAATCAACCCAGCAATGTGTTTATAGAAATAACCCAGCATTTTTTAGTGCGTAATACATGAAAACATGGTTGGGTTGGAGAGTGGATTGAAAGTGCTACACCAGCGAAGATATATATATCCTTTATTTAACCAGGTAAAAGAACTCATTGAGATTAAAATCTCTTTTCCAAGAGTGACCTGGCCAAGAAGGGCAGCATGAACAAAGTTACAACAGATAAAACACAGACAAGACAGGCAGACAAATACAGCTGTAAAACACAAATAAAATGGCACATTAGCCAGTCAATATGCGAAATAAAACAAACCATTAAAAATCATTAAAAACTGGCAACATTTAAAACGACTTAAATTTTTGGATATACGAGCACTCACATCTACCAATGGTGTCGTGTTCTCTGTCCTTTAAGATGGACCTGAATTCCCCCATAGTGATTACATCTGGGAGTTTCAGCTCCTTCTGTACATTGTTCCAAGCTGTGGGGGCAGCATATTTAAAAGCTGTTTTACCCAGTTTTGTTCTCACTGTAGGAACCAGCATCTGAATTCAATCTTGGGAGCGCAGGCCATATAGACTTTGTCTTTTACACATAAAGGTGCAAATGTAGGAGGGAACCAACCCAAGCAGAGATTTATAAATAAAACCCAACCAATGGGAAAGTCTGCGAGCAGACAAAGATGGCCAATTAGCAGCAGCATATAAAGTGCAATGGTGTACTCGATATCCACATCCAGTAATAAATCGTAAGGCACAATGGTACACAGTATCCAAGCTCTTTAGGCACTGGTCAGAGGCATTCATGTATAGCAGATCACCATAATCTAATACAGGTAAAAACGTTGCAGATATCAAATGTTTCCTTGTCTGAAAAGAGAAACAGGATTTGTTTCTATAAAAGAAACCTAATTTTATTTTTAGCATTGAAACAGCCTTTTCCGTGTGTAACTTGAAAGACAAGTTCTGTTCAATAAGAAATACCAGATATTTGTAAGTAGTGACCCTCTCAATGTCAGTCCCTTGAGCAGTACACATCTTGGGTAGAATAGAAGGTAACTTTTTGCCATTCGAAAATATCATCAGTTTGGATTTGTCTGCATTTAATACTAACTTGAGATGATATAAATGGGTTTGAACAACATCAAAGGCAGACTGGAGGAAATCAAGACTTTGCTCTATAGAAGTAGAGGAACAATACATAACAGTATCATCTGCATACAAATGGTAAGCAGCATATGATAAGTTATTACAGAGATTATTTACATATATGGTGAAAATAATCGGTCCTAATATGGAACCTTGGGGCACACCCTTTACTATCGGGAGGAAGGAAGAAGAGGACCCAGAAAATTGGACGCATTGGGTTCTCGCTGATAAATAATAAAATAAAAAACCTACAGTATGCCTAGATAAGCCGATACTGTGAAGTCTTTCCGCCAGGATGATATGATTAACTGTGTTAAACGCCTTTGACAAATCAATAAATAGAGCTGCACAATCGTTTTTACAGTCCAATGCCTCAATGATGTTGTTCACCACTTTAATAGCAGCAGTTGTTGTGCTGTGTTGTTTTCTAAAACCAGATTGGTGCTCTGACAAGATATCATTTGTGTCCAAGAATAATTGAAGTTGTTCACTGAGAAGCTTTTCAAGGACCTTCGCTACAACACATCATTTTGAGATTGGCCTATAATTATTAACAGCTGAGGGATCCCCACCTTTCAGTAAAGGAAGAACATATGCAGATTTCCATATGTTAGGAATCTCATTGTTGGAAAGAATTAAATTAAAAGTAAGCGGCTCAGCTATAAAGTCTGCAGCTAATTTAAGAAAATGAGGAGGAAGTTTGTCTGGACCTGCCGATTTGTGTGGATCCAGATTCTGCAAGGCTTTATGGACCTCTATCCCCTCAATGAAGATAGAGCACAATCACATGATCAGCACTCTAAAGAGACTGTTTTCAACTTATTCTTGTTGGTGCATTCAGGGACACTCCCATCCAATTTGTGACTCAGCGTTGGTGACTCATTGTACTGTCCGTGCAATGCTGTTGGACAATCCAACACAGAAAGCATTGATCTGCAAATTTGACCTTTTATAAATAGGATACAGATACAAAAAAGGATTTCTGTAAAATGTTAGTTGTCAGCAGTTGTGTTATTATGCACAATTTGTATTTAATGGGAAATATGGTAAACCACTCATGTAGTCTTTTTATGTGTACAGTCCGCTTTCCCTTCAAGTCCGGGGAAAGATCAGATAGATGTTTGAATCATTTATGGTGAGATGTTGATGCATTTGCATTGAGTGACTGTTGGGGTTGATGCAGGCAGGCAGGATAGCTGGTGTTCTGTAAACTACGTGAACGCTACAGCTGCCTTTTATCTGCATTAAATAATCCACAACTTTCACTTAAACTGTTAAAAGAAACTGGTATCTGCAGAATGAAACAGTATCCGCTGTGTTGACACAGCAGGTCACGTCGGGCTCCACAGCAGTCTTCTCATCACCACTCCATAACGACTGCCACATTACTGTTTAATTTGGTGATACAGCCCCTCTGGGGAGTAGGGGGGCAATACAGGTGAATTTAAAAGGCTCAGTGTTATGAGCTCCGGGGATGAAGTCAATACTGCAGGAATAAATCACTTATATGTGTTTAGGATAAAAAGTTTTTTTCCGAAGTGTGTATGAACTCTGAGGAGCTTACATAGCCACATACTTGTAGCTACTATGTCTAAATGTGTTTAGTACAGGGACACGAGGCTGTTCCCCTCCACCGGTAGTGGTATAATATGGGAGTCGCTTCACTGGATCTGAACTATTGGGGGGAGAGTGCCAAATCATTAAGTTATTTAATAGTTCATTGAGTCTCTACAGTTGGCTGGTAATTAAACAACATTCGATCAATGTGAGGAGAGAGGCAGTGGATGACATTAAGTAGATGAGATGGTCTTAACCCCGGCAAACTGCGAGGATCAACTGATTGACAATTAATAGTCTCACCAGCTGCCACTGATGGAACCTGCCGGGATGACTTTGAAAGCTCCAACTTTCCAACAACAATATGTCCTGTAGTACTGGTAGTACTGTTCGGTATGTGTTAACGTCATCATTATGAGAAACACATCACTGGTAAGCTCCTATAGTCTTCCTCGATTTCACAGAAAGTTCTCCCTAAGAGATCATGCAAAGTGACTTTGTGTCATGTCAAGTGTTACTTGTGTTCTTTTCTAAATTGTAGACTCTGTGTCAATTAAAAGTACAGTATCTATTTGTCTTTACTATTCAACAAAATAATAGGCTATTATACTTAGAACAGTGAGTCATTTCAGCTTATTTATTTTCTTCTCATCCCTTAAACACACAAACGTGATCTTGTTGCTTCTTTAATGTTATCCGGCTTTTCTTTATTGTAGTTGCAAAACCCGGCTTTTAAGACTTTAGTTTATACTCATTGTGTTAACATGGACATATTAAATCTCGTTGTTGTGAGAAATCAGGCAACACTAACAAGTACAGTCCCATCCATACTTGTTGCTTTTTTCCAGGTATATGTTTCTGTTGCTTTGTCTTATGGATCTAGCTAGGGAGATAGGAAACTATTTAGGAAGAGGATATCAATATTTTCTTTCCAAATTAGGCTGCATTCTGAAAAGAGAAGCTAATGCGGAAGTGCCACACACTCGCATTCTTTCAAATAGGGGCAGGAGTTGACTTCAGAAATGTCAAAAATAAGTCTGATTTTATAGAAGTCAAAAAATGACCTTGATTCTGACCTGACTTTTTAAAACTCAGTAAACATTGTAAACATGAGATTATGGTCTTAACTGCTAGTGCCAAGTCTTTTCCAATACAGCATAATGATGTTTTATTAAAGTATGGTCCCATTTAGAGTAAAACCTTTGAGAATGCAGGATATGCTTTATTTAGAGCAGCGGTTTTCAAAGTGTGAGGCGCGCCTCCCCTGGGGGGCGCCAGAGAGCTTCAGGGGAGGCGCAGCGTGAGGAAAAAAAGAACGAGAAAAAGATTAATAAAGTGACACTTGCCCACTTTTGGCTGTCTGTGGAGACCGAGTTCCCCCACCTCGCCAAAAAGGCTGTAACAGTGCTCATTCCCTTCACCTCCACCTACCTGTGTGAGTGGGGGTTTTCCGCATTGACTTTGATCAAAAGCAAGTACCGGTCAAGGCTGCAGCCAGAGGATGATCTGCGTTTATTCCTGCGAGCATCAAAGACGCAGACTCATTGTTCCCACTAAAGTAGGGGTGAGTGTAATAAGGAGGCAAAGTTGACGTTCAGTGTGTTGCCGGGAGCATATAAGCATATATATATCCACGATGTTGAAAATGTTAAAAATGTTAAAAGAAAATATGTGTTGAGAACACCGTGCGAAAATATACGGGTCGTGCTGCAGCTAGATGTGCCTGTCCTCTGTAAGAAGGTGTCGGCGACTGACATGCAAGGAAGAACGGCTGTCCACAGGCTGTTCCAACTTTAACAACTTGATTAACTTCCAGGGTAGTGAATTGAACATGCTATTGTAATTGGGTGTGCGGTATATTTTCAGGCACGCACACGCATGTTCCACAACACACAAACTGAACAACACTCAATTGTCCGATCACTACCAGTGTCCTTGCGATCTTGTAAGAACAAGTGTACGTTACTGATGCAATATGGTTGAGACCAGTCGGGCTTATTCTAGAGGGGTGCAAGGAATAGTCCGAGTAGTGGGGGAGTTTTATACAATATGTTTAAAACATAAAGATACAAAGGTTTAAAAAAGTTATTGTTTAATGTTTTAAGGAGGGGACGCTACTCAGCCAATCAAATCGGTGCAGTCAGTGAGTCAGCACGATAGATTCAAACACACACAAGAGGAGAGAAACAGTCGGAGTAATTTCAAATGGCGAAAGGTAGACAGCGAAAACAGAGCATTTAATGACATTTAATGACATTTTCTCTTACTGGACCTCTTTGAAATGCAATTGAATACTCCTGCGTTATAGCAACAACAACAATAATAATAATAATAATAGCAATAATAATTGGGAGGGGGGGCGCGACTGTTCTTATGTTCTCTGAGGGGAGGCTCACCTTCCCACACTTTGAAAACCCCTGATTTAGAGCATTGCAAACATGTGGGGTCGATACCACAGTGTTTTCCTGTTTGGGTGTTTTCCATGTTATCCTCTTAGAACGTTAACCTTTCCACAGTGTTCTAGTTCCATTTTCAGTCCGTGACCATTCATAGCAAAGTATGTGTGCGTTTTTAGTTTGAAAAATAGCTCCTGAATGAAATCAGTAATGGAAATGCATTAAAAACTGATGGCTGACGCTTTTTATCCAAAGCGACTTACAATAAGTGCAAAAACCATAGAGATAGAGAACAAGGAAAGTGCAGATATATTCACTTCAAGCAAGTTATACCATTGTAAGTGCGGGTGAGTTAATTACAAGGCCTAAGCTAACTTTTAGAAGTGTTTTCTTTTTTTCCTTTAATTGCCAATGTACAATCGTAACAGATGCGTTTTCAGTTTGCGACGGAATATATGCAGAGTCTCTGCTGTCCTGATGTCAATGGGGAGCTCATTCAACCATTTAGGAGCCCGGATAGCAAACAGGCGTGTTTTTGAGGGGTACCTGGGTCCCACTCGCAGCGATGGAGTAGCAAGCCGATTGGCTGACGCCGAGTGAAGTGCACATGCTGGAGTGTATGGTTTTAACGAAGGCCTGGATATAGGAAAGGGCTGATCCCTTCACAGCTCGGTAGGCCAGTAGCAGTTTCTTGAAGCGGATTTTAGCAGCCACTGGCAACCAGTGGAGGGAGAGAAGGAGTGGTGTAGTGTGGCTATAGCATACCAAACCTGATCGCCAGGCGCACACAATGATGATGCTGAAATGAAAGAAGTAGGAGGCCATGATAGAAACAAAGATTCTGAGCACAATCCTCAGCAGGCCAGCTGCTGTATTGATCATAAACAGGGGAGTCCCATGAAGACAGCTGAAAGGTCAAGCCGGCGGGACTCTGTCTGCAAAATATGAAAATCTCCGACTTATCTGTGATTATAATCACAATGGGCAACCTCATCTGTTGCCTGCAGGCAATTAGCATCTGCATGTCAGACGGAGCAAATTAATTTCATAATGGAACATGATTCATAGTGAAACAGTTCCACTCAGAGACATGCAGCAGACAGACAGAACATTGTGTATCTTGTTTTGTCTATTTAATGCATCTTATCCATGTAAAGCTTTATAAAAAGTGATCATAGAAACTTCTTTAATTTGGGCGTTTTTTTTAATTCCATCTGAAGACTCTTTGCATCTTTACATGAATCCTCTTCACTCCACTTAATGCCTTCCATAGCCTTGCAATGTTAAGGATGTGTTGCATCAAAGTGTGTGAGTTCAGTTTGCTTAATTATATCATCCCCCAGGTTCAGAAGGAAATGTTACGATGAACAAAACCGACAAGAAAGCTTTCAGCTCATAGAAAAGAGCAGTTTCTCTTCACCGCTCGCTGTAAAAATATTAACTTGAGAAGCCGCTTTGATCTCGTTTACCCCCTAAAGTTTAAACTGGGGTCAATGTACTCCTATAAATGAAATGTTAAATAAATGACTTGTAGACTTTGTTAGATCAAGGTTTGGGTTGTTTATTTTGAAAGTCGATCCCTTTGGGAGCACATTAACAGTTCTCAGTGCAAAAGGTTGGATATACAGTATATATTTCTGCCTCTGCCGTGCTTCATTCTTTAAGGTTGATTTGTCCAAAGAAAACAAGTAAATATATATAGATGGCTTCTGCTGCCATAACCTGTCTGCTGAAGTGACGAAAGAGAAATTAAAAAAGAAACTTGTATAAAGTAGGTGCTGTATAAAATCTTTTAAATCCAAAACTGAGTTTGGCTCCTGCTGTCACTTCTGCCTCTTTGATCCCCTCCAGCCTGAGGGGATTGAAAGAGAACTCAGCCAAAGAGAAATAAATCATGTTCCATCAGCTGAAAGAAAACAAGTTGAATACAGTCAATCTAGCAGGATCTCTTTCAGTCGGCCCTTTTCTTCCCCTTCCCTGTGTTGTTAGTTGGACTCCTGACCTGCCAGTCTGCCTATTCGGAGCCACTGGTCTGAGAAAAGGTAATCAAAGTTCTGTGTGGACGAAAGGAGAGGGACATGAGGGCGTTGAGGAAAAGCGAGCCGAGATAGATGGGAATAGGTGGATCTAGTCTGTCCTGAAGTCAATCTGTATTCGCTCAAAGGGAGAAAATGAAGAGTTGTGCTGGTGGGGGAGGGTACTCGGCAAGAGAAGAGGATATCGCCTTCGGGCACCCCGCCTCTCCTGCTGCTACTGAACTCTTTCAATAAACATTTAAAATTCACAGGGAGAAAAATCAATACCCTGAAGAGGTGACTTCCCAGTGTTCCCATGAGCTCCTGCTACTGGCTAAGGACATGTTATGTGTGAACAGGTAGAATTGATAAATAACCGTACTGTCCTGTGTGCATTCATAAACCTCCAACCTGATGCTCTGTGTGCTGTTCCAATAGTTGTGTCATCACCAAATATCTTGTGAAATGGGAAGTGCCACGGTTTTTCCCCATCCTGTATTGCCATTTAAAAGTGTTCTTTCAATGATATCCTCAATGTTACTTAACTAGCATCATTTTCAATTATTACATTTTTTTTTTTAAGAATGCTGCAAAAAGCCTCAGGTGCTTTTGCTTGGGAGAAGACGTCAGTCAGAGGAAATGATTGGAGTGTTGGCTAATATAAAACCTTAAAACAACAACAGCATTTTCACTAATGGCGTAATCATTTGTGCAAGCACATCGTTACCGGTTCACATAAGAATTGCATGTTTCTTGCCAAAGAAAAATAATAATAAAAAATGTATGTGAATGTTTAGTGCTCTCAATGAGCAGGAGGCCTCTTTAATGTCAGCCAAGCAATACCTGCATAATTTCCAATGTGACATTTGTTGTGCAAACTCCAGGTACACAGATAGGTAAATCGAAATATAAAGCTCACATGTTCCATCTTATGCGTCCCTGTTATTTATTGTATTTCACAACTTAGCCTGTAGTGTTCACTAGCTGGGATTTCACATAGATTTTTAGTCAATCATCAAATCTGAAGGCTTTTGTGTAATAATATGTTGCCTTTGCACATGGGAACGTCAAGAGCCCTTTTTTGTTGCTTTGTGGCGGTGAAGTGAGATAAAATGTAGTGCACCCTGATAATATCCACCTTTTCCCTTGCCCCTGCTCTTTTGGTACCTTGGTGACTCATCATGGAGGTGACTAAACCTGACTGAGGTGGGACAACAGGCTCAGCGGGATGTGATGAAATAGTCAGATCAATTTTGAGTCAAGCTGCAGCTCTCCCACAGTACAGAAAATAAAGATTGAGCCCTTTGTATGATATGATGTGGAAAGAACGGGTATATTGAAGAGAGGTTTTTCCTTTTTGTGTTAAGATTTAAAAGCATATTTACTATTGGCAGCAGCAGACAAAAACTGTCAGCTTTCAGAATCCACAACTGTATTATTTTGTCACAACGTCCATTCCTACTTTTGGACATCAAGACAGGTTTAATTATGTGAACGCCCAGCCAGTACTTCTCATGATTGTTTGTGCTCATTCAGAACAAGTCCACTTATAAGGCCACTTGAAAGTGTCTGTGAACTTTACCTGACAGGCTTAAGCCCCAAAGCCCCCGTCGGCGGGTCTTTTTTTTTTTTTTATTAATCTTTTTAATTTTTCTTTTTTTTTCTTTGAATGGAATGAATACCTATGGTGATAATTCAATGTAATACATCATTTTTATAGTCTGGTACCTGAAAAAGGTCAAATGGCACTGATGGAACCAGATATACCCAAATGTGCGGATGAGGATGAGTCCTGTTTGGTTCCAGTCTGTCTAATATATGTATTGGTTGCAGTCATTCAGGTTGAAATGGCTCATATTTGGTTTGACTAGACTGTATGTTCCATTTCATGAAAAAAAAAAAAGAAGAAATCAAATATGTATTGATCCATACATCCACTTAATTGACAAGTGCCTCGTGCCAAGTGTCAGAAACATTCTGCGCCAAACTCCGAGGCACCTTCAGATACGGAACTCTGCCAAACAGGAGGAAAGGGCAGCTGCTCAGATGTGTTCAGTGTCGGCTGCTATTACCAGCCACACACAACTTTAGTCCTGCTTCATTAAATGGAAGTCAATGTATTGTGCTACAAAACGAACAGTATTTTCATTTTTTGCATATTTCACCGTCTCAAATTTTTGCGCGTTTGTGTGTTTCTACATTTCTATTTGTGTGAACATACCAGCAAGTTAGAATAGTGCAGCTGAACAGTGCAAGTAGTGTGTGATAAAGCTATTCTATCAACCAGCGAGTTGGCGGTTATTGCATCCGTTCCGCATCTGTGAGCTCTCTCCTTAAAGTCAGCAAAGAAGCTCTTGGAGAAGCCAATTTGCCAGGAATTGAATCACTCTTTGGAACACAGGGTGGTCTAGCCCCAACGAGGACAAAAAAATCTGAAGTTGTTTCTCTTCCGTTGGGAATAAAGTGCCTTACTGTATTATACACAGGTAATTTAAAGGGGCCGAAAGAAGAGAAAGAGCGAGCTTCAACGTGCAGTCAAAACAAGCATTTATATTCCTCGAGTCAATATCCAGTGTGCATGTGTGGAGGCTGATCTATGTTTAGCCATGCAAATGTGGGGATTACAACTTCAGGCAAGGCAGGAGAGCTGGGAAACGCATGCTTCTAAATTAGTCATTCCCACAGCAATGCTTTTGCAGGCACATGGTGTGCACGTACGCCCAAAAACGTGCTGCAGGTGAGACTAATTTTATTTTGTTGCTGGTCTCTGGCAGAATGTAATGCAAAATCACCACAACAACGTGTTTGATGTCAGGAATAAACTGTGAATCCACCGACTTGCCCTGTTTAGATGACAAACCGCCCAGCATGGTGAGGGATAGCGTATGAATCTGACAAATATCATCCCGGAGACATCGCCCATTCACTTCAGCATCAATCAGCCCCAGGCCCAAAAATTGCCCCAAAAAATCCCATTTGGGTCTTTCATTGATGCGTTTCCCTCAAAGGTGAGTCATTTGTTCCACACGCAGACACTCTCTAATTGGATTGTAAATCTTTGCTGACGATTAATCATACGACCTGCTTCAGAGATGCTAATGAGGAGCTATTTTAGCTGGATGACATCACCACAAATCACCTCGAGCACCTCCAGGCTCTGGTTTTTTAACCTGTTTTGGAGAATATCTTCTAGTTGCAAGAGGAAAAACATTTAAATTGGTTTTTCTTGTGCTGCCTCTGTTTTCAACTTTTGAGGGAATACTAAAAGTCCTTAATGCCAAATCTGTGTAAGGCTCTCTCTCTCTCACAACCTTTGGCATCTCACAGCTCCTCCAAGTGACATATTAAGCTAGTCTGTCACCCGGAAAGGTTTTCCCATTTGCAGACTAACAATGCATTACTGGAGGCGCTAAGGATGAGTGTTTTTGTTTGAATTTGGCCTTTGAGCATAAGCTAGACCCTCCAGAAAAACGCGATTATGCGATCGCATAATTTACCGCATAATCAGCAAAATGGCGCAGATTTTTAAAAGGGCGCATATTTATTAAAAGGTCGCATAATCCCCGCATTTTTCCACACAAAGTTGAGGGAAAAAAAAGTTAACGTGAAGTAGTGATGTCATCAGCTCGCGCAGGTAAACAACACCGTAGAGTGAATGTGTGGAACTCACACGAGAGAGAAAACAACAAGATCAGCGCCATATAGATTATTATATACTATTATACTATTATTATTATATACTATTATACTATTATACGGCTCTGACCAAGATGAAAAAATCGAATCCATCTCATTTGCCTACGAACATTTCTGCTAAAGACCGGGCAAAGCAGTACCCCGATGTCTTGCACGAAAGTGGGGAGAAACTATTCTGCACCCCGTGCAACTGTGTGTTGGAGCATAAGAGAACACTTTGATTCATTCAAACATTCGAAAATGCTTTCTGCTGCTGCGGACAAGAAAGCCAAACAACTCGCGTTCACCGAGGCATCAACCTCCAAAACCCTTTCGAGGGCTACAAGAAACGAGGTGAGCAGCCTACAAGATTGAAGCTGGTCAGATAACGAACGAGTAAATGAAAACAGAATGAGGCGGAGAAGAGTGTGTGTGTGTGTGTGTGTGTGTGTGTGTGTGTGTGTGTGTGTGTGTGTGTGTGTGAGAGAGAGAGTGATTAAAATAGCCCATATATAAATACATAAATAACACTTTGTGATGTAGCTTGCTTCTAGTATGCTTGTTTATCATAGGAACTCTTTAAAAGGGCTCACTTTCATTCAGTAGTAGCCTAGTAACAGGGTGTGGGAGAAGAATCACCTTTTTTCCGCTTCCCGCATATTTCGCAACTTTTCGCATATTTAGCATATTTCACCGCATAAAATCACATACAAACCCTGCATGTTTAATCGCATAATCAAGGATTTTAGCCCGCATAATCAAGGATTTTAGCCCGCGTTTTTCTGGAGGGTCTAATAAGCACTGTGTAATATCCTCAATACTCGTTGTCCTTTTTTTGCTTGTCGTCAGGGCAATAAAATATATTTTTGGTCTCAGTTGGAGGATTAAGTTGTAATCACATATTTTAGAAAAAGAGGGAAGTACAGTAGTGTATTTAAAGCCATCTCTCAGTTTTTCAAGGAACATTTTGAAGTACTGTTTAGAAATGACCAAAATCTCTGCATTTAATAAAGAGAGAAAAACAAAAACTGAGGCGCCTGCATGACACCCAGCTGGCTCTGAAATATCAATCATAGTATTGCTATGCAGCCATAAATGCATGCATATCAGTATATCAACTAGTTTATAAGTTATTTATGGGATCATTATGTAAAAAGCATCGCCTTATTATATGACAAATACATATGTACGGAGACATGTCGATGAGGAAGCCCATTCATTCAAGTCGCCCCCAGTCTATGACTTATTTTCTTATTTAGAGATTGTCACACCTCTTGAATTGAAATTCGAGAAATCCAGTCCTTCAAAGATAAAGCCCCCAAAATTCAACTATAAAATAATATTGACCTTTGGCTATGGTTCAGTTAGGTAGGTACAATAAATCATTGTTCAGGTTAAAAAAAGGACATTGTTAAGGGTAGGGGACTTTTGTTTTCAATGATACAATAATAACCACTTGGTGATGTACTGTAAGGTTGTCTGGGTCATGGTTGAAATTAGACAACTTTTGACATCAGTAATAAAACAGGAAATGAAAACTGGTCCAACGTTTGCTTGTCTCATCCAACTATCCTCTGCGGACACTGGCTCTCTGAGACATAATTACCACGGAAGATAGAGGGCTTTGTTACTTGAGCTAGAACAAATGTAACTCTGGGGCATTTTCTGAAACAACTAATCTCACTCTCTTATTCCTAAAACAGACAGTCTCTATTTTGCATATTCGATTTCTTCCCTCTTTTTTCTATTTTGGAAATACTGGTGCCAGTGAATAAAATACTGGCAGCAATTAATGTTTTCTCCAAAGTTAATTTGGCATCACAAATTAGTGGAGTATAAAGGTATCTAACTTTAAACAGGGTTGATTATTCTGTGCTCAACCTATGGTTTAGAGTTTTCAAAGTGTGGGAAGGTGAGAGCCTCCCCTCAGAGAACATAAGAACTCGATCTCCACAGACAGCCAAAAGTGTGCAAGTGACGTTTTCTGCCAGACGCTGTCTCCTCTCTCACTTTAGGTAACTTCACTAAAAATCGATCCATGTTGCCGCTCGCACCGCTGGTTTAGAGTATGGAGTCTTTTTGTCATTTTACGCTTGTATGGCTTATATGTATGGATTTCCCCCACGTTCTTATTCTGCTGTCCAAGCATGAAACCTATATACATAAAAGAAACTGGCAAAACATATCACAAGGGTGAGCAATTGTTTGCGACATACCGTTTTAATCCCAATATATTTGTCTTTTATGTATTTGATCATAACACTTATAATGCAGTTCTTCATTTGAGGTGTATAAGTAACGCTGCGCACCATACCCGATGACCTTCAGCCCCATTGCTGCATCTGTTGTGGTGTGAAATCTGTGAAGGAGGACGGTAGGGCTGCCCCCTAATAGTCGAATAATCACTAGTCGACTAATAAAGTCTTAATCGAGCAATCTTTCATTAGTCGATTAGTTAAAAAAAAAAAAGAAGCTCCATCCGTGCGCTGCATGTGCTATGACGCGTCAGCCGGAAACCCTCAGACTTCATTCAGACCGGAGCCTGGTCATTAAGTGAATTTGGTCGGGCAGGAAATCCAAAGTGTGGATCTTTCTGAGCGAGTGAAGGACATGCAAACTACAACGGCAGAAAGTCTCCTCCTGCACACACCATCAGAGTGCAGCTTCATGAATGCCGGCTTCATAACAAAACACAGAGCTTAATTACCTGACAACGTGTGTTACTTTCTCAAAGAAAAAAAAAAGAATAACAAAAAATATATATTTATAATCATAATGTATCATAAACGTGCGACGATTAGTCGACTAATCGCCTTAATTGACGACTATTGGTCGACTAGAAATTGTTTAAGTCGAGGGCAGCCCTAGAGGATGGGCAGATGTGCAGTCTTGATACTGATGCGTTACTGTACAGTTCTGGTGAACCTTAGCAACTGGTTATTGATCCTTAAGTGTTTTTTTTATTAGCATTAATGGTAGTAAAGTGGGAAATATTATGTCAGCTTACACACACACACACACACACACACACACACACACACACACACACACACACACACACACACACACACACACACACACACACACACACACACACACACACACACACACAACAGATACTGGGCCTGTATCCAAGACTGTCCCAGCTAACACTGAACAGGATGAGGGTACACGCTGCACAGGTCACCATAACCTTGCATATAGAGAAACAACCATTCATACTTAGGGGGCTAGCTTTGGGTCCCACATTCTTATGTAAATACAGGGAATAGTCCTCAAAGATTGGTCCAATAAAAGGGCATATCCTTACCTGGAAACGTGCACTCTGTTTAGACTCCAAGAGATGACTCTGGATAGAGCTTACGGCCCGTCCACACAGCAGCGTTAAAAAAATCTTGGAGGTGGGCGTATCTGAAGCTTGGGGATTTTTTGCGAGCAAGGCACCAACAACCAATCACATGAATCTCCCGCCCGCGACATACGAAGAAAAAAAGTTTGAAGTAACCTGGATATAAACTCCCCAAACAGGCGAAAACATACCACTGTCTCTGCCACCTCCCTCCATGCCTGGCTCCTCCGGTTTGTATCCCGGTAGGTAAATAGGGACTGGTCATACCGGGTGATTCCCTACCGCTAATTTCTCCTCCATTTTTTGGAATATGAGGAAATGACCTGCGGTATGTCTCTCCCAGCATACACGCGGTTTGATTGGCTAGCGCTTGAACTGTCAGATTTGCATACACGGGATTTGATTGGCTGACGCTTCCACCTCAGCTTCAAAAGTTGAACATTGCTCAACTTTGAATCCTGAAAATCCTGAAAATCTCCGCTCGCCTGCCCACAATGCAGTTCGGCGAAAAGTGAGGCAAAGTGACGTCACCCCATTCAAAGTGAATGGGCAGAAGCGTTTCAAGATTTTTTAACGCTGCTGTGTGGACGGTCCGTTAGTCAGAGCTGCTCGGGACGCTGCTGTCATGGAACTGGAAGCCAGGACCACAATGTCAGAGAAATAACGTTATGGGGTAAAAAAGGCTGACGATTTTCTCTCTACAAAGTTTTGAGGGCATGATGGAGGAACTGACCAGCTTGAACATCTTCTTTCCCCAGTTCAAAGCTAGAGCTGATGGTTGATAAGGTGTTACTTGACTCTTTGATTAACTTTTTTGGCAGGGGGCGTTGCAAAAAGAAGGAAGAGGAGTTGTTCCCAATAACTTGTTTCAATGGATTTACCAATTGAGGTTTGTGTAACATCTAAACCAGGCATCCTCAAAGTCCGGACTCCGGTCCGGATCCGGACCGAATCACAACTGTCTCTGGACTCTGAGCAAATTATACTTTTCATATGTATTATCTGTATTATCTGCGAGACATCGCCACAACGCAACGAGTCAAAATTCTCCGCTATGTCCGCTGCATACAGCGCTCTGCATGTACGACTGTTCCACTGTCTGTGTGTGTCTGTCAACGCATTGGTCCAATCACATTCAGCATCCCGTCAGCGTTTTTTCCCCCCACCAACAGTCTGCGAATCAGAGGCACAGTAGGGCGGGTCTTCGCGGATGCGGGTGGCAAAAATGCGTGTGTCGTCTCTTTCAACCTGTCTGATATGAGTCAGAGCGAGAGTTTAAAACAAAAAAAGTCAGAGCGAGAGTTAACAGCTCATCTAGTTGCATCTGTACTGTAGCTAGTAGCCTAGTTTCACCTACCAGCTGCCACCCCAGTTGGCAGCTTTGTTTTGAAAGAAAAGTTGTGGCTCGTCTGACATTTATGAGAGAAAGTCTCTAATGTCCGAGTGCAAGTGAATGCAGCACAAGATGCACGTCTTGTAACCCCTCCCCCGGCCCTGGCGCGAGCGTGGAAATATGATTGACCCAAGTACTGAAGGAATGAGGTATTTGTGGTCAACAATGACAGAGAAGAGACTGTCAAGTTTGGCTGTACTCAGCATTGAATCAAAACGCACTAAAGCTGTTGATCTTAATAAGTTTGTGAAGCGTTTTGCTGAACAAAATGGTAATCGCCGCATTCAGCAATAGACATGTCAACTTGATGCTCTGCTCACTGATGAGCATACAACACTGTTAAGATGATGACCTTACGTGTGTAAATATATATTTTTCTTTGTGGGGATCTGCCCCCAAAAAACAGTTTTAAGTCCTGAGAAAGTCAAATAAGACGGTGTGTAAAACTACACTGCCCAGCAAACAGAAAGTAACCACTTTGATTTAACTAGGCCAGTAGGTAAGGACATTCCACTGGATAATAACTGAAGTATAAAAGAATGCATGACTGAAGTGATGGAGACCATGTTTGAAGGCAAACAAAAAGAGGAAATAACAGGTCAAATCAAGCAAATCCCCCTCTCAGATTCCACAGCAACCAGAAGAACATAAATACTGGCTGGTGATTTGATTAATCAGCTTTGTGATGGAATAAAAAATGCACAGTGCATTTCCTTAGCTGTGGATGAGTCCACTGACACCACTGACAATGCTCAGTTGCTGGTGTTTGTGAGTTTTTATGATGAGGCAAAGGGGGAGTTTGTTGAAGATGTGTTGGGCCTGACGAACCTCAGTGGACACACAAGGGGGCAAGACATTTATAAAGCAATAATGGGAATGCTGAATGAAAGAGGGTGCAGCTGCCTTTATTCATAACTGTGCAGCTCTGACACTGCGACTCTGAGGGATCAAGCACAGACACAATAACAATGAAAACTGCTGCATACAGATTATTTTTGTTTTTGCAACCTCGTGTTAAGAATCTTGTTGCAATTGTTTAAAAGTTTGAATGACCGTAATAAACGGACCTTTGTCTTATTGACATTTTTTTTTTGGACCTTTAAGATTTGTATTTGAGTACCCCTGATCTAAACCTTGCTTGTTCTTTGCTGGGATGTGGCCTGCAACCAGAGTCACATCAGTTAGTCTTTTAACTTGTTACTGGAAAGTGCACCCTACCCTCTTTACATGTAGCTAACCTAATTCTTGGACTGGGATAACAACATTCTGCAAACTTACCAGGTAAACACACTTTGAAACCCTGAATTACCCTTTGTTAGAAAAGGAAAATCACATCAGGATATGGCCAATTTCCTCCTATGGCTCTTCAGCTATTACTTGAAGTAATGGCATGACCAAGCTAAAATGTATTAAGCTGCCTGTGGCATATCATTTTTTTTTCAACAAACGGCGATTCAGCACACAATGAACCCGGTCAGGATAGGTGTTTGGGTCTGTCCAGACGGTTTCTACCACAACCCAAAACTAACTGGACGCAGGAACAAGAAATACAAAATTTGCCACGAAGATGGAAGCCGCATTACCTAACCCTAACTTGTGGAAGAAATTATCCTAATTTGGGGAAGCAAGGTAGCACAATGTCTTGACATGATAGACTACCAATCACATCCACAATGGCTTTACAACTTCATGAGAGAAACAGAACTTTGTGTAGGGTAGTACAATCGCTTTCTCCTAGACCTGCCCTCACCTGTTTTCAGCTGCCAGTCATAAATGGCCCCTCCACTCCGCAACAGACAACCAAGGAGCTAATCAACTTTGACGGTGCTGTCTGAACTTGGTGGTGGCAGAGTCTTTGATGGGTGCAGGTTCGCAGCAGTGATTAATCTCACCGCACTAAAGTATCTCCCTGGCAGCTGTTGGCATGTGTCGTCCACCCCATTGATCGGGCCCGTCTGTGCAGGCAGAGCTGCATAATTCTATTTAATGTATGAGGAGGGAGGGAGGCTCTCGGCCTGTCACAGTCAGTGTGGGCCGATCCAACTGGCCCATTGCTAATGCGGCCTGCCAGGTTTCCCCCGAGGAGAGAGCCTGGGTTTAGGGAGCACGGAAGAGAACTCATTCTGCCCATGCCGATTCGTCAAACAGGAGAGGAGAACTGTATCTCCAGGTGATCCCAAAAAAACAGCCAGACAGACTGAAAGAGAGAAGAATACGACAACCCAGAGACAGAGAGGAAACGAGATACCCCTGATAAAAAGAATTGTTAAATTGAATAACACTAACCTGCTGCTGAGGGAAATTAACATTTATGTTCTTATCGATGGAAACAGCTGAGTGGCTGCGTTAGGGTTGGCATTTGTGTAAGAAGTTATCAAAATGTCTCCGTTCATTTGTGTGTTGTAGTGGCATTTTGGTGAAACCTGAGGAAGCAGTACATCAAATGGCTATGTTCAGGCATTTCAAAATTAGAGGAATTAGTAATAAGCGTTACAAAAGGTTTATCGTTTAATTTCAACATCCAACTTAAATTGTTGTTCATGCAGAACAGGAATGACAAAATAAATTATTTATTCTTCAAAGCATTGAGTGAAACAACTCCAACTCTTATACGTGATGCTTTCACATGAAATGATAGCTGATCGTGCATGATTTACTGTAAGCAATTATAGTACGTTTTGACGAGTAGTTCCTCACCAAAGTCAGTAGAATTCATCCTCTTGGGAACATAAATGTCAACACAAAAAACTAATGGCAATCCATCCAGACCTTAGATTTTGAGCCTTTTGAGTCCTGATGTTTGGTAATGTTAGCCACTTTTGCCATCTTAGTTTGTCGTATTAATTGCCATCATTTTCTAATCACCACTTAACATAGTTTAGCTGGAGTTGATGAGAGGTCAATCGTTTTGTAGGTATTAAAGTCATACTTGCAAGTATTTAACACTTTAAATATTTAACCAGATTGTGGTGTAGGATTATAAACTCAGGGAACCTCCATTACAGGCCATCCTGTGGGGATAAAGAAATTATTTACCAGATGTAATGGCACTTAATGCAACCTGTTCAAGACCTTTCAAAGTTGTGGTAGATCCTTGGGAAAAGGATCATCAAAGTTAGAGGGCTCATCCTCAGGGGAGCATGAATATTTGTAACAAACTGATTTGCAATCCATCTAGTAGTTTTTGAGAGATGTCAGTCTGCATCAAAATGATTAACCAATAGACATACCTAAAGACAACAGCTTGAAATGTTTCTTAAATAAGAAAAAAACGAATTAAGCAAATGCATAACGAAAGTATAACTTGGTGCTTAAGATTCCAGTGGCTTTTCAATGCGAGCCGGTGGGTTCAGGTCGTCATTTTGAGCGAATGCTAAACAGGCCACCCAGCCTTCAAATCCATTGTGAAGCGAATACTAAACAGACAGGGGCAGTGCACACATAGCTTTAATCAATGCTATTATTAATGGCTGACTGCTCCTGATAGGTAGAAAAGCCAGCTGAGAAGACATTTCACACTTTAATCAGGTAGAAAAATACCATTTGCAGCACTTATGGTCCTGCCTACAAACATGTCACTGCTCATTTTGGAGCTTTTTATCCAGAAAGAGCAAGTTAGTTTTGTCATTTAAGAAATAAATGGTGCATTAAAGCCTAAACTGAATCCTAATGATTATCCTAATAATGACAGTAACATAGCATGGTATCATATTTCGAGATTTTTGGAACAATTTATTTTTAAACAATGTTTCAATGTCAATAATCCCAGATGGACTACCAGTTTATCACAATTAGACCCATGCAGAGATAATCAAAATCAAAGTGCGAGGATTCAAACTAAAGTGGCAATGTATTGTAATATAATATCATTAAATTATACATTTTATGATGAAAAACATTATGATGTATTTTATAGGTTATTTTTTAGGTTAAATAGCCACATAAAGTGGTTTATGGCTTGTTTACTACCTCTCAGATTGTCTTTATAGTGATGACGCCTTGTTCCAAGGTCCCAACAGTTTACTGTAATTGTTATGCTATCTATAATAGGAATGATGGCCAAAACTATTAAAATAAGAGCATGGTTGTAATAAAATGAAGTTAAGGCTGTCCACACCAAGAGAAACACCTACAACAATAAATATAACGATGTGAGCATTCACACTGATGAAAGATGATGTTCTGTGCATTCTGCCATATATGATATATATACGAGATCAACCGTAAGTCAGTGTGGCATCATTATTTCTATGGTAAAACTTGTATTTACGGGCAATTTGCATATTACGGTATTTAAGCATTTTGTAGCAGATAAATATTTATATAAGTATAAGGCACTTAATGTAGCTTTTGGGTCGGACTATCTTATTATTCAGCAGGTCTCCCTTGAACAAGAGATCTATGATCTCAAGGGACCAATCTGGTTAAATAAAGGTTTGAAATGAAATGAAAAATATTATTGAGTATAGGATTAGTAAGAAAGGGGAAAACAAGAAAAGCTGCCACTGCTGTGCCGGTGGATTTTGATTGGCTGTTAGTGTTTCTATCTTCCATCAAACCGCCTTCCACTTCAGTAAAAGGTTTTTTTCTTTCTAAATATACTTATAGTTATCACCCTTGGTGTAGATGGCCCTTTATCCTTTAGGGAAGTCCTTTTTCTTGTTTTTATTTATCTGAAGAGCATAGCTTTATCTCAAGATGGTGTTTGGTCTACATGACTTACTCTCTACTAGCAGGGTTTTGTTTAGATAATGATACGATTGTGAGAGTTGGATGTTTATATTTTAGGCAGTAGACTGAGATAAGAGTTTAATTTTCATTATTCATCTGGCATTTGTGCTTATTCTCTCCTCTTTTTCTCCGTGCTAAGAACAAGATTGCATCAAAGACATTAAAATAAATTGCTTGATATCTCAAGATTACATCATAGTTAAATTGTTAATAATTAGATGAAGGTACATTGATCTATTTTGTCCATGGTATCTTGCAATATAGTTGTTACTATTTATTTTTGTTACGACTGATTGCTTGTTGAGTTACTTTTATTATACTGCGGCTTTTTTAACTATGGTGATGTCCTTTTTTATTTTATTACTTATTTTTCACATTTCCTATTTTACATTGTTCACCCACTTGTATATATATATATTTATTTTTTATCAGCATTTTACCTTTGCTGTTAGTTTAAGTCAAGTTTAAATGACTAAGTGATAAGATTTGTGTACCAACTTTAACATAATTCATTATTGTTTAAATTGCTTACTGAGTATAGCAACCCTAAAATTAGCATGTCATTTGATTTAACCTGTTTAGCCCCACGCCTGTTTTCCAGGTCTCAGGCTCGAAAATGACATGCCCAGAACAAATGACTATATCTTCACTTCTAAAAGGGTTAAATTAATAATCTTTTTTCTCAAAGCAATGATAAACCTGTGAGTTGGATGTAGAAAAGTCAGAATCAATATAGATTTTTTTTATTTTAAAGTAAATTCAGATTGAACATAGTAAAGAAATGTAAATTATAGTGTCCGTCCAAAAAAAAACATTACTTATATTGAAAACCACCCTTGAATGATGGGATAGTAGACTAAAAGCTTTAAGAATCCAAACTATAACATATAATAAGTATCCTGTATCAAAATTGATGCAAAATAAGTGACATTTGACTTTTTTAGAAAGGTTTAGCAACAAAAAAAAAACACTTCTGGGGTAATTTGGATGGATTTGCCATATCTCTGGTCCCCCTCGGTCGATTTTGATGATTGACACCTCTTTTTAACCGTTAGAGCCAATAGAATCGAGGGGCATCTAAATCCATCTAAACATTTCCATTGAGGAGTGAGAGTGATGTGCACGCAGTTTGCCCAAAACCGGAAGCTGGGTTGTAGCTCTAATAGCAGCTAATAGCAGCTAATATGAAATCTCAGTTTTTGACAAAAATGGAATGATGGATTATCAGTAATCATTTCAAAGTGACACAGACACATTGGATTAACCTTCAGCAGCGTTTTTCTCGTTTTAATGCCATTGAACACAACTTTTGATCAGAAAAACAGCAAGGCAAGACATATTTGCCGTTTTGGCTCAGTAAAGCTACGCTGTGTGTTGTCTGGGTTTGCCTGAGCTGTTTTGGTCGCACAGTGATGATACTGATACCTCTAGAATCTGTGAAATATCAGCTTTAATCTGATATCTTGTTTGTGCAGATCCGATAAGTAATAAAGTATTTATACCGTGAGTTCTGTGCTAAGTGCGTTAGCATTTTTTCGCTCAGGGCTCATTTAGACGCTTCTTGTGAGACTTGTGTTTTCTTTCGGTAAAAATGGGTCAAATTCGGTCAGTTAGCTGAGTTTCTTCCCGTTAGGTGGGTATGACACATTCATAGTTTGTTAAATGTTAAGAAGCCCTCAGACGCTGATTCTTGCAGATGTTGCGTTTTTCGAATTGCAAAAATTACCTTCTATTCTACCCAAGATGTGTACTGCTCAAGGGACTGACATTGAGAGGGTCACTACTTACAAATATCTGGGATCTCTTATTGAACAGAACTTGTCTTTCAAGTTACACACGGAAAATGCTGTTTCAATGCTAAAAATAAAATTAGGTTTCTTTTATAGAAACAAATCCTGTTTCTCTTTTCAGACAAGGAAACATTTGATATCTGCAATGTTTTTACCTGTATTAGATTATGGTGATCTGCTATACATGAATGCCTCTGACCAGTGCCTAAAGAGCTTGGATACTGTGTACCATTGTGCCTTACGATTTATTACTGGATGTGGATATCGAGTACACCATTGCACTTTATATGCTGCTGCTAATTGGCCGTCTTTGTCTGCTCGCAGACTTTCCCATTGGTTGGGTTTTATTTATAAATCTCTGCTTGGGTTTGTTCCCTCTTACATTTGCACATATATGTGTCAAAGAGAAAGTCTATATGGCCTGCGCTCCCAAGATTTGATTCAGATGCTGGTTCCTACAGTGAGAACAAAACTGGGTAAAACAGCTTTTAAATATGCTGCCCCCACAGCTTGGAACAATGTACAGAAGGAGCTGAAACTCCCAGATGTAATCACTATGGGGGAATTCAGGTCCATCTTAAAGGACAGAGAACACGACACCATTGGTAGAAGTGAGTGCTCGTATATCCAAAAATCGTTGAAAATGTTGCCAGTTTTTAATGATTTTTAATAGTTTGTTTTATTTCGCATATTGACTGGCTAATGTGCCATTTTATTTGTGTTTTACAGCTGTATTTGTCTGCCTGTCTTGTCTGTGTTTTATCTGTTGTAACTTCGTTCATGCTGCCCTTCTTGGCCAGGTCACTCAATGAGTCTTTTACCTGGTTAAATAAAGGATATATATATTTTGGACCCCTCCCGTCAGTACTGTTGTGTCCCGTCAAAAGTGTTGAGTTTAGTCATGTTTCATGTTTTTGTTTGGTTCATTTTCGTATTGTCTTCCATTTCCTGTTTTATTTTGACACTCAGCGGTTATGCTTCATTCCAGGTTTCTTGACTCCCTACCCTTGTGCTCTCATCAGCACCAGCCCCGCCCCTGATTGTTTCCACCTGTGCCCAGTTACCTTTTGTTTATATTCCCCAGCTTCCCTTTGTTCTTTGTCAGTTCGTCTTGTCCAGAGATGGGGTCGTTACTACAAAAAAGTAATATATTACATATTACTTTTAAAAAAGTAATATATTACACTACTTCGTTGCTCTCTACATAAAGTAACTTGTTACTTTACTCGTTACTTTACTCGTTACTTTACTCGTTACTTTACTCGCAGGGCCGGCCCGCCCCTCCCTACAGGCAGATCACGCAGACTGCTAAAGTTTCAAATGTTCTCTTTAGTTCAGTTTCCATTGTCGCATAAGACTGATCCAGATAGCTCTGACTATGGCTGTCCTCTGTCTCCTGCTATCTGTATTTTGCGCAGCATATCTCTGAACGATGCGATGGTGATTCCACTGTGCAAATGGGCAACATTACCTCTACTATGAAGGATGCTACAAGCCTGTCCATCTCTGCTTTGGTTACCAGTCCTCCAAATTCTAATTTGTGCTGCTTCGGAGTCGGCGGCGGCGCACTCACAACATCCTCACTCTGGGTTCGGGGGTCCGGTCCTTAGCTATTAGCTTCACCTTAGCATGTGTTCTTTGCAGGTGTTTGTTGAGGTTTGACGTGGTGTTTGCAGCAGTGTATAACAGCTTCTGGCCTGGACACAGTTTGCACCTCACCGTCACATTCCTGTCTATTCTTCGGACGAACTCAAAATAATGGGCATACCTCCACCCCTCGAAAGTTATCGCTGACTCTGCCATGTTTATGCAGCACTGCACGTGGAGATGTGGACGCGCAAGTCGCGCAGATTACGTACATAGAAACCTGCGGCGGAAACCCCTCTTGTCTGTCAGTGTGATTATGACTGATTTTATAAAAGTAACAAAGTAACGCGTGTCGGGGCAATGTTAGTAACTGTAGTGTGATTACTGAATTATAAAAGTAACGCGTTACACTACTCCGTTACCGACAAAAGTAATATTATTACATACATACACCCAACTATGGTCTTGTCCTGTCCTCATGCCAGTACTCTGCTCGTCATCGATTGCTTCTTGATACAAGCCTACTTTATGCTTCTGAAACTTGTTGAAAGTTTAGTTCCTCACGTTGTGAGCGATTTTTTGTTGTGCCTTTTTGGACCCTTTTTTGTCACCTCGTAAGAGTGTTTTTCTTTTGTATATCTTTTGTGGAAAAGATAAAGTATATTAATTATACTTTACCTCTGGCTCCCGGGTCGTGCATTTGAGTCCTTACCTTTGAGTATCCAAGTTCTTGACACGTGGGGCTTAACAGGTTAACAAACGCATACAGAACCCAGCTTGTATTCATATTCATATATTTTTATTTTGTGTTGGTAGCCGTGATCGTTGTTTTACCCTCCCCCTCACACAAAGAAACTCCTTATAGCACAAGCCTGTGTTTTACATTTTATTAATAGCAACATCAGAGTACTAAATGTACAGAGGACGAATCCAATGAGAATCGCATTTACAGTGCTTGCAAATACAGAGCTTAGTAGTACAAGAGTAACCAAATCAAAGTCACCTGGAAATCGAAACGTTTACCAATAACTACAAAAGGAAGAGATGTGGTTCATAGGACACGAAATAAAATGTACACAACATTTAGCCGTCACAGAGACAGACTGGAGTCCCTTTTGTGGAGGTGTGTTGTGTGTGCATGTGTGTTTGTATATACTATAGGTCTTATACAAAAGTTAACAGAGGTACTCATTGATATATTAAACACAAATATAAAAAATGTAAGAGTCACAAAGTACAAACTCTTCATTTTTATGGCGACAACACAACTCGAGTCAGCTTCTTCATGGTGGGGATGGATTGTGATTGTAAGTCGGCTTCGATGAACAGACCACTTGTGTGCCCACATGTCAAAAGACCTCCCCCATTCCCTAAAAAAGGAAACAAAAAACCTGTACAACTTCCTCAGCCCTGAAAATTGAAACTGTTTGTATGAGGGTTTTTTTTTTTTGGACAGCAATGTCCAAATTGATTTGATCAACTCTCATGGAGCAATGCATCTATATATCCTTGCCGTGTCACTCATTCCAAGCTAACTCTCTGTTCTGAAGACATTGTACAATGTCAAATGTGTCAGATTTGGGTCACACAACTAGACTCCATTGAACAGGGAGATTATGGGAAAATGGAGATGTTGCAACCAAAGTGAGAATCTTTTTATTGATTGATACGCACTGACAGCGCCTTAGCTTTTTGGAATAGAAAAGTAACAACATGGCCCAAAGGAGAGTCGGAGCCCTCCGCTTTACAGTAAGCGCACAGTATGTGATTTTTCTGAAACAATAAGGAGAAGCGGAGTGGATTTAGTAGTATACGCTTCTAGGACTGTAAAGATACACTTTTTCCTTTTTTTCGTTGTCAGAACATGTATTTATCTTTCTCCCTGCTGGTTGAGCAACCTATCGACTTCTGTTTGAAATGAAATTCACCACCATGTAACATTAATGCGGACATGTTTGTACCATAATGAGACACCCCAGGGCAAACTGAGTAATCCATACATTGATTACTCTCCTCTTGTGAACGCTTCCAATGATATGGAAAATAAACAAAACCTCGGCCTTGGAGATGTTCAGCCAATATCTAATTCAGAACCATATGTCAATAGGTTCCTCTCTGTATCTCTGACATGCAAACAGGAATCACAGTCCTTGCAAATGAGTGTGCGGCACATCCTTCATCTTGACAGGAAAACCCTGGCTGATTGATAGCTTGTTTGTGCTGATGGGAGCATTGGTTTCACGGGCTGCTGAAGAGACAGAACGGGAGTTGCAAAATATTCATTCGTTGTGAAAAAGGCATGTCTAGTCTTTGGTGTCTGTTTAAGACTCTTTTTTTTTTTACAAGCACCCTTCCCCCTGTCCTTTGCCTGCACTGCTCTGTTTCCTGAATCAAATCTGACCAGCCAAGTGGAATCATTTTCCTCCCTCTTAGCTATAATAAATCGCTATCATCGGCTATCCTGGAATATAAACTGAAAAGGCAAGAAAGCAGTAAGGCATTTCCTTACGTATCAGTTTGATTTCAGACAGAGGTAAAAAGCAGGAAGGGGGATGTATGCCTATGTCTACTGATAGCCTGTTTTAAAATATGTTTCATAGCTTCAAGTTCTATCTTTCCAGAAGTCCTTCAGGAATGCAAAGTGAATTGCTTTTAGCCGGCAGCTCCCTGTGGTTTTAATGAGTGTTGCTACCAATGCAAACATGCTTTTCAAGGCTTACTGAAATAAAACCTGCTAATCTTTTACCACACAGTATGACACACAGGAATGAATGTCAAAATGTTCTCAGTTGAATCAGATTTAGTAAGTGGTAAGAATGAGTGAGCAGTCTCACACAATCATCATCGACTTGGTATAACATTTCGACCATTTTCAATGTCACATTGACTGAACAAATTGACACAAACTAGGTATCCACAAGTACAATTTTTGATGAAAGAGATCGCAATCTTCATTTTGTAAGCTTAAAGCACAATTTGTGTCTATAAAAACTTGGGTCTTGTTCTCTTACTTCCTTTCGGTCACCATTACAGTGGGTAAATTGATGTTGTCATGAGTAGGGAAGTTTGCTATAGAGACCAAAACCATGTTTTGCACCAGACTGTAAACATTTTAATATCTGCTCCAAAGTCAGGTAAAACAAATAGGGGTCTTTTGAAATTGGCTGAAAGTGACCATTCGTTTGACTGCAGTTTTGTGTCCTGGCGCCAGTCTCAGCTCGACTTGGTACGCATACAGTTTAACGTATCTTTATCCCTTTGGACTTCATTTTAGCAAAGATGACGTGTTCCTAGTTACCATAACTGTTGGACTGGTGTTTCTTTGGCTACTATTCCTGAGAATGGATAGCTATACTAGCAGATCTGTGAGCACACAGTGTTTTGAGCTAATTGATGCTAACATTGCAGTCTATCAAATACATGTTTCCATTGGCACCAGAGGGTTGACTGACAAGGCCAGTGTATGTCAAGGCTGACAGTAAGACCCAAGTCGAAATAAACCCAAATCAGGCCTATACTTTAAAATGTTGAAATACGAAAATTGTGCGTAACTCATGTATGCATTTTTAACAAGGTCAATTTTTTCCCCCACAATTCTTTCTTTAAGCATCTTTCCCTGATCATTTCATGAACTCAAAAATGCTATATAGTTTTTGCAGTCATGACAAGTACTGTATGTGGCAAATCCTACATTTAATGGGGCAGTTGTAGCAATATGTATATACAAATATAAAATATGACAAATAAACGTAACATCAAGTTTAGTCGGTTTCTTGGCAGCTACTGTTGGATTAACACTGTTTTGTTTTTTTTATTTATGTGATGAAACACTCAATATTAGAATCCATGTAGAAATGATAAGAACAGAAAGTCATTGGTTTCCCAGCCAACCATGAATGCAGCAGAACCCAAGATATGATCACACCTCTTCGAATCCTTCAGTACTTTCAGACATTCCTCCTGGAAATCACTCCCCAGCCTCTGAACTATTGCAGCGTCTACTGAAGTATTATACTGGTTAGCTAAAGATATAATACAAGTACTGCTTGAAAGTGCAGGTAGGAAGCTTGGCACAATGTTAGTTTTGTGTTTTTAAAAGAAATACTGTAGTTACACATGTAAACAAAGACACTATCCCCGACCTAGCTGAAAACCTTCCCAGAAACGGGAGAGGTCCTGAAAAATAGAACACACCTGTACACAAATAGAAGCAAATATATAGAAAATACATTTACACGTGTATAATATACAGTAAGTTTTCGTAACCCTCTGACTAGTAAGATAGCACTCTTCATTCAAAAAAATATATGTTATGTCAAAGAAGCAACTCCGCAGCCTGACACACACACATGTGAGGCTGAATTGGTATGGGTCATTCATGAGAGTGGTTATCATGTTGTGAATGGGCAAAAATCGTGAGTTTTGCACCACAGTGTTTATCCCAGGCCGTGTTGGCACATCCTGAATGGCTCACATTTACAGATACTGATCCTTCCGGGACAACCTTGAATTCTTTAAGGAGGTGAGCCTTCAAACAACCGAAGCGAATTGCGGGAGATCCGCTGTCGTCGCGGAAATAAAACCCACCGCTTTAATCAGTACATATTGCTGTCTGCAGCCAAGAAACCTTTACAATTTCTGAATTGTATTTGTGCTTTGTACAAACCCACAGCACAATGAAAGGTAGATTCAAAGGTGGTTTCCTCAAGAGCTTTTGGAGCACAAAGGAAATCGGTCTGTCAGAGCTGGAGGTTGATAATAACATTATTGGGGGTGGAAAGCTCTCAGGAGCGATTTACTGTCTTTCCTGACCAAGGGTTCCCCTAACCTTGACATAGGAGATAGTTTAAAGCAATTTGGCGGCGGCTGATTGGCTTGTCATAATCCCCTTACTTCAGTAATACACTGACAGAGTGTTTTGGGATTGAGAGGACAAAATGTACTTATTCGTATTGTGTTTGCGCTCTGCTTCCTACAGCCTACATTTATTTGTGTGCACAACCCACGACTTCTTGGCTGTAATAGAAAATTCTGATTTGCTAGAAATATTGTCCTCAAGTGCTGATTGGAGAAATGTAACTGACCCCTACCACACATTTGGGCGAGGGAATTCTTCTCTTGCTAGGGACGTCGTAGATCATTTGATCCTGATCGACACTCTCATTTGAAAACTGGAGGATCATTTTATGTTCCATCAACTACAAATTGGTTCATGTTCATCTTGACTTTCTGACTTTAATACAGACTTTTTTAGGCTTCATAAAATCATTTATCAAAAGTTAATCTCTGTGGTTGCGTGGGAATAATCATTTAGTCTCTGTGGAAAGATTAATTTTGTAATCTCTGTCCCTTTAATGCAAATTATCACATGAATTTACAGGCTTGAATTGAATCTCTTCCACCCTTTTAAATCATAACGGTTCATTCGAATGTATCCGAACAGCTGCTGAAACTGAGACCAACATAAAGTGTGCAAGAGAGCTAGACAGACCTGAGGCAGTATGAATGTCCTGCCCAGCTCTATGCAGTCTGTTGTGGCTGTACTTACTCTAGCTATTCATGAATTTGCTGCTATGGGATTTGTTCCTTTACTACAGAACCCTTTTGTCACTTTTTTCCATTAAGCCAAATCAGGTAAAAATCGTACATAATAAGCGATTGGAGCTTGTGTTGGGTTGGATTGCATGAGGTGTATTCATGTTTTTTCTTTCTTCTAATCTCTGTTCGGGTATTTAATTAACAGCACTGAATCCCAGGTGCTAGGGACCTTCACCGTTAGAATCTACTGTGTAAAAAAATAGACATAACTATTCTGTTTTTAAAATGGGACCTATATAAACCATGTTTTAAAATCAACTGTTCGCTAAAGCATATACCGTTTCTTTTTTCCCCCCCTCTCTTCCCAAACTAATAGAATAGTGCTTCATATAAATATCTTTTTAGACTCTTTTTCAACACATATCTTAAAACTATTTCAAAACATATTCAAATACATTTGTAGCGTTTTTTAATCTTTCACATTTCTTTAAAAAACAAAACACAAATAAAAGTAGTTGGAGTCGATACAGGATTAATATAGCGCTCTTTGTTTAGTCCATCAGTTGTTGAAACTTCCTTCTATCCAGGTTGTGGCACATAGTGGCATTATTGGCACATTGTTCAGAATTACAGTTCATCTTCCACCCACAGAAGCTCCTTGGGTTTTTTTTCAAATGTCAAATGTTTTCCTTGAGACATCTGTGACGTCCAAAAGTCCCACACATCCTGTAAATATACCTATATATAATCTATATCTAAATGACTGTACGTTCCTGGAAATATTGAGTGGCAGCGTTGTTGCTGCTCTGCTTGTCATCTCTAGAAAAATAAATATCTTCACCAGTGTCCAAAGAGTGATCGCACTATTTTACAAAAGAAGCTGTTTTGTGTGTTTCCAACTGGATCCTGTGGAGAACAAAACCACAATTATTCTTAATTTAAGCCTGGCACAAAATAAAAACATTGTAACACAGATAGGACTTTTGTGTTTTGTGTGTTAATGAAGTGTTAATTGCTGTATACTGTATGGCAATATAATTCATATAGACAATTACGAATTAAAGCATATTGTATAGTCAAAGTCCTTGAATGTTCCTTTATATGTGCATTTACTAGGTCTGTTTCACATGCACTGTATAAAGCCCAGTTCAGGTCAGGCTCTTTAAATTTCAGCTATTAACATTATTATTTGTTGTTGTTTTTTTATCGACATTAAGAGTGTTGAAATGTCTTTACGTTATGCTCATTTCCAGGTTCATATTTGTAATTTGTGCCTCTACTGTGACATGTTTACATGCTTTAATGTTAAAAAAAGGTCTTTATTTTTCTCATGAAGAACCTCTTTTCACCCTCTGTCTGAAACCAAAGCCCAGTCGTTCTCATTGGTTAGCTGACCGTACAGCACGAACATACAACACATGAAGCCAAAATTGAGGTACAAAAAAACGAATAATTCTGTTTTGTGTTACACCCTTATATGTTTGGGATAGTTGGTATCCATTTCCTAAATCAGTTCAAATGGCAATACTGTTTTCAAAAACTATACAAAAACCTAAACTTTAGCCTAGGAAATACATTAGGTCTGCGGTGTAATAGTAACAGATATTGTAAGTATGCAGCAGAAGGCACATGCTGTGTAGAGCAGAACAGAATGAGACTAATGTGTGTCCAGACAATGGCGAGGCGCTGTCCTCTCACTACGCTACCTGCAGGCAATCTATTCCTTTTCAAATCTGGGTCAATAGCAGACGTTACACCTCCCCCCGGGCTCCCAGCAACACTGTGGGGCCGGAGCATGTGTTTAACTTTCAACGCTTTGAATTTCAAATGCGGGCCATTCTTGCATACATTACCATGCATAAAAGAAAAATGTCACTAGTCAAGTGAAAATGCTTCTTCATTCCTGTTCAAAACAATATGGTGTAAGAAGGAGAGGGGCAACATGAATATTAATGAAAGTATTTCAGATATGAGGAGTGAAATCATTAACTTTGAGAATAAAGCTTAATAAAGCTTCCTGATATGTTCATAATTAGTTTTTTATCTCAACTAAAGACCTCTGATACGGCACTGAACTTGATTTCTCAGCCCTTTTTCATCGCAGCGCAGCCATTGAAAGGAGCGCAGTCATGTCACTTAAAACAAACCTATGCCAAGTTCCCCTCTAGTCCCAAAGTGGGGCAGCATTACCACGGGTATAGAGGTGGCTGAGGCTCATGCGAGGATTTGTGCAATTAAAATGTGGCAGGGTTAGTACCCACCAGAGCGTGAATTCAGGAAGTGTCTTCCACCCACAGGAAGTGAAGAAGGCCTTCAGCTTGTCAACAAGAGATCTCAAACCATTTCTCTGACACGAAGGCCACAGGAATTAGTTGTCTTTCAGTGGGGGAGGGCCTGTAGGGTAAAGAGGTGAGAAGGTTGTTATAGATAGATGGGAGTGTAGTTGGTTGCATATTTGCATTTCATTCAGTGAGCACAATGTTTTTAATTGTTAGCTTTTAATCTGAATTGATTCTGAAGAGACATTATTGATAAACATTTGTTGTTAGTGTCAACATGAGTTTAGGGAGTATTTGTCGACATTTTTAAATATAGACGGAGGAAACTTGATTTCTTCAAATGTGATTATTTATTTACAAAGCGAAGAACAGCTAGGTCAGCATCTACTGCATCTTATTGTGTCTTCTACTACAGCCTACTGTCAAGTCTAGAACATATTGTTTAAAGTGCATTTTTCAGGTATAAATGCTAGCCTTTAGAAAAGACAAAGAGAGGCGTTCACATGTGTGTAATACATGTGTGTCCTGCAGCACAGTGTCGGGGTCTTTTTTCGCAATAATTACCCACTCACTATACATTATCGCTTACCTGACTATCAACGTTGTTACATATGTATAAAATATGATATTTAAAACAGATATTTAAAAGTACTTTCCCTAGAAGCTTAATTCTTTTTTACTTTTAGTGTTAAAAGGCTTTTTTGTTTCTTTCCCAGTGTGTAAAAACAACAACATGGCGGACACCCGGCTTATTTTCTTGTGGAAAATCGGAAATTGTAGGATAGTTTTGCCGTTAAAATGCTTTTTTATTACATTTCTAGGTAGAAGTATATATTTTATATCTAGTTTGATAGATATTGGGTGTCCGTCATGTTTTTCACACCGGGAAAGTTGACGATGACGTGACATGGGCACTGGCCATTGGGAATGTATACAAACAAATATTTTGCCATGTCAACATTTGAGAGGGTTTTTTTGTTAAAATACTACGTTTTGCCCTGTAGACCAACGTAGCTATTACACTTTTTTTGTGAGACTTGGTTGGTTGAAATGCGGAGACAGAGATGATGACATGCATAAATAGTCCCAGGCCAGATTGGAAACCTGGGTCCCCCTCATTGTAATCATGAGTAATCAGTTTTGAAAGAAGTTACTGTCATATAATAATTTTGCCAATACTGGTCAAATCTGTGTCACTAATCACAGAGAAACACAAGCAGAGAGACAGAAAAAAACATACTGAGACTTTTTATTGAAGTTAATAATTCCTGAATTAATCAGCAGCGTTGATGCTAAACATTTTGCCCTCCTTCCATGACTAAATCCACACACTTTGGACTATTTACACCAGCTGAGTGATCCTATCCTCGCTGCCAGAATAATGAATCTGTTACAGGATTTAGATACTCAGAGTAAGTGTGACCATCTTTGGCGGACCATGCAGCTTAGATGACTCTTACTGTTATCCACTCAGTAACACAGTCAAAACTCCAGCAAGCTTATTGTCGACCTGCATATAAAGGAAAATGTAAGGTTTACACTTATAGGATTCATATGTAAATCCCACCTGCCCGTTTGTATTTCAAAGAGTGACACATCTTCAACCACAGAGAGAAGCGATTTGAACTCAGAGTGGAAAGCAAACACACCAATGACTCAACACTGTTACACCTTCCTTTTGGTGTGAAGCAGCGCATATTAGTTTGGTGGGTAAACATAGATGTTTTGAACACAGTTTACGGATATTACATTTCATGACTTTTGGGTTTAGTCGTTGAGTTTTTAAAGTGTATATATAGTACTTGTCTGCCATTTGAAATGGTGTCAGATGGATCAGTTCAATGGCTCTGTAAAGACTTCACATTGCAGTGCCCTACATCTACAAACTGACTAATTAAGCCAAAACAAAGATCCCAGGTAGGTTTGGATTTTTGTGTGCAGCTTGAGCGTGCCAGGGCTGAGCACTCGGGCAGATGATCAAGGAATGAATGGACGAAAGCATTAAGGGCAACTGATTTTATGGCTTTGCTGAGAAAACAAGCCTCTGACTGACACTGATTGTGGTTGAGAATAGAAGCACACGCAAGGGGAAGAATGTGAGGAATTTAATCATTGTATGAAGAAAAAAAGTAGTTTTAACAGTTATTTCCCACTTGCATTCGGTGGGAAATTCCGCCCCTATCTCTAAATTGGTTCTGACCCTGATATTCAACTTGGCTGAATGTGGAGGGGGAAAACAATTGGCCCTGTACTACTCCTTGAGGTACACCACCACCTTAAAACCTACTAGAATTTCAAAAATGAAGAATTTATTTTTCCTCTATAATAAAATTGCTGGTGACTTCAACCTGAAAATAAATCCCTAATCTTGACCCAACTTCTTTGGTGAACAGCTTACTACATGAAATGGCTAAAATATAAATGGGGTGTCAAAAATATTGTAATGTAAAAAATCCTGGTAATTTCAAAAATGTGTCTGTAGCCAGTTATTTTGGTGAAAAGTATTTCATTTACTTGTCATTTTGTAATGCTTTATACTGTCAAGTTATCAGAACATTTATCCCCTCATACAACCACTAATATTAGGAAAACAACATTTCTTAACCCAGATTAAATAAATCTGGCTCTGCCCTTCAGCATGGGGTTACATCATATTCAGGACATTAACCTGTAATGCCTGTTTTTAAAAATCTCCCTGGAAAAGACTTGAAATGTCCAGTGCTTGCTGACTGAACAGTGATTCCTGTGTGCATCCATCTTGTCCTATAAACAGCCCTGGGCCGGCGTACCTGTTTCCATTGTAAGCAGTCTTGTAGACAGGCGTCTGCTGGATCATCTCATCAGTGTAGATTGGCACGGCAGTCCGGACGCACTCATGTGAGCACTGCAGGCTGTCATTGTAGGCAGTGAATATGTCCACCTTGCTTGGCACCCGGGCCGGGGTGAAGTCTGTCAGGTTTTGGCAGCTCTCTTCCTGCTGGTGGATCTTGCGCTGATGGCTATTGTGACGGCCATTTCCCGACTGCGCACAGCTACAAAAACACGCACCAAAGACAAGAAACAAACATAAAATCATACCTTGTACCCTTCTCATCATCCGAAGGATATTCTGACATAGTGGAAGTTCTTACAGATGAGTTAGACTGTAAATACAATACATAATACAGAAAGTAAAGGAATCTTTCCTACCAGTTTTTAAGGACGAGTGTTGTGATCAAGGCTGCGATAACCATAATGAGAGACACAGTGATTGTGATTATCTGGTGAACTGCCAAACCTGCAAAAAGACAGTAAACACAAGAGAAGAACAATTACATTTGAGGAGGGATAAGTATCACTCTTTAGTTTGCTGCTGTACTCAACAAAGTACCAGGGCAAGCTCACTTTAAAAGGAGAGGATGACAACCTAGAACTATTTTGCACTTCAGTAAGTATTGATGATACTGTCATCCACTGTGATTCATAATTTAAGAGAGATATGAATAATTCCATTCCATTCCAGCCCACTGTAATGGATAACCAAGTCCAAGTTTTCTCCAAGTACTTGTAGAATGTATTATTCTTATGTATTTTTTATTTAGTTTTTCAAACCAAATACTTCCTCACACAGCAGACACATAATCAAAGAGCTGGTACGCTTTAAGACCATATGAAAACATTTTATATTGTTTTTGTTTTGTAGGCTACTTAAAACCATATTAATTGTGTTTTTGGCCACTTATGGAAAATGAAACAAACTGAAACCACAACATCAGACAAGCATATCACTTTTGAAATGATTAAATGCCCCCTATTCAAACATCGAACAACAGAAACAAATATAATTGATTTGATATACTGTCTCTGACTCTCCGAAATATCTCCTTTTGAGGCTCTGTCTGGTCCCTACCACCAATGGCTGTCCAATGTTTTGGTGCAGTGAAAGTAGCATACTGACGTTTTTGAACCCAAACAATGTGTTGGTTTAAAGTCTTGTTTTGCTAAAGCAACACTAATACAAAATGAGAAACAATGCAGCCTTTTTGCATTTTACCCATCTTGCAGATACGAAAGTTTTCCTCCCTTTGTTTTTGTGACTAGAGTACAAAAGCATTGTTCTTATTTAAACTCTAACCTGCCTCTGTGTGCTGATCTCCCACTATTGCCAGAGGACAGTAATCCACAAAAAAAAAAAACCCGGTGTGCCACATGTCTAAAGTAAGGATTAGTGTGAGCCTATTCCACTGTACAGTATGGTTAGTGTGTCGTGTGCTGTATGTGTGTGGGTGAGTGATAGAGCAGGAGAGCGACTAGGACACAATGACACACTGCAGCAGGTGACATTCTGCAGGAGAGGGGGGAGAAAGAAAAAAAAAAGCCGTCATCATGAAAATGCCCACGTGGGCCTTATACATTTCACCTCTCCATCAGCCAGCTGCCTGGCTGCTGATCCAAGCCAATTTGTCTTCAGGAAGGCTCAAAAGGAAGTGCTGCTCTGTCGTTTTGGAAAACAACATGGCCTCTCCTCTGCCTGCCTGCTGTCAGGACAACCTCCTCCTGGATAATAAACTTCTGCAGGCCAGGTCAACCTTGGATTAATGATATCTCTGGCTGGCTCAGGATAGCCTTACCTTCCCAGCGCAATCAGAATCCCTCGCCACGGCAAAGGCACATTAACTTATCTGTCAAGCCATTTGCATTTTCTCTCATATCCCCTCTCTGTCGTTGCCCGCCTACGTCCCTGCCTCGTCTCCGGCTGACGTCAAGACTGTTAAGTTGAAAGTGTTTGCTTATAAATTAACATCTGTCCAAGATCAGGCATAATAGAGCTCGCCCATGACCTTGATCAATGGCTGAGATCTCTACTGAGAATTGTTTCATTTTACATTGAAGTCACAATGAAAGGGAGCACTTTAAAGTCAGGACATTTGAAATGAAAAGATGCTCTTGATGGATTCTTCTCTGCAAAACCACATCTGATTAAATCACATTATGGCACAGCTTTCGGTTGGATCTCTAATGGAAACTGCTCTGCCCATGCAAGGAAAGGTTCTGATTTTAATCCCAACTGTCATGGCGTGCATGCAAGCATCGATTGGCGAGTGTGATGTCAGTGAACAAAACACACGCATGTTTAGCAGCCCTGCCAGTCTGGGATTTTATTCCAGAGGAATTCGATTGGCTCAGTTGGTAAACACAGGCATTCTGTGGTCAGCTTAGTGATGCTATGTTAAATGTTGCAGGATATTTCTGCTCATTAAAAGTTCCTTCAGGCTACCATTTGAAGCAAAATATACGTATTCTTTCCTACTAGTGCCTTTAATTAAACAAATGAACCTAAGCAAATGAGGTCCGGCAGCACAAACCATCCCTTCAAGACCACTTTCCCCTTGTTTTCAGGGCAGTATGTTAAAGGGTGCAGAGGTAACAGAGCAGCTAATGGCATGGGTGACGAATCTGATCCACAGTATTTTCATCCACAACTGCCAGTCAGAGTGAAAGACATTTGGATTGGCTGTTTGAAGTCAGGTTCAAATATAACCTTCAGTCACCTTGCTTTAGAGCTACCCGGTCAGGTTCTGTTTGGTCAAATCCCTGCCAAACAAAGAGAGACTGAGAGGGAGATGGATAGAAAGAGAAAGGGACAGAAAGGGATAAAGTACAGCAAGCTTGTGACCTCTGTGGCAGCAGCTTTGGAGCCCCCATTGATGCTCCCAGCGAGAAACAAATTAGATTTTTTGTACCTTCTTGTCTATCACAGTTTGATGAACATGTCAAAGAAATGCTTGGTGGGTAAATGAAATATCTCCTTGCAACCTGCTTTTAATGAAAGAACCCCAGCTTGAAAACTCTGTGTGTGGTTAAGGTGATCTAAACAGGTAATGTCTGGTTTGAATTCTCTCCAAAATGTTGTTTACCATTGTTAGATCATGTTATATAGCAGTGTTTCCCCTAGGTTTACTGCTTTGGGGGGGGGTGCTGCCTGATCCTCTGGAGCAGAGAGAGGAGCTGTAAGATTATTGTTATTGATTAATGCATCAGTGTTTCTTAGGGTAAAAAACACTAAACTCACTACTTAAAATGAAAGCATTTACTTTATTTAATAAAAGAGCACATGTTCAATGTGAAAAGTGACAGTAGATATAAATTAGTTGCAATTTGGTGCTATATATATATATATATATATATAAAATATTTTTTAAATTTTAAACACCTTGAATTTCAACGGAGCCCCGCGCCCCTCCAAGACAATGGTAGGGGAAACACTGTATAGGTATTAACAGCTAGGTGTATTAAAGATATGTACATTACTTACTTATTTTGAATGTTTTGTCTTGTAACAGTTGAAAAAAGTGTGGTGTAACATAAAAGAATAATAAACAAACTGAGCAGTTCCCTTTAGCTTTACTTTAGCTTATAGCTAATTGTTTAAGCTTTAACACCATTACCGTTAATGTGCGTCTGGTTTAGTCTTAACTCTCCTATCAACCTAGTTTCCAGACACAGTGGGTAGCTATCTTTAATGAAAACCCTGAGACTTATCTACTGTATGCGACCTGACGAGCATCAAACAGCATACAAAGTTAGCAACTAGCATCTATAGAGAAATATATTTGCCCAAGTTGGTGGACAGCAAAATACTTTTAAAGGGAGACTGAATATTGGACTTGGAGTCAGATGGATGTGCAAAATGTGTGTTTAAAGCTGTTTGCTCCCAATGGGCCAAACATATTAATGCTGCCTTTGAGATGAAGCATCCTGAGTTCAGAGCCTGAGAAGTGCGGATTATACTTAAATCTGAACGCATTCCTTAAATTGTGAACTGGCAATTAGTACAGTTCCGGTAGAAATGTTTAATTCGCTAATGCTGGATATAGGGAAGCATCAGCACTCATGTTTTACTGAAACTATATAATCCCACAATGACATTTCAATGTGAGGAACACAGACCTGGGTAAAGACTGTAGCTCTTAGTTTAAATAGTGTTAATTTCGTCAGCTATTTTTTTATTTAGTTTTAGTCTTAGTCCTGTGTTAAATTTCCTTTTTAGTTTTAGTCATATTTAGTCACCTTCATCCTGTTTTTATTTAGTCAAGATTTAGTCGACTAAAAGTCTGAGCATTTTAGTCTTATTTTAGTCAAATAAAACTAATTATTTTAGTCTACTTTTTGTCAATGAAAACTGTTGAGTCTTTTTTAGTCATCAGATTATATAAAACATTTCAGCCAAAACCAATAATTTGTCATTTTAGTCAAATTTATTTCACAATAAGATGATATCTTGTCCTTATTTGATGAAAAACACAGGTTGAATGATTAAGAAAGCAGCTTTGCAGAGAGTATCTGGTCAGGTTTGTGGTGTTTTTACCAGCTGTGTTATGGCCACATTGCTTCCCTTCTGATAAAACAATGCATTCACTTATTTTCTCCGCCTCATTGTAGCGAAAATGGGCCCAAATATCACATCGTTTCTTTCTCCCAAGCAGTGGTGGCTTTAGACTTTTTTGTTGTCAGTCATTTTGACGGACAGGATCGTAACATTTCCGTCATAATCCATTATAGCCCGTCGAGTCTGTACACAACTCGTCACTCACTCGCGCTGACAGGGGGGGGTTATTCGGTTAACGCGACCACTGCTCCCAAGCCCTGTTGTTGCCATTTTATTTTCTGTTAAATAAGGTTAGTTAGACCATGAGTTAGACCCAAGTCTTCCTGACAGTTCATATTGTGCCGCTGGCCCGGTGTAATTCAAATGTACCGCCGCGCGCAGCACAGACACACAGCTGCTGCCCAGCTGCAGCACAGACACACAGCTGCTGCCCAGCCGCAGCACCGGAAATGGAACTGCTGGGAGAAAAACTGACTATCAGAGATGTAACGTTATCTTTGATAATATTTCGTCTCCTCATTTTCGTCAACGAAAGTAAAGAGAGTTTTTATTTAGTAAACTACATTTTCGTCTCGTCACTTTTCGTCAACGATATTGCATGTTGATTTCGTTACAGTTATTGTTTACTGCCGTCATTGCCGTCTCGTCATCGTCTCGTTTTAGTCATGGAAAAAAAGGTCGTTGACGAACATATTTCGTCATAGTTTTAGTGAACGAAATTAACACTAGTTTAAATCCAAGCAATAGAATAAACTATTATTTATAGACTGAATTATTTAGCCATATATCCAGAGAACATTAGGAAAAGCACAGGTGTTACTAATACAATTAAAATGTCTCTGTTCTGTGGAAGTATCACCGTAACTCACAACAGTGTGAGAGAGAGCCGGCATGCAGAATACCAGGACCCTGAAGCCATCATTAATTTTATGGTTTACACCTGTGCCAAATTTTAGAATGTCTTCTCCTATTTTTGTTATATTCCTTACAGAAATGAATCATCCTAGTCTGCCTTAACACATACAGACTCTGTGAATAAACGTTACCTAATACAACAACATCCCTCAACAGAGAGCATCATGCAATAAGATAATTAACAAAATGATGTACTTGGTAGAAATAGACATACTGTACAGTACCACGTTAAAAGAACAAATGAGAACACTTAATTATGAAAAGCAATAACATTTAGTAACCAAAGGCGATTCTGCCATGACATGCTACCATTTATGTGGCAGTTTTTTACCTTGGCTTGTCCAGCTGCAAGTGAATTTAGTGCCAACATCTAAACTGCAGGCAGTTTGTCCTCTGAGTAACAATGCCATAACAAGGGAATACTGGCAGATGATGAGGGAAAGAGGATGACTACTTAATTGCTATGCATGTATGTAGGAGTTATTGTCATTCTTGTGTGTGTGTATGCTGTATTTCCTGTAAGCCCTATCAGGCATCCATTGCAAAGAGCCATTTAGGACTAATGGTGCCTACACCCACACGCTGTTGGCTTAAAAGCTCCTGAAAAATGTGGGAAAGGCCCCTCATTTGTGAAACAAAGTTACGGCTCGCAGAGGTTGAGCCGCTAACTCCCACGCACCACAAAGTAACATCAGTCCAGGCAAACTCAATACAAGCTAATACGCTGCCTGACCCTTCCAAGATCGCCTCCCTCCTCTCTCCAACCTGAGCACCTGAACGGGACAGGTTTCGGGAAGACTTCCGTCAAAGGTGGCGCGTTGATGGATAGGAATTGCCAATTAACATCAGTGTCAAGGTGGCAATCTAGGCTGATTTCCACTGAGGTGCCAAGCAATCTAAAACACTTATTGAAGAAGAGGGACAGACTGAGAGAAGAGGGAAAGATCAGAAACAATTACTCTTACATGCCTTTTCTCTCAGTGTCAAAGGCAAGGATGCACCATTGAGTCAGGCAGGATAGCAAATGCTAGAATGGCCAAAAAAAGGGGCCACAAGTATATCGTTAGATGATGGCACCCTTTACAGGACGATGGATACTCTTGTGTTGTGTGTCTGCCTGTATTAGGAACAATCGAGAACACACAGTCCCGTTAACGGTAGAAAAAAATGGAAATGACTCAGTTTTCAGGTGGGAGTAAAATGGCATTGCCACCGAGCAGCTTCAATCAACCATCCTGAAATCTGCGTGCTGTCAAGCCGGAGACAGGTGGTATTTTTCAGCGAACAAAGCTTGGCTAATTGTTTAGCAGGTGAATGGAGTGGGAGACATACCACCTGCACTGTTTTGGCTCTGAATCTAAATCCTTCTGGATACTCTATCATCTTCTTTGTCTTTCCTGTCAAGCAACACCATTTTTTTGACAACACTGAGAAGCTAAAATAAATCAAACTTAATTGCTTTTGAAGAATAAGGTGTTGGATTAAAAAACGTTATGCCTTCTGATGGACAGAAACACAATCCTCCTCGGTCAACATCTGCACTCCTCTTCCTTTGGGCAGATGTGTTAAGCCATGAAGAAAGAGCTGAGCAGCGGAGGAACAAAAAGCGAAGCAGCATCTGCTCGGTCGTGCCCCTTCCTCTTCTCTTGGCTGGCGTTTCTGTAAATCATGGAGAGGGTGTGTGACTCTGCACGCCTGTCACCAGGCATCAGCACTTAGGTCCAGATTTAACGCTCGAGAAAAGGAGATTCATTTCTACCCACTTTATTGAGAGTCAATACCAAGAAGTAATGGCAAATGTATTGGGTTGCCATGGTAACCGATAGGGAGAAGTGGTTTCTATCTGTGTCTCTGTGCGTCTCTCGCTGTTGTACGCCTCTACAGGTCTTCAGCGGGTCAAAATTCTGCATCACAATGTTCACCGAGCTCGCTTGAAAATAGACTCCTAAAACACTTAACATACATTTTACATGTGCTCACTTTGCTCTACAGGGGACGGACTTACTTATTTAAACCATGCATTTAACCCTCCATCCTCTTCACAATCTTGAAAAGGTGATGTGAATTGTTGCCGCATTCCTCTTTTTTCGAAATACTTATTTTACTTTAAACATCCCTAAATAAACGCATGTTTCCAGGTTAGACAGTATCTATCAGGAACACATGGCACCTTTTGCTAACTTCCCACAAGCCTGTTACATTTAACCTCGCAACTCGGTAGCCTGTCTAACAAGACCTAAGTTATCAGCGGTGGCTTCACTGACTGCAGTTTTAATCATCTCGTATCCATAATGGAGCTGACAGCTCCATCTGCGTGGAGTAGAGGGGGGTCGCAGTTACTTGAAGCACAATCACCGGGAACAATCAGCGAGCATCTGGAGGCACCACGGCTACAGTACAACCCCCCCCCCACCACCACCACCACCTCCTCCTCCTCCTTCTCCCACCTCCTGTATGATGGCCAGAGCGCAGTGAGAGGAGGATCAACAGGAGGCATCCATTAAGAGCCGAGGCATCCAGATTCCACACCGAATGAGATATGCATGAGGTACATTATGATGCTGAGAGTGCACACTGGTGTCCCAATGTCTCATAACGGGAAATTACACATTACATTGAAGTTATTAACTATCAAGGCTAGCGTTTCAATGGATACTTAGTACTATTGCCAGTGGCCCACTGTGTTATTACCTCCCCCTAGGAGGTTATGACTTCAGTTCTGTTTGTTGGTTTGTTTGTCCTTTCGACAGCAGGGTTACAGAAAATTACAAGCCAGATTTTGACAAAAAATTGTGAAAGGGTGTATTCATGGGCCAAGGAAAAATATATTATATCTTGAAGCAGATCCAAATCCCATAAACGCATATATGTTTTACTTAAGGGAATGGCCTTGGGAGAGATTTGCGCTCTCTGAGAACAGAATTATACCCACCTACAGAAAGTTTGTATTAAACAAGACCTGCTAACAGTTAACAATGATAATTGTAAAAGTATACATTAATATAATTAAAAAAGGAAATCTGAGTGAGTGGCTGTGACTCAAGGTAGATTGTCTTTCTCTAATCAGAAGGTCGGTGGTTCGATTTCCAACACATGCAGTCTCATGGTCATTTTTCCTGGGGCAAGATATTTTCATGCACTCGATGACATGAACAACACTGTGTGATTGTGTGCGAATATTGGTCTCCCTGAGCAGGTAGAACATACACTCTGTGAATGGGTGTGGATTGGTTAATGTTGATTTGTAAAGCGCTTTGAGGCTTCATACAGACTGTGAGAGTGCTATATAAATGCGACCCATTTACCATTTAAATAAGACAGAAAGCATTAGAAACAATGTCTTTGCTGAAGACTGATTGTATGCAACATTAACGTCTATGTCCTGGGAGAGGGTGTGAACTTCTTCAGCGATAACAAAGAGTTGTCCCTTTTGTTGTCCTGCACGATCAAAGCCAACAGTGAGTGGGAGGAAAGGCACATAGCCTGCAGTCGATAAGTGTAACTCGGACAAGCTGTGGCGAGCTGTCATGTACTTGATGTGTCATACTCAGTTCAAACCAAACCAAACTGCTCGGCAAAATGTCACACAAGAAAAACAATTGGAAGGAGCACAGAGCTCGTCCATGTGGATATAAAGTGGCTTACTTCTGCTCATTGACTGACTGCTTCACACATCAGCTTGAATAGATTAGGGTGAGTCTTAGCTTGACCATCATCAGGCCTTAGAGGTAAATAATATTTATAGAATATTGCTATCGAGATTAACAATTTAATGTGCAGATTTTGGACTCCTAAAAACAAAACACACCGGCCATCTTTATTCAAACCTTCAAAAGTTCCTTCAAAATTATTTGGCATAACCTATTGCTACAAAAGCATCAAATTACAGCAATGTTGATAAAAACGTCTGATATACCAACAAAAAGAGGTAGATAGAAATAGTGATAGATTATAAAATGAGTGAATGTGTGTATATCTGGTCATTGTCAAAATCTCCTACAAAGTAGGAAATACTTATTGAGGAGCGTCAGAATCACCAGCCTCTGCTTGTTAGTCCAAAATGTGTGCGTCTGCTGTGGAACATAACACTTAATATAAGGAGACGTTTCATATTAAGAGGCAGGAAACATTGGCAACTTTTCCAGTCAGTTCTGAAGCCTGCCATGTTTCTTTACTGCCTTCATCTCTTGGTGAGATATAAACTGACTTTTCTTCACTATGCACTGTACAGCACTTCGATGTGAGGCGTTTGGAATAATTTCCTCCTTTCACAAACAACCACTTGCATCCCTGTTTGACAGTTTTGTGCTCACACCCCCACACAGAGTGAGAGAGGATTACGGTCATGATACACACATGCCTGACATGGCGAAGACAAAGTACACTAATGGCTTGAATTTGTGCTGGTTGCCTACAGTATTCGTGAGTCATAGTGAATTAGATCATGCATGCAGTTCATTGCAGGGGTGAATGTGCACGTATATTCTCACAGTTCCTTAGAGCCTGACTAGCAATGGTTTATACATATTCTGAGCGGTAGTGGTTAAAGCATGTATGTGTTATTCTAAGTTGTATTTGTTTGATAGACATAGATTCAAATGTATTGGTCTTTATCAGAAGGTCCGTGATCCCTATGTAGTCCCCAAATGTAGTAATCAATTTGTAATTTTTTTTTTTATTAAAGTACGTCTGAAAATACATATTAATTGGCTGATATGTAGAAATATGTTATTATTATTATTTTTTGTATTTACACATTGATAGTGGTGTGTTAATCCTATATATAGGATTGAATCTATCTGAAATTGAAGATTATTTAGTTTGTTACATTTTATGTAAACATTTTAAGAGGTTGTTATGGCGTCATGGCAGAGTTATCATGTTCACCAGAATTGGACAGACAACCAGAGAATATAATACCTCTGATCATGGCTGTTGTCGTTATCGAGGCATTGTTGGTCAATGCTCTAAAGATAAAGCAGACCTGTTATTAGCCCCCTGTCATTTCCACATCAGCGCTTTTTATATTACAATTAGCTGTGATGTGTGCGTGTCGCTCAGAGGTTTACTCTGAGCTGAGGCTTTTCTGTTTGAGACGCTGGGTGAGAAAGAATCACTGATGTTATAATTATTAAATAACAAGGAATTAAATCAGTCTTAATAGAGCATGATTTTGATGATTTCGTCCCTCACATTGGGCGCAGATTACCTGGAGGATTTGCATGTCATGTCCCCGCTTGAATTTGTTCTGTATAAGTATTGCCACGAATATAATTAGATCTTACATCATTCACCTGAGAAGGTTGTCATGGTTAAGTTGGCACAGTGAGAGTACGCCTGGAGAACGACAAGACACAAAGAAAAAGCCACACAGTATCCACCAAACAGCTGGGTGCCAAATGCAAACAATTCATATCTCAACATTCGGGACTAAAAGTCTGTGCATGCATGAAAGCAAACATACATTATGCATACACAGTATCCGAACAGTTATGTATTTTTCAGTGTACATCTCTATAACGATAAAAGTTTACACGCCACAGCTTGAATCTGTTTGGGCAATAAACCCGAAAGCCACAGAAGCCCTTTGTCCAAAGTGATATACTATATACAGTAGGGCTGTACCCGAATATCCGAATATCCGAATATTCGTTCGTTGGAGTACTATTCGGGTTTCCATTTCGTTATTCGGATATTCGTTTCTTTTTCTTTTTCGTTTTTTTTGGCAGCCGCTTTGCTCTGCGGCTGCCAAATTGAATTTATTGAAAACTCCAATATCCAGTAAGAGCTTGTGCCTCTTCGGGGGGTGCTAACACTTAACCATAAACGTTATTGTTTACTTTCTCCGTCTTTATATGTAGATATTACTTTTTCTCCGTTAATCTCCGTCAAGTTGTTTCCATAGCAACAACAACTTCCTGTCAACAGCGCTAACTCTCCTTCAAAATAAAAGCATGTCCATACAAAATAGGAAACCAAGCCAAATTACACTTAAGACATATACAACTGCAACGAAAGTAACAAACACAATGCAATATCCTTTTCAATTCGAAAGAACACAAATTGGGTTATTTACATTAACAAATAACTATAAAACAACAATACTGTAGAATAACAAAATGAATGCCGTGAATAAACCGAAATACATGTGTTGAAGCGGTTCGCTGCTGACTGAATATTCGCTGCTGATTACTACCGAATATCCGGAGCCCGAAAAATGGTATTCGGGACAGCCCTAATATACAGTATGACATGTGGTTTTGCAGTGTCTTACTGAGGCAGAAGAAACTATTGCATGTAATGAATTTACTGTTTAATTTAAATGACTGTCAGCTAATTTACCAGCTCAAAGTGTTTGTTCAAAGAGTGTTTACATCAAAACATGCAGCCAACATCCTACAACCATATCTGGCGCTTGAAAATAACATTTCACTCGCTATCCAATAGCAAAAAAGCTAGGTGTAAATAAAAACAAGAATAATTTGTGACAAATAAGTATTGCATTGATCAAACCACATTGTAGCCATGTTATTACATTTGTGAATACAATTGTTTTTCTTTAACAATGTGACAGGCAATTCTGCAAAATAACACCTAAATAATTACGTCGTGCAAAATGTGTTACTTAGTGGATCTTCAAAAAAATGTTTAGGGAGATTTGCTGTGTTTCTCTGTCCATATTAAACACAACATATTTGGGGTTGCACTGTTAAAAAAGAAATGTGAGGGGGGGTTTGGCATAGTGGGTTGTCCGTAGGTGTTCGGATAAGGGTGTCACAGGTTCTAACCCCACTGCAGTCAGCATGTCGTTGTGTCCCTGGGCAAGACACTTCACCCCAAATTGCTCCTGTGGGGATTGTCCACAGTATTGAGTATGTAAGTCGCTTTGGATAAAAGCGTCTAACAAGTAACATGTAATGTAATGTAAATGTAAAAGACATCATGATTTTCTAGCATTTTAATCGTCAGATTCATTGATAATGAACATAATCTCATTATCTAGTTATAAAAAACCAGATTCATACTTTAACCAAAGTAAGAAAGACATTTTAATTACTCCTTATATTATATCTAATAATATGTGTTAGATCTGTCCTCCTTCCTCAGTTCTTTGAAAAAATCATCCCCTTTTTTTATCCATAAGAGACCAATTACTTATGTTTTGAACTAAATACTTCCTGTATTACCTCACAAAACACAAGCAGAAATCTAGATGAGGTCAATTGTTCTGTGTACTCTGATTAAGATAATTTGTTTAAATTCGTTTTTCCTGTCTAATGTTGCATTATTCAGACTTAGATTAATGTAATGTCTCCAAAAACATCTTCAAAGACAAAGCAGGAAAGATAAGAGAAAGAGACAGAGACCAAGTGAAGCACCTCTCCTTCGGTAATAGTTTCATTTCATCAGCATCCGATGCGGTGCTGTCGGCGTGGTAATTATGTCTCGCCTCGGGGCCAATATGAGGCAGACACAGGTTAATGTGTTGTGAAAGCAAAAGGAAAGTTTTCTGCAGCATTTAAGCACAAGGGTTTTGCTTTGAATGTGATTCTATTCATCTGCTCTGATGAGACAAAGTTGGCTTATTCATACGATAAGGCGCACCCGATCGGAAAAATCTGACTTTTCATTTCCAGCTCTCAGTTAAGTGGTGGCTCAGTTCCTCCAGGATACAATATCAAGCCATCATCTCAAATAATTAGTGGTCTCACAGCCACCTCCCAATCAAGTGAAAATAAAGAGATCACAACAACGCTGACAAGACAATTACATACTGCCATTTCATTTCACATTCACTATATACACCTATCAGTCATCGTAGTACAACATATATTTATTCCACTTGCAATTAAACCTACATATAGTGTTCCTGCCTAAGTTCTGAGAGCTTTATTTGTCTTCAAAGATAAACAGCATAAAGAAGCCATGCTTATATCAGCTATGAGATCCAGAAAGGCTAGTGATCCCAGTCGAGCCCTGTGGTGCTTCCATTTATTATTTAGATTCTGAAATTATGTTGTGCTTCATTTACTAACGAAGGAAGAAGGCAGGGACATACTGTTAGAAAGAGTGCGTAATCGGTTATTGTTAATACTAATTACCATTTCTTGGTCAAATACGTGACTGAATATACCTTTTTTTTTTTGTACTACCTTTATTTGCATTATGTTTAAAATATGTCCAAGAGCTAAAGATGGTTTCTAATAAGTAACTGGCCCACTTTAATTTGTAAGTATGTATGAAGGTAAAAAAGGTCACCTTACTGTAAGTACTGCTCCACAAATTCCCCAAAATAGTCACAGCATTTCTCCAGACAGCAAAAAGTGTGTTGAAAGCCACATTGAAAACACAAAGTCATAAAACAGCAAGACTTCATAAATTAAAATACATATTTTCATATTTTTCATATTTTGGAAATCAGTAGGACTTCGACTGCACATAGAATTTTACATTTCTCCATGTATGAAGACAATTTCCATTGTAATTGAGCAGGAGGCGGCTCAGGACTTTTGATCACCATTACTGTTATAGCTGCTTAATCTTATGACATTTATATTTATGCACCAAATGGGAAAGCTTTAATTAGCATAGTGCTTCCTTCATAAGTTGTTAAACATGACTTACGTTTAACTACCTGTACGGTCCATTTAGAAAGCCATGTTCCTCGAGGACTTAATGAAATGGTAAATATAATATAGTCTAGGCGTTCTCACAGCACAGAGGGACTGTCCATAAAAATCTTTAGCGCTCCTGAACTGTACTTCAGGCATGAGGGCCACAGTATGGTGAAGGACATAGGCTGTCAATCAGGTGCTTTTTTCTCCAAAGTGGAGTTTTACATGAATGAAATGTAGATCAATTCTGTGGATCATCATGCGCTACTATGAAAAGGTGATCATAGATTGCAAGAGAATGAAGGTAGGAGACAACCTCACTTTAAAATGTGTTTTACATTTTTTGCAATTTACCCCAATTATTTCGCTAAATGGGGATGCACAACGATCTATTTGTCCCTTCCCTATCGAGGGAGTTAACAGCCAAGTGCTACCTACATAACACATCATGTTGCCAGAATCTTCTTCTCCCTTGCCAGCAAGAGGTTTTTCACACCATCCCGCCACATGGAGGCCACCATCAAGTCTGTAGGGCAGCCATAGAAATGTGATTCCACACCAGCTTCCCACATGTCACCATGTGCCAACTGTGTTTGTTGGAACACACAACCAAGCTGGAGGTACCAATACAGGAAATCAAACTATGGCTTGATTGGGTTCCCAAACAAATGGACAGGGATCCACAAAGATTTAGTCTGTGCAGTACTAAATTACATAGTTTTAACATTGAAAGCTTCTATTGGGTTCAAATTAAGCCTGAAATGACTTTGTGCTGTTTTGTGACCAGCAAGCTGGAGAGCAAACCGTTTTAACCGTATTAAAAAAGGTTGACTAAACACCAAAAAAGAAGGATTGAAGTCAAATTGAAACCCGGGTCTCTGTGGGGATGAATATACTGCTCCTGTGACCAGTGTGCCCTTTTGCCTAATATAAGTTTGTTCAACTTTTCTCTCAAGTGTTGACTTCTCACAGCGTTAGGACTACTTTATTTGTCTGTTCAATATACACTATAGCACAAATTCAGTTGCTGCTCTGAACGTTTCCGATTCTATTTCTGTTGGAGCTTGGTGTGTAAATTGGCGTACATAGATACAAGCTTGATACATTTATACATATTTTTGAAGTTTTAACATAGCCTTAGCCTCATCACATCACAAGCCGAAATTAAATTAACTTTGAAGAGCAGTAGACTTAGCAGGAGCAGTATTCGTGATACCTTACACTTGGGGCACTACTATAAATCCATTACCTTTTTTCTGTGCCAAACAGGTTTATAATTTGTAATTAGTAAATGTTCTTTAGTTAAAGGGAGCTTGCCCTTTTTTGTTGTAAAACAACACGGTATCTTGTATTGAAGACGAGGGATGAGTCTGTCAAGCAAGATTAAAACCAAATGATGCAACAAGACTTTTCAGACTTGAATAAAGTATCATAGTTAACATATCGTAACAAAGATTTCTTAAACTTGCTCACTCACTACCTAAGACTTTAATGGTAGATTAGCATTAGCTTTTTAGCTTCTGAGCTGCTTTACGTATCTTACCTGATGTGTCCCCATTTGGCTTTGAAGGTTTGACGGTCTCCACGCCTGTGGTCTTGGTGGTGCTTATCCTGTTGGCCTCCGGTGTGGTCACCACAGTGAACGTCCTTTGAGTGAGACTGGTTGTACTGCTAGTGGTCGTGGCCACTGTGGAGGTTGAGACCTTGGTGGACAGCGTTACGTTGGGTTTGCCGACGTCATCTATGCTATCTGTCCCCGTGGGTCCCCAGTCGATAAATCCGGCCACTGTGGTAGTCCGGCCCTCCTGAGACTTATCATTGTCCCATTTGAGCTGCCTCCGGGCTCGAAGTAACAACCTCACTGCGTCTCCTCTACTGCCGCTGGATAAAGCTGCTGGAGCTTCCGCTATTACAGCCAAAGGATCACCACTCTCCATTTGAGAGTTTCTCAACCGGCACTCCTTACATCCGGCTTGTCCTTTGTGTGCTGGCTTCCTATGCTTTTGACTCTTGACTTTTGGCCCTATCCCTGCCCTGTTGTCTTGAGGCGGAGGGATAGGGTTGAGGAGGCGGCGGGCCAACGGGCTCACTGTTCTCCAGTGGAGCTTGTTGGGCGTGTCCCAGAGCGGCTGCCAGCGAGGTCGAGAGCGAGGCACCGATTTAGGTGTGAGTTTGACCCCTGTACCCTGATTGAGGGGGCTGCACACAGAGAAGTCCAGGGTGAGGTGGGTCATGGCCAGCAGGATCCACACCCGGTGCCCAACACAGCTGCCTGGCCTCAAAGCAGACGGACTGCAGAGAAGGGGAGAAAGTAGAAGAAAGAAAAAAGTTTTAGATTCAAACCATCTACACAATCCAAGTTTCCTTCGTCTCCCACCATCAAGTCAATGGTCTGTATTAGAGATTCACATTCGATTCACCCTCCATTTGCTCTCACGGCCAAGTTCTACTCCACAACTTCTTCAACTACTCAATTAAAGCTTCAATAATAATTAGCTTCACTGCTCGCCTCTTGAATTACAGTTTAAAGGTCAGGCAGAAAGGAAATGTTGTAAAACATGTGAAAGATTATAGATTTGCACTCTTTGCTCTCAGCTGTCAAACGCAGTGAGGACTTATCCTTGATGTTGCAGATTCATATCAATCCAGGGATGATTACACCGACACACAAGGTCAAGCCTGGTTTAGCTCATCATCATATTCTGCATTATCTCCCTCAGACACAAAGTCATCTGATTCCCAAAGGGCAATTTGATTATGCAGTGCAATGATTGGGGAGGTAACACGCAATGCACGTAGAAGACACAGCGTGACAAGTCTGTCGCACAAAGCGTCACCTACGGTATACAGCTACCGCTTTAATGTATTCAAAAGTATGAACAACAATGTCCTTTGTGACTGTATAAACCTCCCTTTCGCCCATCAACAAGATGACAAGGTGATAGATAGGCCGGCTGTTCAGGCCAGGACCCTGCAGTAGACTGATTTTTACAGACAACCTTCAGTGCCCCTAGGGACAAAGCTACACATTGATTCCTAAGGGAGAAACCTCATTATGGGATATCTTTCATCTCGGCTGTCCTTGGCCAATTTAAGCCCACACGGATGACTCATTTTGGAAGCAACACCGAGGTGATGATAGATGGAAAAGTGTGATTGGGTTCATCGATGGTCAGAGGCGACGGGGAGATGTTGTCGTTGACATCTCATAACGTTTTTCTTTTCTACAGAGCTTTTGTTTTTTCTCTCACTTTTGTCCAATTATACTTTAGTGACACTTGTGAACTAGACTTCCTTTGGGAAGGTTTCAATTTATTCATCATAAGTGGTTCTTCTCACATGCCAATCTACAAGACATTTTGAAATCAAAATAGTTCAGCAAATGGAAAAAAGATAGTAGATATTTACAGGTTTCCAAGTGATTTGATGGATTATAACTGCTCAACAATGGATTTAAAATGCTGTAGGATGTCAATATTAATCAGAAATGCAATCTGTCCAACACATTGTATGCCCTGTTGTCTTGTCAGTAAACTGGGCTTGGTTGTTTTATTTTCCTTGCAAAATACAAGCATCTGACAGTTACGTTTAACACTAAATGTATATGGCAGATTCAAATTACTTTAGGATTAGGATTTGTGGGATGTATTTGAATTACTTTCAAACAAATTGAATTTTCATCCCTACTACTACTGGGTGTCGTTTTCTCATACTGATATTCTGCACAAACTGTGCTGTTGTATTTGCTGTAAAGTGTCTTTACTGTAGGGTATTTTTATTATATGTACAGCACTTTGGCTCGACCAAAAATCATTTAAAAATGTGCTATATGAATAAAACTTGATTTGATTTGATTTGATTTTTATCTGAACAAAATATTTGTGCTTTTATAATCAAGATGTTGTAGTTAGTGGTTTCAAAACGCTGGACATTAATGACGAGGGATCACATGTTGAAATGTGCTCTCGTCCTTCATTGACATCAATTTGGTCCTAAATCTGTAATAGAACAATAGGACCTTTCAAGTAATGTTCAACATTTGTGGAGAAACTTACACTAAGTATAAGGAGTTTAGGAGGAGATTCTGAACCATGTTTTAGTTATTCATTTCACCTCTCATTGACTTCTGAGGGACCAGCAAAGCACTAACTGATAAATAACTTTGATTGGTATTTTAATTGAGCCATAAACGGTGAATGATGTGGCCGTTAAAGAGCAGTGACAAGGTCAGTGTATTATTGACAGGTAAAAATATGGGTAATAACTTGTGGTGTGAGTGTTTTGGCTATGACCTCCGACAGGCATCCTGGCACTTCCCCAATCAACACACTCAGGGTGACTTCAGTTTAACTCTCGAGGGCACATTAACGCCATATCTGATAGGGAAAGCGGTGTGACTTGTCATAAATAATATGATCTGGAGCTAAATGAAAGGAAGAGATCTATCACTTTAATAGCCAGGTTTGTTAAGCACCAAGTACCAAACGTTCTGAATGAAGACAACAGATTACTGACAATGACAGCAGGCTGTGTACGGCTTTAGTGTGCAAGTATTTTACATAACAACCAAAATGATTCAAACCTGTCAGAACATTTGAAAACAGTCTAAATAGGAACAGGTAAATATTCATGTAATCCATTAAGCACTGATACAAAATGTTAATTTTTTAAGATTTTTAAACCTGCCCCAAAGTTCTCTTTTGTATCTTAATCAATCAATACCTGTTTTAAATATCTACCACTAAATGAATATAATGTGTGAAAAAAGTTTAAACTCCAGGCCAGCACAGAGCATGATAATGCTACTAAATCTGCTTTCTAGCTGGTGTAAAAAACAATATAAAAACGTTTTCTACTAGTGCCCATATTAATTGTCAAACACTTGCTTCGTGTTTAATGATGTGTTAATGAATCAGCATAGACACCGTTTGATTAAACAATTATTCTCAATAAACCAGAATGTGTATTTGTCCTTTAAATGTTTTCAGGTTTTCATCAGCTATTACTTATATTACCTAGGTAAAGACAACAATTCAAATGGAATCAGTAATTACTGCACTTCACCATATTGTCTTTAGGGATTCTGTTCACCAACACGCCTCAGCCTGCTTGTTGTGGAACTAAATGATTCATGTAAAAAACAATCACTATATTACGTGATGACTGTGTTATTAAAGTGTTATGTAATGTATTGTCAAGAACAGTTTGGTTGAGATTATTCTGGCACATCATGAATTCAAAATGAATGCCCAACATTTGTATCATTATCTGCAACGTTTTTGATTTTGTATTAGTATTTGTATATATAGATGAAAGTCATCATGACTTAATTAATTTTGTTCCAGCACATGCTACAAATAAAATGAACTAAAAATAATATTTTCCAAGACCTGAAGTTTCATAACTTATGAGCAACACTTTAATATTCTTTGACATCCCACACAATGAAAAATATCATTTGGAAGTACATTGCACAGATGGCAGATAAAGTGCAGTATTCACAGCGTGAGCATACCAGATTGCTTTCTGGTGGGAATGTGTGTCTGGTGTCCTATTTTATAAGCACATGCTCCATCATGCCGTCATTACTAACTTCAGAATATAGTTAAGCCTCAACAATATGGCAGGAAATCCCTTTAGTGAAGATTGTGACATCTCCCGATTCTGAGCCTGCACGGTCCCCGCCTAACATTTCTATTATCACAAAGCATTGGGATTGTACTTTAAGTCGCCACGGGGCACACTGGCAGATGGATTTTCATCGCAGAATCACATTCAGTTGAGGAATTGAAAAACTTGTACTGTGGTGGAGGAGATTGCCGTCCTATGCACATGTTTATTTGAAGACTAGGGAAAGTAAAAGTGGACAGTAGTCTGTTTTATATGCATCATCTGGGCAGAATTTATTGACCCAAACATGAAACAATAAAGTCCTGCTTCTCAGTATGCCTGTCCATTCTAGAGGTGGACATACAGGGAATGAAATGACTTTGTGAAGTAACCGAGAGAACCGTTAATTAGCGTGTCCATTGGCCTGGAGGACTCTGGTTTGAAGGTCAGCAGAAAGACTCGCTGGAAAGATGATTTGAACCAGGACCTGAAACACATGATCTGTCTTTGTATATGCCATGTTTGATATCTCTTATTGTTTCTTGTAGGTCTGCATAACTTGTAGAATAAATGACAAATCGCATACATTTTGGAGGATATTGTGATATAGGAGGGATTAATAACGTTGCATCATTATTCTTAATGTCAGTGTAAAATACATTAAAATGATCATGGTGTGATTATTTTAAGATACTATACAGCAGGGGTCGGCTACCCCTGGCATGCGTGCCACCATTGGCACGCGGCACCGTAAACAGTGGCACATAGAATAAGTGGAATAAGTGGGCAAAATATTTTAATTGTATTTTCGGATCCTGAACGAGACCGTCGCCAGAGCGCGTCTCCCCGTTACCTGCAGAAGGAAGCCATGCACGCAACGCAGTCCCGCTCTCTTTAACTCCAGGCGACTTTCTGCCCCTTTCCTCCGTGGTGCAGTGCTGATCGTTTCACCGCAGAGGAAAGCACTTCACAAATTGCAGTACCCATAAGGAGCTGTACAAAGGCCGCAGTTTTTGCGTGGCTGTGTCTTTAGTTGAAAGCCCAGTGGCGATCTGCTCATCTCTCATCGAAATAATATGCTACACAGGGGCGGACTGGCCATCTGTGTGTTCTGGAGAATCACAGAACGGACGATCGTCCTTATTACTGTATTATGCCGTTTAAACCAATTATTTTAATTTGTTTGTTAAATTCGGCATCATGTAAGTTGCGCTGACAGGTCCACACACTGCTTCCCCGCAGCGAGGCTCCCCGCTCCTCCTGTTGACAGTTCACGAGCGTCAAACTCCTCCCCGTTGATGGGGGGTTGACGTTTCTTTTTGAATGGCACTTCATATCAAAAAGGTTGCCGACCCCTGCTATACAGTATATATCAAATATCTTTGGTTACGTTTGTAGAATACAATTCGAACCACGGGGTATCTAACAGCACCTGAACACTTGTTTATTAAGAAACACAATTAATGTACTTCTGCGAATGGAATATTGCACTAGTCCATATTGCGATTTCGATCACATTTTGAATAATCGTGCAGCTCTCTATTGTACCTATCAATGATGCACATGATGCTCAACTATAGCCAGAGCTCAGAGGAAAACTTGTGTGTGTGTGTGTGTGTGTGTGTGTGTGTGTGTGTGTGTGTGTGTGTGTGTTTGATACCGACCTCGTCTGTCCTTCATGAACCTCAAGTAATGTGGAATTTCAACAGCAAGGGAGTGATGTAACAGTATGTGCGAGATGTGATATTTCGGTGCAATATACAAGTATTTGGATTATGCTTCTTAGACCAAAAAAATACAAAAAGCGCTGGAGGAGGGTTCACTTCACTCTCTCTGCTGTGCCAGTTTAAGCCGTACTATATTCAGTAAATCTACTTCCAACTTATTCTGCAGATTCCTACAAATGCCCCTATCATGGGGGGGTTAGGATTAGGCCATGACAGGCACTTCAAATCAAACGCATGATCTTCGAGCTTCAGAACCGCAGTCCGTAGCTCATAATTAGGGTTACGCATTTTATTAAATATCATTGGCATGATTCGAGCTGATTTATACAGCTAAATTGCATTTTAGACTTAGTCATGAATGAATAACATTCTGCAACTATGTTTAAAGCATGTCTAGGGTCAAAAAGTGCACATGTACAACATTTAATCAGGATTTAGAAAGTTTTTGCAAGCAGAGTTAAATATGGTCTATATGATAGAGAACTGTAGCGGATACGACCCGTTTAGTCTCCGTGTGGCTAGGCCATTAGCATCTCCTGTCACTCCTGTCTCTTTAAAACCCATGCTACACTGCTGTGAAAACAGGGAAAACATTAGTGTAATCTATTGCTCACGGTTCTTAATACAATTTACCTGCCATTGAAACTGGAAAACCTTGTATAGCCAACACAATGCCATCAAAAGACCAAAATGAATGAAGAGCCGCCTTTGAAGTCTGTGTCAAAAGATTCACAGCCTAATCCTGAATCAAATGCTTGAGCAAAGGGGGAGAGCGGTTAATAAAAAGGCCATTCACACAGATTGCCACGCCTTGAAGCTCCAGGTTGCTTCGCATAAGAGGATGTTGTCCCACATGTCACGTTGTTGACATGTGGAGTGCTCTACTGTGGATGTTTTGCGATCGCTGGATTCCGAGGCCTTTGTTTTTGTACTCTTTCATGGAGTCAGCAATAGCACGTTCAAGGGTTCTCAGCAGCACAATGACTAAGACACTCAGGACGAAGTAATTACATTTCCTTCCCTCTGCTTCATATTTAGCATAAGCTCGAGGGTCTCAAATAGAGATGTTAAAGACATATGAAATGTACCTCTGTGGCAGCAACAGGCTGTCAAGCTGCTATGAAAATCCCATGATGACCCGAGCCTTATACTGTACAGCATCTTACTCACAGTTCACTCGTGGTTCACAGTTTCATCACAACTGTATCTTTAACTCTGCTGCATGACTCACATCATGTGTATTTATGAAGTCAGCAGTGGGATGATGGACAGTTGGCTAACCTTTACAGTTTGTATGCTAATGTAAGCAAAGTCGTACATGCAGAGGCATTAACTGTATCGACTCATATCCAGGAAAGTTGACGATGCATGCACTGAAAACAAATTATAAACACAAATACAGCTGCTGTTGGTATGCAAACAGTAGAGCTCTAACACGTTGTCATGACTTGATTTGAGAGTGAATTGGCAGCCAATGGAAAGGTTTGGATTACAAACTCTGCTCAACAATGAGGGTTGACTGCTCAAAGGTGGCAAGTAAGTGCCACATTAGATGAGTAAATCTATCAACTCAATTGCCCAATCAAGAAAGTGGTAAAAAAATGTATTTTTGATTACAACAATGTTAATGTATAGAGGAACCAGAATACAATATATAATAGGGCTGTGCGATTATGGCAAAAATCATAATCACGATTATTTGGGTCAATAATTGATATCACGATTATTAAATACGATTATTCATTGACTTTGAAAAAATCCATTTATTGAACTTTAAAACAAATACAAATAATAATTTGAACAGTATCTTTTTAACTGTTGATTACCCTGAACGTATAATTCAACTGAAAAACCAATACAAAAATAAATAAAATAAATTATACATTTAAATAAATAATATCAAAATAATAAATACCAATAAACAAGATCAACAAATATTTTGGAGCGCACTTCCACAAGCTACTAAACATATATAAATATGATAAATACAAATAAATGAGACCAAAATAAATGTGATCAAATATGTTGCAGTGCACTGTCACAACCTAGCAAAGCTAAATAATTATTTTTTTCGATTATGTTTTTTTCGTAATTGTGGCAGGCCAAAATCGTGATTGCGATTAAAATACGATTAATTGCACAGACGTAATATATAATATAGGGATAAATACAAATCAGCACTTTGAAAATGGAATGTTACCTCTTACTAGTCATTACGTGACACATTTTATCCAGAAAGCCTTCTTATCTCCAAGAAGAGCACGCTCATTACATACTTAATGCGTGCAACATGTCAAGCGTCTTCTAAAGGTGAGCAGTGCATAGTGCTTGATCACTCTGCCTCCACCAACCCAGAAAAGATCAAAGTAGTGCAGGGCTATTAAGCACAGCAATTCTGCAAACCATGTGCTAGTGGGGCATGGTTTAGCAAAGAAACAAAGGGCAGGATATAGTCTCTTTGAACAAGGCCGACTTTTCAGCTCCTCTGAAGGCTTAAAAAAAATGCTCCGATGTTTTAGTACTCACAAGAATTAAAGCTTAACAAAAAGTGGTAGAACGGTACATTAGAGTAGCACTAGAGCCAAATGCCTTCCTTATGGTGTATATAAATGATTGTCATGAGAGTACAAGGGGCTAATGAGGGATTATCTGACTCTTTGAACTCATCCTTTGCGTCATGTTAGACCCAGTAAAACAAAACTATTATCTCTGCAGCTAATCGGATATTGCACCTAATTATTGTGTTCGGCACTGTATCTCTGGCCCACTTCTTGTGTCATCATCACACTGTGATCACTTGTGCAAACTAGGTCTTAATTAGAACCTTTCGCAAGAAGTGGGGCCTCAGCAGATGGGCTTCCCACCTGAGGGAGGTGAAAAAGGCATGCCTTCTTCAATCCCTTCGCCCCGTGTCCCCAGGCTGCCATCAATAGGAATTGTATCAGCGTGGACTCGACAGCACTGCCACTGAGCACACATCCTTTTCCAGCCAACACAGCCATTGAAAGGCTTCTCGTTGAAGGTGACTCCACCTCTGATGAAAAGCTGCGTGTGATGCCAGACTATCTTGCAGGCAGGATTTAGACTGGATCAGTTGGTCTGCTTCTTCTTTTTTTAACCTCTCAGTGGGGCTTTTTCCTGCCCCGGGGACAATACAGCCTTGTGTCAACGATTTCCAAAAAATAACCAGTTTTCTTATTCAGGGTAGCACTAGCAATTGCGTTGAACTCTGGTGTCTATGTGTATCCAACACGCTTCTAAAAACGACACTTAGTAAGAAAAAGAAAATCCACTAGAGAAATGGTTCACCAAGTTTCCAGCTGCTGTGGGTGCTTTTCTCTGATGGGTCCAATCCGACACAGAGAGAGGTCAAAACGGGACCTTGTGAGCCCGTAGTGTACAGGAGGACTGCCTCTCAACAACACACCTGTTTTCACTGGCTTGACTTTTCTTTTTTATTTGTTTGGTGTTCAGTGTACTCCAGGGTGGCACGGCCTTGCTGATGTATCCTCTTTTTGGATTCTTGTCATAAATGATTTAAAATTAAAAGCGATAATCTATTAGACAGCTTACATGTCCATATGAATACAATCTTTTATAATTTATGTTTGTAAGTCAAGTAATACTTATCAGGAAATACATTAAGTGTCAGTATGTTGTGATGTCGTGCTTTATGGGAGAATGTATCCAAAGTAGAAAAATATTCCTCTCCTTTGCCGATGAAGCTTTTCGGTACAGATTGTTTCTCTGTAAGGATAACCGATGACCTACTCGCCTGATTTTCATGGAACATGGTGGTAGGTAGTACAATGGCCCAAGAAAGAACCCATCATAGAGCAGTTCTGAAACATTGGGCGAGATGACACACGGATCATTTTTCACTTAGCTAGGGTCTACGCTCTCCGTCTTGTTACAGATGCAATAGAAGAGAACACGAACTCTAGGGGCGTTCACACCAAGTTCTTTTCCCACAATAGTTCATGAGAACTCTTTTAGTTCTGATGAACTAAAGCAGATCGCGTTCACACCGCAATGAGTTCCTGGGGGTGGATTAGGCAAATGAAGCCGCTGACTTCTTCTTCTTCTGCTTTGGGTTTACTGGCAGGCCGCAAACCACTTCGCGGCGTATACTGCCACCCGGAGATTCTAATAATCCAAATAGAGTAACATGTTTCCAAGATAGATTTTAAGGTAATCCTTAAGGCAAAATGTTTTTATTCATGGCTGAGGTGGAAAGCTTGGTGTATTAGCTAATGGAAACAGATTCAGCAATAAAGGATGATTTACTGTACATGAGGTATGCACTAAACATCCTGCTCTGCTGAAGAGACGATGGCAGCCGATCCATTTCCTCATCGTGCCACACATTTCTAAACTAACATTATGTATTGAAAAAATGTGCTTTTATAATTGTCATCTTTTTAATTTGTCTTTTCTGCAATGGTATAACGTGTTTTGCCTGGAGATTGGCCCCACATGCAGATTTTCCTCGAAAAACAAACTCCTAATTTATTCGCAATGATAGACTATAGAAACAAGCATTCATTCACAACTGATGATTGACTAGATGTCAGAAATCAACATTTAGTAAGTGTCAGTCAGCTAAATAACATGTTGTATGTAACAAGCTTTTACCAGCAACACCATAAAGTGTATTCAGGGGGAAACCTGGAAGGATATGTTCTATCTTTAAATAGTGCCTGCACAATCAGATGTGTTTCTAGTTGGAAACATTCATCGTGGCATTCAGTGCCCCTGTGGATCATTGCATTAGACGTTATTTATAGCCAAGTTGTCTGAAAAACATGACACTGTCATGGCTTTCCTTAAAACCCTCCGGGGGATGCGTGGGTTGGTGATGTCTTCTTTTAAATTCATCCACTTTGAAGCATTCAACTTAGTAGCTCCAGTAGCTGTGTTGCTACATTGAACAATGTTAAAGGATTATGGATTAAGAACACAGTGAAGACAGTGGGATGCTGCTGGTTGAGAGCTCATACAATGTGTTTCTTTTCATTCCACCTTCCCTGATTCTGCCAGCCTCCAGCGCAGCCTGCTCACACTGGGGAGAAGAAGACTCTTAATAGAGATGGTGGGGGGGGGCGGTTTGGTGTATACATTTGCATTACCTTAAGAGAGCGACAGAGATGGAGAAAAGAAAAGAAAGAACAGGGAAGGCAGTCTTGCCCCTCTGGGGGTTAAAAACTCTCTGATAACATCCAGGCCATGGGACAAGGACACTTCTCCTTTCAGTTGACTCACAGAATGGCAGATTGGACCCCACTGGCTAAACAAGCTGCATTTGACTGCTTCATCAAATTACAACAAAGGCCCCTCCAGTGTGTGGGAGTAAGAGCAGAAACCATAACAGTATTACTAAAAACAATATAAGAATACTTTTTTTTATGTCAAATGTTTGCAAAATCGCATATAATAGAAGGTTGGGGTTCTGTAGTTGGAAGCTCAGCATTTGGCTAGCTGCAGTTCTGCTAGCTTCAGTGACTCAAGGCCATCTCTTAATCTTTTAATGTTTTATAAATAATGTATGACATTTATTTGTAACTGCTTATAAATAGGGATGCTCCGATCGCCAATTTTGGGGCCGATCGCCGGAATCAGTATCGGCCGATACCGATCGCCGATCCGATCGAGTGGGCGGGGCCTAAATGGAAGATTTAAACATCACTTTAAATCTTCCATTTAAAGTGATGTTTAAAACTCAGTTAATGGGGCTCATTCACTGGAGCTTCCACAAACAACAATCAACTTAATTATTACATTCAAATGATGTATATTATTCAAGTTTACATTCACTTTGGATAATAACACGGGAGAAATGAGCGGAAGCGCTCTCTTTTCCTCTCTCTCCCTCTCTCTCTCCCCCCTCTCCTCCCCCTCTCTCTCTCCCCCTCTCTCTCCCTCTCTCCCCCCCTCTCTCCCCCTCTCTCTCCCCCTCTCTCTCCCTCTCTCCCCCCCTCTCTCCCTCTCCTGACAGCCCGTCAGTATCGTCTCATGCAGCTCGCTGATCCAGTAATGAGTGACCCGACAGTGAAGAATAAACATATTTATAACTAGTTTAGCTTGTTCCAGAGGTAGATAAAATAGCTAAGTGTGTTAGGTCTAACTCTTGTGTGTTTCGCTCCGCTCACCGGTCCGTCACAGCGGGTGGAGCTGCAGGATTTCTGCTTCACACACATTGCATACCGCTATTTTACTGTCTTTTTCGGACACCTTAAAATAATGCCAGACCGGTGAAGCCATTTTGGTGAGCTTGTTTTGCCGCGTACAGAGAAAAGCGTCATGTATTTTACGTCATGCGATCGGCCCTCGCGATCAGCATGTTTAGAGAGCACCGATCGATCGGTAGAGAGTGAGTATCGGCAGATCTCAATCGGTGACCGATCGATCGGAGCATCCCTACTTATAAATGGTATATAGCAACATTTCTCCCATGTATTTTATCAGACTTTCTTTAAGAGTAATATTTGTGAAAAAAACACGATAACGAGACGGACATATGGGCATACAACCCAAAAACATAATTCTTCTGGCCAAACTATACCATTCCTTTCTCGACTTATTCAACAAATTGAATAACATACTGTGTTGTTCAAGCACATTTAGTTATCTGAAGTATTAGACATGTCAATGGGATTTTGAGTTAGGTCGCCTTACTTTTGTAAGTTCTGATTTTACCCCAACTTTCTATACAGTAATCATTTGGATGCTTTATGCAATTTTTTAAACATATTTAACCAAAACCATTACAATTTATTTAGTCGGAAGAACTCCGCCAAGGCCGAATGCCGTATCCTGCCATGTGGACAGTGACATTTGAATGATACAAATAAGTAATTTTTGGCATATGAAAATTGGCAATTATTTTTTTGTAATTCTTTTGACAAGCAAACCGACAAACATCCAAAGTGAAAGTTAAAGTAAATTACATTAAGATTCTATCATCAAAGTGTTATTCCACCAACATTTTAAAATCAATTTAAGATTTGAGTTACGTATGTCACTACAACATTGTATTCTAGCTTAAATAACCAAACATGACATTATTGCCAAGCCCAGAAAATAGTACCTGACAAAACTCTCCATGTGTACAGTAAGTGCTCCTTGTCGCTGTCCAGGGAACACATCCATCTTCTGCTCCACAGATCACTGCTTGGTCAGCTAAGACTAATGAATGTACACAAATAACATCATGCACTGTCACAGTATGATAACAGATCTGAGCTTTCAACAATAGAGGAGGGTTCTTTATAGCCATATTACTATCACTATAAAATCACAAGTGCATGAAGCCTTAAAGAGCTTAAAATGCCCCTTAATCTCCCTAAAGAATACTCTGACCTCTAAAAAACAACAACGCTGACTCACTGTAACTAATTGCATCACTCACTTATTAGAAACACTTATATACTGGTAATTGCCCTGCTGTCGTATAGCAAACATTAATTCACATTCACAAATTACTCCGACCCCTCTGGGATTAGCGAGTTTTTTTTCTCTGCAGCATATTGAGAAAAGAGGGCACGATAACAGTCCTTCTCTGCCCTTCCCAATTCCATTAATTCCAGCATGTAGCTTTAAGAGAGGCTGACCCAGAATAATCTGTGTTTTCAAGAGGAGGTCATCAGAGATGTACTGTCGAGCTGAGACAGCTTCAAGTAGGGAAGCTCTACACAACTGAACTTATTACTGCTCTCTTTGTAAAAGAGAAGCAGTACAAGCGGAGAGGCTGCACACTATCATCACACTAAGGTTATTGCTGATGTTTTACATATGTTAAAAAAAGAGGTACAAAGGTTTGTAGTTACTTGCTGCAGACGAAAAAAGTTGCTGCTGTCCGAGACAGTTTGAGACAGAGTTCTAAAGGAGTAACAGACAGATTCTGAGCAGGAATCACAAGTACTGAGTTGTACCCAGGATCACAAATGGTGCCATGTTAGGGTCGTGTCCTCATAGAGCCCTTTTCTAAACCAGCGACTTTTACAATTAATTCCAATGATAACAGAGTGCATGCCGTCGGAGGGGGCCGCCTACAGAAAAGGCGCAGCGCCCAGCATCCTTTCACAGTCGCTCAGACCGCTCCGAGTTAAAAAGGTTTCAATTGTTCCGAAAAATGTGATGAAATGCTTGTTTTTGGCCATGTCTGTCAGTCGTTAACTATCATAGCAAAGACCTAAAAGCCCATTGGTTGGAGCAGATCAGCTGGGTGGACACCGATGTTGCTCCCGGTGAGTGTGTCACTTTAATCGCCCTCCTCCCTCACTACATGGCTGTGAACCTGAGCAGTGACAACCTCATTCATACAAAGTGTGAGAGCAAGAATCCTTGTGTCTGTAGGGGATGTAAGGGTGCGGATTGAACACAATCATAGGGCAAGAGTCCAGCACATGGTCAGGTACTTCCTGGTCAACACGGCAAAAAAAGTAGTTAAACGTGTTGAAAATACATTTCTATCAAACTTTTAGCAGCGGTTGAAATAAAGCCTGCATTTAGGTCATTATTGTTTGTTTTTTCTGGGTACATCTAAAATTAAAATTATTAAATAATCAAGCATAATCAAATCTTGTTTTGATAGCCGGGCGCAGAATGTATAAGAGATTTCCCTGGCCTGATGTGTAATTTAAAAGTAAACGACCAGGAGTAAAACAAGGTTAATAGACCACTATAAGGCGAGTGACTGTTTAGCTTGAGCTTATTGCACAAGTTGGTTCACGGGAATTGTGTGCAGGCCTTGTCCCAAATGTTACCCCAACCTTTAAATACCATCCATGAGGTGGGTGCGGTATGAATGTCATGGGTAACCTGTGTGTTTACACTCATTGTGTAGCATGCCATGTTTACAATGCAACTATGATACTTGCTATCTTGTAGATCGTACTGATAGTGCAGCCTTCAAAGCCAAAACACTACAACGTAAACATTTTGCAGTTAAACAAGGTTAACACGAATCATAATATCCAATGTTATGAGTCTGAATGTCAAGGACTGTTACAAACTTTAGCACTTCCTAAAAAGAGTGAGACAAATCTGTGGAATTGAACAGGCATCAGCAACACAACTTTAAAATGATCTTTTATAAATAGTATGCAAACTATAAATGCACTTCACTGGCACAGAATTATTTTTGCTGCATCAGAGGGGGGAATAAATGTATTCATAATATATTCCAATTTTAATAAATAAATTGGTTTATCTGTTGTAAGTGTGGTGTTGAAGACAATGGAGCTGGGGACTTAAGGGACACAGAGATTTTACAGCAAAGGCGAGACTGTTATGTTGTGAAGTGCTTACACAGACCAAAACTCTCAAGGGGGGCAAGTATGTGGGAGCTTCAATTTCTAAAAGCGACACACACACACACACACACACACACACACACACACACACACACACACACACACACACACACACACACACACACACACACACACACACACACACACACACCACACACACACACACACACACACACACACACACACACACACACACACACACACACACACACACACACACACACACACACACACACACACAATCCCTGACCATGCTGCTCCACTTAATAGCCCTTCCTCTCAGGTGTTCCTTCTCCTGTTACATTGTTGTGCACACTCACTGGGGACAACAAGCAAGAACAAAACATTGCCTGCATTATTAAAAAAAAATCTAACTTCAAAAGGTTGATGGATTATTTATAGCTAAGAAACAACATGTGTGTTGAAGTTGTTTTGTTTTTTACAAGCTATTTGCACATTTCAAAACCTTTCATCATGTTATCTATTAGGGATGCCAGCGATTATTCGATTATTCGATTATTCGTTACAGTCTCCATAATCGAATATTATTTTTAAAAATCGATTTTATTAATATATTTTTTTATTAATATTTATGTTTTTCTTTTTTTTTCCTGGTTTGGTTTCAACCAAAATATAGACTAATGCTAATAATAGTAATAGTATTAATAATTGTAAATGACCATTGATCACACCACCAGTTTGTTTTACTGTAAACTTGGAGGAAGCCAGCAGCGCAGAGTGCAGACTGCTGCTGCAGCCTGGTACACACCGACCCCGCCCCGCCCCCTCCGTCGTGGAAGGAGGCGGTTTCCTTGAGTTTATGGCAAGCGTGGAACCAGATTACAGGGTCCCGGGCCGTACTCTTATCAACTGTCTCAAAGGTGTCGATAACCACCGACGGGTGGACGGCACTTACAACTAAATCCTATCTTACCATAACCTGCCATTATATCGATAGTGAATGGGAGATGAAGAGTGCGGTTAATTTAGCTGAGGGGCTCCGCAGTGCTCTGTGCCCTCGGAAAGGGTTTTTTCGGCGGCAGGACTAATCCTTAACCGGCTGCGCTCTCGCCTACACCCATACATACATACACATAAAGTAGGCTATTTATTTAATTTATTTCAATGATGCTATTATTAATACTGTTCTACCTGAAGAGCCCTTTTGTACCATGTACACGTTCCAGTAAAAGAAAACAACGGAATACCATTTGTCAGTGTTTTTTTTTTCCTCCTCCCGGGAGGGGGGGAGGGGGAGGGGGGGTGGCGATTAATCGATTAATATTCGCCAGGGCTGTCCGATCTTCGATTTTGGTCATGGTCAGTTTCTGGCATCCCTATTATCTATTTACCCAGGGACTGCCAAGACCTACAGTGTTTGTGACAGGCCTGATTAATGCATCTGAATGTGTGGCTCTGATATTTCAAAAACAAAGGCTTTATGGCCACACAACAGTTTGTTGGATTGATCTATAGATTATCGAAACCGTTGTAAGACAGTTGTCCGCTGATCATAGTGATATTTCGAAGGGTTTGCATTGTTGTCAATAGGGAGTGACTTTGCGGCACCGGTAATACCAAGAAAGAGTTTTATTATGTGTTGTTATCAGACATGTTGCCCTTTTTTCTTTTGGGGAAGTTAACCACGTTATTTAAAAGTGGGATATACTACAAATCTTTTTCCGTTGTATTTTATTTGTCTGGAAACCTTTTCATTTTGAGATTGGTTTGAGTGAGAGTGAAAGAAAGTCTGGTAACTTGGTCCAGTTTTAGAAAAAATGTATAGTATTTCATACTCAATGATTTATTAAGGACATATGATAAGATATACATTTTAACAGAAGAATCGGCAATAGTAGGAATTGGAAGTTCAGAATAAAAAAAATCCATAATTGTAATTGGCCAAAATATTTGACACTTGCTGGTTGGATCAGTCTGACTTTGGTCTGAACTGAGGTGTCTGGGCAACCATTGGGTGGATTGTCTCAACATTTGATGCAAACATTAAAGCTTCCTGTGAACTTGACCTTTCATAGGTCAAACACTACATCAAAAAGGATTGTCGGCCAAAGCTTTTTTTCTGCAGTAAGCTGAACGGCACTTCAGAGATTGTCTTTTCACATCATTATAAAACATAAAACAACTGCGATGGAAAGATAATATGCTCTCATACTGTCATTATAACATCTGGGATTATGAGGACACCGCTCATGATTGTCCCACGCTAAAGAAAGTGCATGGATCAAATAAATGTCACAACTCAACAAGTCATTGTTATTCATAGTGGGCCGAGGTATTTACTGATGCTTTATTACCCTGCCACACAGTAATGCATTGATCAGTTAGACCTGACAGGAAGAACAGAGCCTCAGCACAATGTCATCTAAGTGTCTCTTGAGAGGTAAAGCCTAAACTGACAGGAATCCTCTTGACTTGCACAAGGAAATCTACAGTAAATCCACACAACAGAAAGTGTAATCATGCGTGCAGTTTGAGAGAAACACCTAACTGTCATTTAGGAAAATATAAAACCATTAAAAAGGCCGAACTTCTCCGAGAAATGTGTTATTCAAATGAAAATATATTGCAGGGCTGCCATTCCAGTCCAATAAACTGTTAATGATGAAGCAAATTGAAAATGTCAGAAGGTATACAACATGCTGAAAGGAATTCTCTGCAGCATGATGAATGGGGCTGCATATTGGATATTTATGAGTTATTATGAGCCTACATGGCTTCTGCCGTTATTCCATTTAAAGCTCATTTTAACTGGCACCTGGACCACAGTCCTGGAGACAATAGAACATGTTATGACACTGAAGGCAAACTTTAGCACACATTGTTGAAGCAGTGGTTAACATATTGTCTCGATGGAAAAGAAATTCTTCACAAAAGGAAAGCACAAAGCCTAATTCATAACGATTGTCTGCAGGCCTTAATGTGTGTAATAGGGTAATGTGTTATAAGGAAAGAGTGACAGTTAAATAACATCCTCACACAGTACACATGCAAAGCATTTGGTCTTCTCTAGGGACATCAGCACCTTGCTTATCCACTGTAATGCTCACAGACAGTATCATATTGTGGCAGAAGCTCAGAATGGACCATTAGCAAAAACGCTCTATTGTTATTTGAATCCACTTCTGCTCATTCTTTCCTCTGCTTGGCACTTTTCTCCACTCATCTCTTCTCTCATTATGCCGAGCACTTTTCAGGGGATGAGGCTCCAACAGCCTTTTTATTTCTGAGGGGAGATCACAGGGCTGGCAGATTCTGGTGGTTTAGGTGCCGATGATAAACGTTGTGTTTTTTTGTTTTTGTTGTAAGGGGTTAATCATTACAGATTACATAAAACATTTAAATGCTACACAAATCGGACTAGTGCAACTTAGTCTAGAAGTTATTTAATTAATCCACACTAAAGAGACTGATTAAAACAACATGACTTGAATTAACAGTACTTATAATTGCCAAATATTTATACCGTAATATAAGGCTTTATCATGATTTATTGGGAGAAACTATGCGTCAATAATCAGACGTTCAGCACCCCCATATATCATGAATGGAATGATCCTGTATTTCATAACTGAGTTTCCCACCACTGCCAATATTCAACTGTGAGATCGTTATTCGGGTCTCCTTAGATCGAACATAGATTGTCATGACATGCATACTTACTTAAAATTCAATACCGTGGATTTGGGGTTAAGTATATTGCCCAAGGAAATGTTGACATGTTGGAGGTTGAGAAAACTCACCCTCTGCTTAGATGCCAATTTTCTCCCTGAGCCACAACCGCCCAGATCATAAGTCTTATTGGAATGTTGGAATGTAAGGCTTTTGGACATTTTTTGGGCAAATGTATGTGCTTCATATTCGCTGATCAAACCAGTATTTCCCCTAGCTGTAGATTGTATTTTCACTGTAGTTATGGAAGTATTTGCATTAGACGTTATACATATAAAGGGGATTATCCTCCGTCCCCTATACGTTTGAACCGTGATACCTCTGAGTCTCTATTTGCAGCCTGTTGAACTGCCTCTGTTGGAGCTGAGGAGGGCTGTGTGCTCAAGCTCTCAGACTAAGTGACAGAGCAAACACAACCCAGCACGCACGCACGCACACTAGGGCTGTGCAATTAATCGTATTTTAATCGCAATTACGATTTTGGCCTGCCACAATTACGAAAACAACATAATCGAAAAAAAACGATTATTTTTGCTTTGCTAGGTTGTGACAGTGCACTGCAACATATTTGATCAAATGTGTTTGTATTTATCATATTTATATATGTTTAGTAGCTTGTTGAAGTGCGCTCCAAAATATTTGTTGATCTTGTTTATTGGTATTTATTATTTTGATATTATTTCTTTAAATGTATCATTTATTTAATTTATTTTTGTATTGGTTTTTCAGTTGAATTATACGCTCAGGGAAATCAACAGTTAAAAAGATACTGTGCAAATTATTATTTGTATTTAAAAGTTCAATAAATGGATGTTTTCAAAGCCATGAATAATCGTATTTAATAATCGTGATATCAATTATTGACCAAAATAATCGTGATTATGATTTTTGCCATAATCGCACAGCCCTAACGCACACACACACACACACACACACACACACACACACACACACACACACACACACACACACACACACACACACACACACACACACACACACACACACACACACACACACAGAGAATATGTAAGGGTTTAGAGTGCTTTAGTTATTCATATGTAACATGTGTAGCATTTCTTAGGAAATATGCTTTTATCCAGTATACTCTTTTTAACAAACTACCTGACGGATGCTGAGAGTAATCCTAATAGATAAACAATCTTCAGTTTTGACCTTTATTTTGGAGAATGCTGGTGTGCTGCATTATCTTTCTTCCACCAGACCTCATCACTTCGTGTAAACACAAAAATGTCCAGAAATGTGTTTAAAATAGTCATATTTAGCATATGAATCCCAGACTTTTGGCTTGTTGTTTAATATCAGTATGGCTTAGCTGAGGGAGCAGCTAGGTATTAGTGTAGGAACAATTGTTGCATATCTGTGTTCTGAACAAAATCACTTTTTAAGGTAACAGTGACCTCTGACCACCACATTTTAATTAGATCATCCCTGAGGCTAATTGGATGTGTATGCCAAATGTAAATAAGTGTCCTAATTGCGTTCCTGAAACATCACAAGTCCGGGACAGACAGACGGAGGTGCTGCAGGACAGATGGACGGACGGACAAACCGAATACATAACGCCTCAGGCCCCTGCTGTCAGTGGGGTGGGTGGAGTGTGTATTTGTGTGTGGTTCTAGGGGGTCTAAGATGCAACAGCCAAGGGCATTGCATCATCCCATTAATTACTCCCACTGCACAATATCCTCCACTACAGTGTGCATGACCCACATGCACAGAAAGATAAGCAGGGCTGTAAAGAGCATGGGAATGGGGAGAAAAATAAGTGACCAGAAATGCAGGACAATGCCCCAATCAACTCACACCCTCTCTGTGGAAATGTGTATTCCGGCCTATTGCTCAACACACGTCAATTACCACTGAATGGCAACAGGAAAAAAGTGTGGGGGGGCTTTCTTGTGTTCATCTCTGAAGAATTTTAGTTGGAAGTGGCCCGCTGAGAGGCGCCCCCCGAGCCTGGAGAAGGCCAGTTAGTGGGAAGGGCCATGATGGATAAATCTGATCCTTTGTAGAGGCAGTATTGATCCGGCAAAAGCCCACTACATGAATCAAGTTTGAGCTGTGTGCCGTTAGTTCCTTCACTCTGTGGGATGGATGTGTTTCAGTGCAATGGGAACACACACTGTTTCTTGTGTAGCCCAAACTGGACAGGATGGTCATTAAACCCAATCAGACTGAGGGGGATGGCGTTTTCATGGGAACTTGATTTGAGGTCTGAAGTGAAGTCATTATATCTATCTATGCTCCACCACAGCCACCAGACTCCATTGACAAAAAACTGGGGGCAGCGGTAGACCAGCAACTCCCTTGTTCTGAAATATATAATTACTTTTTTTCAAAGTAGTCTGGTGGCTTTGAAACAAGATAGAAGTAAGATGGCCTTTCTTGTGTGGGATAAAATATGTTTTGCCACCATTGTCCAGTCTCTACTGTAGGTTGATAAAACATAGATAGAGAACTATTTTAAGAAAACTATAATAACATTACAAAATAATAAAACATATAGTAAAATAAAATATAGCAGTATTTACATTAAAATAGAATGGAATAAAATATGTGCATTCAAAAAAACAGATATGTATAATATAACTAACAACCATCTCTTCTCAAATCTGTAAGCCAACTTCTGTACAACAATTAGTTTTTTAATGGAGGGATTTACTGTCAAATGAAGGTTAAAATCCTGTTTCACAGGGTCCAAAAGTAATTGAATCCTTGTTATCTAGTATTCGTAAAACAACTTTGACCAACAGCCCATTAATTCTAGTATTTTAGTGTTATTAGTTTTCAAAAAGCTATATGAGTGGAACTCCAGTGCTTTAATTTTCAGCATTTACTATGCAGTTATATGCCATGGAGGGAAATTAACTTTACAATGGCAGTAATGGTCCAATTCTGCCTATGTCTCGTCTCTACTAATTGCTATGCCAGTCAACCACGAGACATTTATGGTTCACCCCGGTCCAAGTTTCTCTCATTTTCACTTGTCTTTATCTCTCGTCTGTATTTCAGATATGGCTCAAATGAACCGGCGTCTTTGTCTGCTCTGTTTTTTACACTATTTCACAGGGACAACCTGTTCTGTTCCTCCTGGATTTAACAGACTGCTGAGCACAGGGTGTTTACCACATGCACGCACACTCACACAGACACACACATCTCCAGAGGATAGGATCTCAGAGAAGCAACAAAGCCTATTTCACTGCAAATTAGGTTAATCACGCTCCAGAGAGGCCCAGTTAATAACTCTCATCGAGGCTATTAAGATGGCTCCTAAATCACAGAAACATGTGAATATCTCATGGACCCTTCCACAGTATTGCCACGTTAAACCCTGGAGTTCTCCGTAGCCGACTGCTGGTCATGCACCCTGAGCCGTTCTAGACTGATGATGTTGTGCAAGAGCAAGGAGAAAACACCTCAGAGTGTAGAGTGTAATATATCAGGTAGGTACCCTGCTTCATTAAGGCAGAGACATTCATTAGAGTTAGGCTATTACTCCAAAATAAATACTTTCTTTTTGGCACGGATAAGACGGAATACTAATCACATAATAATCTGCAGGCATCAATACACGTACATTCTGACATCATTTCAACATCTTCTTTCCTTTTGAACCATACCTCCAATGACTTGACATATCTCCGTTACCCTATCTCCATTAATTGCAATAATTTATTCAGGCCATGAAAACTAGACCTGTTCAGGAGAAGTCACTTGTACTTAACAATCCTGTCTTCGTAAGCAAGGGAAAACTGGCAAATGAAGCCCTCCTTAACCCTTAGATGCATAAGTGGGTCTTTTTTGACCCGGTGAGGTGGTTTTCTTGAAGTATCTTTGTAATTAAAAAATGTTATCATTTCATATTCCAGCTATTCTTCAAAAAACATGTTTTGGATATCACGCCACTCAAATTTTAAATTTACATTTTAAGAAATTGTAGTTTTTGTATTACGACCCCAAGCTTCCAGAAGTGGGTCAAAAATGACCCGCACGCATTTTCTATGGAATCCTATGGGAACCTTTGATTCTTATCACCTGTTGCTGTCAGGAACACATTCACTGTAGACCACACAGACGACATCACAAGTGACACCTCTCAGGAAGATTATTTTACACAGCAAGATCTGATACCTGTCAGTATAATAGTAACAATAATAATAATACATTATATTTGTATAGGGCTTTTCAAGGACTCAAAATCGCTTTACAATATAAGGGAAGTTTAGGGTGGGGGGTATAAGACTATCAAACTTGATCAACCGGCATGGATTGATGGGGGGGGGGGCTATGAATAGACAAGAGGAGAAGAGATGAGTTTTGAAAAGGGACTGGAATACTGTGAGGGTCTCAGAATAGCGGAGATCTTTGCATCAATTATGTTCAAAACGGTTTTTTTCAAAATGTAAAAGAAATCTAAAATTATAAATAGTGAAAGATTAAATATAAAATATTTCTAGTGTGAACCAAAATATAATACTAAATATTATTAGGGTCCAGTCACTCGTGCATCCAAGGGTTAAAGGCATGGTGTCTCCACTGCTAATATTTAGCATCTCCCGTGCCTCAGCAGTACGAGAGCTCTCCATGGAAAACTTAAAATTGTGTGGCATTCATGAAAGATTGAGCCCCGAGATGCTGAGCCTGGGAGATACACTTCGTTTGGGAATGTTAAGGAACTAAATGGATCTAATTTCAGATATACATGAAACTTGACAAACCTATTGCTATGACTGGAAAGTCACACGTTTAAGTGGCTTGTATTTAACAAGACATGTTGGTGTAATGAATCTTCCTACTGCCACTTTTGTCTTCCCATTAGCCTCCTGAGTAATAGTGGTGTGCTTTGTTAGTTAATGCTATAGGGAGAATTCAACTAAGCACACTATTCAAGCCACTGAACAAACCTCTTGCAGTTGCCAAAGTGTCAGTGGTGTGTGTTTAATTGGGATAAAGCACCTTGCCAATGTTAGTACTGACTCTAGATTTGTACTTAGTGTCTGATGCTCCAAAAGTGTTCAACAAGCAACTGTGCTTCATCGTTACAAACGTATTTCTAGTGCACAAAAAACACATGATTCAGTCAATAGCAGTAAAACTAATCAATCCAGATGTTCAATATTGATTCATGTAATTAATAAAGCAAAAGTGCAATATACTCATTAATTCCAGATTTACAAACTTCCAGATTTGCACCTTATTTCTGTTGCTTTAACTACATTTAAATAAGACATACACTTAAAATAATGGGAAGTTATGGCATAGACAATTGTATCTATACATGTATTATTTGAACTTATTTGAGCAACATAATTAAGTTAATATATGTAATGTCATTAATAGTCCACAACCTATGAAATATATTTAATATCTATATAATATGTTATGGCAAATGTATGAAAAATAAAATTAACACTTAACTGTGATCCACGGCCCTACATTAGAGAAAAAACGTCATTATCAAAATCTAAAACTTAACTACAATTTGTTTGCAGTTATTAGTGTGAATTACATAGCCTACCATCATGATGCCATCACACTCAAGTCAATAAACGACGATATTACAACAAACCGATGTATTTAAGTTGTCTTCATGAGACCACATTACATAAAAAGTAACTACAGTAGCCATCTAAAATGTTTGGTTTTAATCTATCTTGGAATCTATCCATCCATCCATCCTTTCCTCTCTCTGGGTTTGCTAAAGTCAGAGCTGTTACATTTACTGAACGCCCACAGCTCGAGCTTCTGTAGGTGGTTTGTTCTCTGTCTGTTCCAACAGGTACAGAAGCGTTCTGTGCACATGCTCACTGCACATATATATACAAAAAAAAAGAACCTAATAATGTTCAACACAACTGGGAAGCAAGGCTTTATCCCAAACTTAAGAAACAAATATGCCATCACTATAATAATAATAATAAATGACAATCACACACAATACAAGCTTTTAGCCTGTAAGGACAAACAATAATCTGGAGCATTGGGAATTACTACAAGAAGTCCACAATAGCAGTTCCTGTTCACCCCACATCCCATTTTGACATTCCACATCATGACAGCGAGCGACAGGGACATTTCTGAGACTGGAAATTGCTGTCTCTGTGCCTCGGACCGATTCCGTCTGGAGATATGGAACATAAATGCATTTCATTTCATCATCTTATGCAACTGCTCCGTCTACGCCGTCTATTGCCATTAGCCTGCGAGGTCAGCCCTAAGACGTACAGTGTGTGTCATGCATAATAAACAAAACGGCTGAAAATGGGCAGGAATTAGGAGCCACCGGTGGGAATGAGATCCAGCAGCTGGCAAGGCAATCCCACCTCTTGCAGGTTAGGACTCATTTCACAGTGTGTCATTACCTCTGAAGCTATTTTACGGCAAATGAAGGAGACCATTTTTAGCTTTTGTTAGCAGACGCCCCTAACTGAGTCAGTTAACTGGTCTCAATACTGCTTCAGTTTAGGGATATTTATTAATTTATCATAAAAAACAAAGTTTTTATTACGTCCTATGGCTTGTAATGGTTTATAACAGGAAGAGAAGTATACAGGTACTTGATGTCCTTTTTGTTGTATGATGTCCTTTTTGTTGTTCTGTTTATGTTTTTATGTTTCATGTGGAACCTACTTGAGCAGGTCTCCCTTGAAAAAGAGATCAATGATCTCAATGGGATACACCTGGATAAATAAAGGTTTGAAATGAAATGAAACAGGTAGCAAATTGTGATTAAATGTTTTGTAAAGCTTATATCTCCATCCTTAAGCACAATACTTAAACTGACAACTTCCATATTTATAAGACTTCAAAAGCCAAAATGTATCAGAAATATGTTTAATTTTTTAATTGTTAACAGCAAAGACATTAACAATAAAAAAAGATAATGCATTTTAATATCCTACAATTAGTAACTATTATATTCATCTGCCCGGAAAGCAGTGTGGGGTTCAGTGCCATGCTCAGGGGCACCTCAGCAGTATTGGTTTTATAGAACCTAAACCCCAAGCCAAGTTCCTACAGACAGAGCTACTGCCTCCCCAAAATTAATGCATCTTTTCAACTGCTAATTACCTCATTAATTGCGCGTTCCTGGGAGAGAGCGTGCATGTGTTTGTTCTCACAAGTGAGGAGGAGCTGCCAGACCTTACCTTGAGGCTGGCTGTGAATGCGCGTGCGTGAGTACACGTGTGTTTTTGAGCGCGTCCGCGTTTGTCTGTGAGTGTATGTGTGTCGCTTGCGCCGTACTGTTGGCGACCCCTAGCGTGGAGGACGTGAAGTTTTAGATCATATTCTTGCTTTTAAACATCATAAAACATATGCACATTCAGCCGTCGCCTTATAATTATTTAGTGTCAACAACACAACGGAAACAAATCGGTGTATCTAAATAACTTTAGTGCAAGAGAACCTCCGTTTGCATGTTTTGTACGGACCTTATGATATAACCATTTCCAGCAGACTCTTATAACTTGCAGTGGCGTAGATTAAAAACTGAGACAACATGTTGTCGAACACTGGCTTCAAATGTGAAACATCACAAAACCCCGTGCACAGATTTCGTTTTCCCAAAATTGCACTGTAATTACTAATAACGTTAATTTCTTACCTGCGCCCAAGACTCCGTTTTATCCACATTTTTCTCGATTGCCGTATCCGACTCAGTCTTCCAGGTATCCTCCCATTTAGATGGGTTTCCTCCAAAGTCGACAATAGCTGATAAAACACTCAAGTGACGGACCGTACTCCGGCTGTCAGTAACGCAACCATTATTTTAAGCCATATCCTTCAACGTTGCGCACATGAAATTCCTCCAATAACGCTGCCAAATCCCACTCACATCGGCAGAACAATAAGTCTTTTAAGTTGCTCGTCAATTGTTCTGTTGGCGATAGACAGCGAGGGGTTCACGCGGTCAGGTGAGCGGGAAACCGACAGAGGTACCCTCAAACTTTGCCTTCACGAAAATCTTTCATATCCCCTAGTTGAATGTAAAGATGTAAGGTGTGGAGAAGAAAAACAAGGCATGTAGTTGGCATCCTCGTTGCTGAAATGACAGCTTCTCCTACATTGTTGAAAACATCCAAAAAAAATAGGGGGCGGAAGATGAGGATGCTCGCTTTTTGAAGGAGACGACAAGTCACCGCTGGTAGGGGGTCCTCATTATCTATTCACATCAATGGAGGGGGGTGTTCAGCGTGTAGACAAAGTAAAAAAAATAATGAAAAAGAAGAATTAGGTGCAACTGAAAAAAGGACGAGGATAAACGCCGAAGAAGAATCCTGGAGGTTGAGAGTAGTTTCCGAGGAGTTCGAGAGAGGGGGAATGACAGTTTGTCAAGGGAGAGGAGAGGAGGCTGCTCCGTCTCCTGCTGCTCCTCTTCTCTTCAGACTGACGAACGACCTGCCCGTTGAGCTGCACGCTGCCGTGACGTCATTTTAAAGCCAGATATGTCATGTGCGCGAGTGCCTCACGTCCCATGGGGTGGAGGGTCTCACTCATGAGTGTCAGATTAGGCATGACAAGGTGCAGAGCTGCCGGTACAGTATGGAGATATATTGGTCGATGGCCTTACGAGTGAAATTTGCATAAGAAATGCTGGAAATAAATCTGAAAAAGTACCTCAGCTGGTATTCAGTGCCTTTGTGTAATAATATATGATGTAACCTTTTTGTTTTAGACATTTCGAGGCTTCTCCTGACAATTTGGCCATGATCTGTGCTCTCCCATAAGGTCACATTTGAATTCACTTAACCTCAGTTAAGTAGAAAATGTCTTGAACACTTGAACAAAAACAGCTTAATTCTAATATAATTGCAAATACTAGTACTCGCAAGCAACGGGTGACAAACAAACAAGCATAAAAGGCATTTACAGTGTGTTGCCACCTTAAGGAGTAGCAGGAAATGTGCAAAGCAGGGGTCAATTAAAGTAACTGAACCAAGATAAATGAAAGCCGCACAGTTGGAGTGGATGTTTTTGTAAAGTTGAAACCTATGGCATAAGGTTTTATTACCCGAAAAATTGCCAATCCCCGTGAAAATTGCTGCTGTGTATTACTTTCAGACCATTTATTTCCTATACTGCAGAAACAGTTGGGCCAGGGGGCGTGGCCAAACTTTGGAATCTGATTGAATCATTCTATGAAATAAATCCTGATTGTACCTTTTCTTCCCAAAGCATTTACTTTAAATAAGTCAAACAATCGCATAGTGGTCACCTGTATGCCCGTTCTGACAGCTGCAATGCAATTTGACATGTCCCTATTACATAACCAACATTAAGCTGTCCTAGTCACTTTCTATGGTATGCCTGGACTATTGTGTTGGTTACTTTTAATTATAATAGCCTGTGTGGGTGTGTGCAAAGTGCTGACTAATAATGTACAGGGTATGATTTAGACTTGCGGCAGGATGTGTTCTAGTTGAGGACTGGCTGTTTTCGCTGTTATTTCATCTGTTTATGAGCTGAAATATTGGGTCATCTTGTGTTTTTTAATATTTACATATTCATCATGCACGTACATGTTGGGTTGTGTTGTGTTCATGTATCTGTAGAATTGTAGCAAAAACAACAAAATGATTGGCAGAGTTACATGTCTAGTGCTCGTCTGTGGTTTCAGGACCATGGATAGCGCTGTTGAAGAGTAGAGGGTCCCGGTGTCTGGTGTTATCTGTCCGTAGTGCTGAAATGGAGCAGGCAGGATCTGACAACCCTTCACTAACTTCCTCAGACCAGCAGAAAATGATCTTTAACTAGGGCTGTACCCATTTTATTGAAGCGTTAGTAATAACCTTGGCATTCAAATTATAAATCAACCTTTGAATGATGTATCACATTTGTTTCTTTTTTCATTGTTTTTAAATCTGTTATCTGCACGGTTACAGATAAAGATAATATTACACAAACATTATTAGTATTAGATTATTTGTAAAATTTAATTCAGTGGTGGCTGCGAAGGATTTATTTCCACTGGTACGACCCAACATATCCAACATTTGCTGTAGTGTCCAAAGGTTACATATGTGTTCTTTGGCTATCTCAGTTTAGTATTAGATGGCACCCAGTTATTATGTGATTCAAGTCACATGAAACATCATATATAGTGCATTTTAATTAGTACATTTGTTGAATATTGCCTTGTTTTTGTTCAAAATATGTTACTAGGATCATATCAATTCAATTTGTCCTCATGTGTCAATTATTTTGAGAGTTAAAAGTAACTGTTTCAAGAAAGGATTGGTACAGAAAAGTGCATTATCTTTTAGTTTGGGATAGGTATTTACAAAGAGTTAGGTAACTCTGTTTCCCTAGTTGAAGAGTCTGAGCCTCAGAGTCTCGCCTGCCAAGGTCATTAGGATTCTTCTTCTGGAAAACATTAACTTGTATACAAATTGTCATGGTTATCCATAGATGTTCTCATATTTCAGTGGTGGACAGAATAGTGGAATTCTTTTCTGAAAAACTGACTGTAACATATTTGAAAATGTTTGGAGTTTTACATTTTGCCTGCAGCCTGGAAGATGCATCAAAGATCTTTACTTTACAGCCATTCTAGTAACCCCCTATCCAAAAACATCCTGCCCTGACACATTTTGTTAACATAGCATTTGCCATGGGCAGAGAAAATACTGTATAGTTCATACATATATAGATGGATGTCTACGGATGTCGGAATACAGGAAGTGTCAGACGCCAGGTTCCATCGCATCACACTGAGCTTCCATTGTAGCAGTAACTCCTTAAACTGATGTTAACTCTGTTTTGTTGTAATATTAACCAACTGAAACCTGTAGTAAAAGGTACTTTAGAGTGTAGTGGGGGTCTTACATCTGCTATATGTCCCCTACAACATGAATACAGCATTAAACTCTCATGCTGGAAGCTTTTTGCAGTCCTGAAGTACAAGATGTCAGCGGTGGGCTGAATCCCATTACATTATAATCAATTTGCTGATGTGACTGCACAGCGAGATAGGTGAAAATATTACCCAGGACAAGATCAACTCTTGCGTGAGCAAAATAGAGAATGTGGCGGCCTTTCATCTCCACCTGGGGGTCAAAGTGTCAAACCAGTGAACACATCACACCTGTTTTAGCGTGTGAGTCTGCTTCAGCCTTTCCTGGAATAAAAACTGTGCTGCTGTATTTGGACTTGTTATGTACACACATCTCTACCTATCTTGAACCTGAAGAAATAAGCCTCTGTTTGCCTCAGGTGTGTCGGGATTTCTCCCCCACTGTGCAGGATTGCCTTGATCAGTCGTAATGAACACAGACGCTCTCCTCCCAATCAGATGAATTGCAGCTGTTTGTGAAATTGACTGCTCCGCTCACGATGAGGCAACTTTCCTCCCATACTAATTGTTGCTATAGAGTACACTTCTGTCAAATACCCTCATTACTGCATTAGTGTGTATACATACATCCTGATCCAAGTGAAAACCTCTCCCCAGCTGATGGAAGCCGTTGTTCCCTCTGTCATTTCCTTCCCTCCGTATTCACACTCACTGTTTTGCATGTTGTCTTCCCTTGTCGCATGTTGGTGCGTGTACTCGTGCCCGTTTGTTTCTGTTGCCTCATGCAAGCAACATAAGTGTGAACAGGCTTATTTTGCCTCAGAGACACAGTCACAGGTTGTCATGCATGTCTAAGACTGTGGGTGGCTTCTGCTCACATGGACCTAAACGCAGCATACTAAACATCTGTTGTGTAAGCCATTAACACCCCGCCATGAGAGTGTGAATTAAAAGGAAGAGGGATTTGAGTATTGCTGTGTGTGTGCTAAGCTGGATTGAGTCATTCTGAGCAGCAGTGGTGGGCACAGTTTAAGTGTGCACGCTGGATCGGAGGCTGCAGAGGGAGTTTATGGCCGTGGTCTTGCTGGGGTTACAGACGGTGAAAATAGGGGCTTTATGGGTTTCTCTCAGCAGTTCAGTGGGTTATTTCCTGTGCAGAGGATGTCATGAAACTATCCTCTAGGTGGTTCTTTAAAAGCCTTTTTTTTTTACCTTAGGAAACCGTTATCAGTGGCATGCAGGGTTCAGCTGTCGGAGGCTATAATGTTAAAGGAAACAGGTTGATAACATTGAAATATTTATAATAATAACAATAATATTTGTATATTAGGTATTATTTATTTATTTGTTTGTTGTTTTGTTTTAAACTGGCATCACAGACATTAACATCTTGTGATTTATTTTGAGCAAAAAAATGTATTGTGTTAAACATCCGTTGCCAGGTTGAACATATTTTTCAGCAATATTATCGTATATGTAATTATCTCCATCAAGGGTGTTGTGTTTTTTGTCTGTTTGTCAGATTGATTACAGAGAAACTCCTCGCCTGAGTTTGGTGACACTTGATGGAATGACTTAAAGCTCCTGAACACACTAAGGATGAGGATAGAAGAAATTCCCAACTGGAGTTATTGGACCATCAGAGGAGTTGGGAATTTGCCATTGGTCATGAAACTGACTTAAAGCCGCGTTGCATCATTCTTTTCGCTCCATTTTTAAATGGTGTTAACTGTATCGCCCTTGAACGGCTGACTGCCTCATGAGTTAACCAGCTAGTCGCTAACGCTAATCTTTCTGTGTGCAGTGATGCGCAGGTTATTGGAAACGAGGATGTTGACAGAGGAGTCTGGGAACCTCAAAATCCAAACAACAAGCGAAAAGAGGCTAAAATGCTCCATCGAACACAGTCATTTCATCTATTGTTAATAAAGGATAAACAGTGTAGCTTTAAGGATCGGGGACAGTCCTACCAGTTTTAAAATGGCACACGTTTGCCAGTCAGAAGAAAGAAAAACAACATTTGTTAGTTACTTACTTATAACAGAATTCATACGAGTAACTTTAATAATATACATTAAAATATAACACTCAATTTAGCTACACTAATTTTCCCGCTAACCATCCGAAGTGTTTACCATTATCAATAGACAGACTTCCACAGATAGAGCATCTGGGTAATGTTACATATAGATAACTAAAGAGCTCCATAATTAACAGATACATTAGTAGATGTTTAAATGTTTCAAATGTAATTAGAGACGTGCTTATTTGTCTAATTTCTGTTTATAGAGCCGCTGCAGCACTATTATGCTTTGTAATCTCAATTTAAACATAAATGATTTGGGTCCAAGTTACAACGTTGCATTGATGTGAGTCAAATACGAGTGGATGTTTTAACCTAAAAGATGAAATAGATAGAAAATATACTGGTGTAAAAGTGACATATGTGAAACACCATTCATTGTAATATATGTATTATTACTGGCTACGCTTTCGCAGCAATATCATTTTCTTGCATATGTTGGACATTAACAAATGGGAATAAGCAGAAGCTTTTCAAATGTCATGCTAAACTTTGCAAAGTGCTGGTACATCACTGGGTTAATTGAGCATACTCAGCATATAACATTGTATTGTAATTGAGTTCATTGTTGTCAAGTGATAGTGCCATAACAGGTCTGCTCATATGCTTCAATTATACAAATCATTTAACCCAGTGTTTTGGCAGCTTTTCAGTTTTCTCTTGCTTGATTACACAGGAGCTATCTACACTGTTTGTGTATGCAAAGACTCATTAACCTGCTATTAATACATGGTTTAGTTACACATGTGTTAGGTTACTCCGTACAAAGCTTTTAATGAGAAACACACTTCTTGTGAAACGGTTAGCCTGTATTTCTGGATATTCAAGTCTGTCTTGATTGTTGTATGTCTTTTAAAAATGGACCTAGAGTCTCTTCAATAAAGCTGATGATGTCTCAAAGACTGCTGATATAATTTAAACTATATTTTTAAAGAACAAGAGACAATTATACATGAGACAAAATGTCATGCAGCGTATTCAGCACACAAAATGAAGTCTACCCCCTGGTATGAGTGCCTTTCCGAAAAGTTATAAAGCACTGAGTCAGACGATTTATTCTCAGGTTTTCCATTATCAAAGTCATTGCTTGTGGGAATTTCTAACAGAAATCTCAGGCACAGTCCAAATATATTGCAACGGCTGCAGTATGGGAATTTGTTAGTTTCCTTTCGATGATACTGGTGGGTAAAGTAGTGTCAATCACAACAGGCTGCCAGACATATCTTCCTGAGGGCCAAAAATAATACGAGGAAAATAGTTACTATCATGGGAGTGGTTGTTTTTTGTTTGCCAGCCACTTTTTACAGATATACTAAATGTAGTGTAGGGCAAATACATCCTGTTCCCGTAGATGCACGTGTTCTTAAAGGGGCCCCATTGTGCTTTTTCTTTCCTGCCTGAAACACCTCCATTGGATTCCTTTGTTTACTTGTGTGACATAATGACATCACTATGTAACACTAGCGCTTCTATTGGCTAGCGCTGGAACACATTGTATGTGATAGGCTAAGGGGCGGGACTTCTCTGAGTGGTTGATCAATCACAACAGAAAGCCAGCCAGCTTACCAATCACAGCAGACTGGGCTCTTGTTTCAGACAGAGGGTGAAAAGAGGTGCCCCTTTAAGTCATTACATTGTAGACCATTATATCCAGTTGTCAGTCAATGCGTTAATGCCAGCAAAACCCCTCAGAAAAAAACCCAGACATAAATTGTTGATACTTTTAGCAAGTACTGTACAATAATTTGCATATATCCCTCATAATCAACTCTTATGTATTTACCTAATCATGACCAAAGGAACCCAGGAAGTATTATAAGTAACTAGGTCCATGAAAGGATGAGTTTGTGTGTCCAAAAAACAAGTAAAGTAAAGTAAACGTTGAGGTATTTTTTGTATGCAACTTAGTACTTGAGTAAAGCTAATTTCAAATATATTTTAACCCACACAATGATCTAACCCTAAACCCATCCAAAATACCAATACTATTTCAAGTACTATTTGTACTTCATTTGAACCCAAACCACAATCTTTTCCAACGTAACTTCCGTACTGGAATAACACCATTTCTATTTATACCTAGCCAAATAGTTTTGTTACCTAAACAGGTTCTGCAATGCAGAGGCCTGCGCTGATGCATTGATGCTGGATATTTGTAGGAAAATACACAAAAAATAACAATACTTTGCGTTAGATATACAAACCCCACAGGGATACATTGACATTGTAGCGCCTTCATATTACCATTGTTGGAAGATGTATTTGACAGCTACTGTATTTGTCAAACCAGGTAATCTTAATGCTGCGTTCACACCGGACGCGATGCGATGTTTGGGGGCGGCGCGATTACATGTAAAGTCAGAGACGCGGACAGACGCAAGCATGAAGCGGTGGACGCGAATTCTGCGGCGCGATTGAGGCGATTGAAGGGGGCCGCGACAAACGCTCAAGTTCAATTTTTTCAACTCGAGCGTCATATTCGCGTGACGCGATCTCGCGGTAGCCAATCAGCGGTGAGGATCTCAGCCTTCCGTCACTGACGTTCAACCAGAAAACATCAGCCGTTAGCAGTTAGCACACAGAGCTCACAGCTCCTCATATCTGTTCAGAAACTGGACAAAAGTTAAACAAGTACAAACCACAGCCTGTCTGTGTCATGGAGAATACAGTCGCTGGTTTTATTATGATCTTCATTCAGAAAACAAGCATTTTAAAAAGTTTCTCGCCTGCCGTCTGTCTGCAGACTTGTCAAAGCATTAATTCATGGTTTTTACTAACCGGTATCAGTATGTTGTTACTTCGGCATAATTTAGAAATGTGTATTACAATTTAATCACGGTAAAATATGTTCATTTTGTTGTAGTTGTAGCTCCCGAGCCAGCGCGTCTTGTTTGAATGATGCGAGTAAACACAGCTGGCAGCCGCGGTGAAACTCGAGCGTCTAGAGCGATGCGATAGGAGCGATTAGAGCGAAGCGAATATTCGCATCGCGTCCGGTGTGAACGCAGCATAACAGATTGTTGTGGGTCTATTGTGTGTTATTGTGTTCTACTGGAGGTTGAATTCCTCAGCGATTTATGCTGACTGCTCGATTTCTCCAAAGTGCTGATGAAAACAAATACATCAAGAAAGAAAGTTGGTGCGAGAACAGATGACCTTTCCAGGTTTCTATTTAATTTGATTTACTATATTATTTGATAGGGGGTGTCGCGCTGAATAATGGCCTCTTATTGATTTGCTTTGAGTTGCACACCTTTAGTGTTTAAATGAGGGGATAAGCAGGGCAGCAGCCACAGTTTACACAAGGTCTACCAGTCTATCAATGGAAGTCAAGATTCCTTATCTCAGACCAATAGAAGGTGATGTGCAGTATACCCACTGCTACACTCCATGGCAACCATATAACATGCCATTAAAATCTGTTATAATCACTATATCTCATGCAGCAAAAAAATGTGGCGCATGTGACCGAGAAAGCTGATGTGTTACTATGGCAACTTCAGTTAGAGGAGCCTTTCAGTGGCAGCTGCGAGGAGGAGACAAACTTTCTAGGGATCATGGCACATGGCAAGGGTACAGAAAAACATATTTCTGTAAGAAATGGAAGAAACTGAGGGAAACTGTTAAGATGTTATTACATTATTGAATATTTAACATTGGGCTGTTACTTTGAATGTGTAAAGGCTTTTATATAGTCCTGTAGGTCTTCAATTGTGGGGGTTAACTGGGGGTTAAGCCCTAAAAATGAGCAGCTTTGTGCAATTTTGGGAATACAAATAGTGTTGGCTCATGTCTGAGGGAATTCAACAGAAAAGAGCGATCTCTGTCTACTCCACTTCCTCACATACTGTCTGTTAGTGTAACAGCTAATTAGTAAATGAAGATATTTAACACGAAAGCAGCTTTCAAGTACTTACACATGAAGGCATGACTTCTAGCTTCATGTGAACTGACAGGAGGCATTACCTGCCCCGTCTACTGCCCACTGCCTGTTCTTTAGGAGAGGCTAAACGCAGCTTACTGACAGCCTAGTCTGACTACTTCACGTTGAATATTTTTTTTCTTCCTCCCTTCAAGCAATACCTATTGACTTCACTCATATATTTTCACAAAGAGGTTCAAGGACGTTTTTCTATTTTTTGAAATGCAACTCAATATTTATGCCAAAATAAAAAAGAATCAACCCTCCTACCACTGCTTGGTCCACAGAACCATGGCGCAATTTAAATTAGCTGACAAAAGGTTTTTGTATTCTTTTAAATTGCAAAAATTACACATGTTTAGCGAGAAACTATAAAACAAAAATATTGTTGGATGTTTTAATTGTACTATAATACTAAAACGTATCACGTGTGATAATCGCTTTTGTCTGGAAAAATAACCATATATAAGTTTAAAACAGGGACATTTCTGCATAATAGCTAGCATAAAATGGATATTTACAGGAGATGTTTTAAGAGTTTTAGGACGTAATACAAGGTCACCCAGTTTAATAAGTATAGCATGTGGAGCCCCCATTGTCTTCCCAATATTGGTAACATCAAAGAAAAACGTTTACTTGCGTTTTCCTTATTTTTTTCAAAATGTATTTACAGCATTAGTGTGTCACACAACACAAAGTGCAACACGCAAGATCTTTTGAATCGTCCCTACTTCTAGCCAATATTGTGCTTTTAATGTACATAGCTGTGCAGGACTTATATTGCAGAGAATAACGTTGCCATGGTGAGGAAAATGTGACAGGACCAAAAACCTTTATGAACTGCATGGGGTTCAGTGACTTAAAAGAGGTTTCTGCTCGTGGCGTCCAGGCTGTGATCAAAGAAGTCGAGGACAAATATATGTAACAATATTTCACTTTTTACTGTTTGATTGGTTTTAGTTTAGACATTTTAAATCTTCCATATACTGTCTGACACTGCCAACATGAAACCAGGTTGCCTAGGTGAGTGTATGTAGTATAATGGTATACACTTGCGTGCTATATTAGTGACACAGCACACACTATCAGGCCGGTGGGAGTGATTTACTGAGGAGCCGGCAGATGACAGTGCAGTCAGGTGAATCTGTAGTGGACAGGTGTGGTACGACACACACAGATGAAAAAAAGAGACAGGGAGAAGCAGAAGAGCGGAGGACAGGAAGAAGATACAGATTCATCATGAAAAGGGCATGAAGAGTACTATTCACACTGACTCTCTCCCCATCTTCAAATCACGTCTCAAAACACATCTCTTCACACTCGCATATCCACCCTGATCATTATCCATCACACATCCTCGGTTTTCATTTATTTGATTATTTGATTGATTTATATACTGCATTGTCTTGTTAATGTCTCTTATGCTGGTGTTATGTATTGTGTATCTTGTTTTTTATGTGTTTGTACGGCGACCTTGAGAGCCTTGAAAGGCACCTATATAAAATAAATGCATTATTATTATTATTATTTATTCAGGCTTTAAAGAAGAAATTGTTCACAGTGGCTTTTTTATTTTTTTTATTTTGCTTCCACACGTTTTGACCCATAGATCCTTATGATATTCCTTCTGTGGCATAAATACATTTAAATAATTATCTAATATGTCTCTTTGAGAATGTTATTAGATAAAATCCTGATTGTAAAACTTCTGGGTGTTTCTGATACTCCAGTGTGTTGCGTCACTTTATCAAAACGGTGCCTCACAGTCCAATGCAAGTTCCTTGTAGATTGAATTAAAGATGCATTATGGGAAGTGGATAAGCCAATGTTTTTGGAGTTTAGCTGAAACCAAGGACTAAAAGTCAGGATATATCAGCCTTTTGTTTCATTGATTTTGACACGTTTTTTTGTATCTGTCTGGTGCAATTCTTCTAACGTTATGGTATTGCAATAGTAATTTGCAGTTAGTTGTTTTCTTATAAATTAAAATAAGCTACATTTTGATGGCGTACGGACAACATTTCAAGCAGAACATTTGACTAAAACAACTTGCTTTAAAGGGGCTCTTGTATGCTCATTTGCAGGTTTGTATTTTGTGCCTCTACTGTGACATGTTTACATGCTTTAATTTTCAAAAAGGTCATTATTTTTCTCATACTGCCTTATCATCACCTTCTTCCACCCTCAAACCAAAGCACTGTCTGCTCTGTTGTGATTGTGCCACAACTTAGAGATGTCCCACCCCTTAGCCTATCACCTCCAATATTTCGGAGCACTAGCCAATAGAAGTGCGAGTGTAACTTAGTGATGTCACTATGTCGCGGAAGTAAACAAAGGAGTCCAATTGAGGCGTTTCAGGCAGGGGGCGTGCATGTGTTTGAGAGAAACTCCCTCTTGTGGGAACTTTGGAATTTAAGCCTTTGCAGACCATTTACATGCACACAAACCTGTAGAACAAATTACAGGAAAGGGAAAACCCGAAAAAGCATAATAGGGCCCCTTTAAACTTTAATTCAAAATGGATTGTAATGCAATTTTTTTTCGTTTAGGCTGATTTTCTTGACATTATTTCTTAGACGTAATTCGCTTTAAGGATCTGTCAGTGAGGGAGATAAAGGGTGAAACAGGGCATCCATTAGAGTGTGGATGAGGCGCCTCCATTGATCTCCTGCCATCCAGAGCTGTGATACTCGACACTCCCCGAACAAGCTGGACATGCACTTATTCTGTCTCTTATTAAATACTGGCCCACACACACATGCAAACACACAAACATACACACACACACACACACACACACACACAGAAACAGACAAAGACTCACTGTCAGCACACTGGGCCTCTGGCCAGCGCCACTCAACTATTTTCAAGGAAATGTCACATCTTCACGATTAGAAGACAAGTAGCAGGTTAATAAACCGACATTCACCTTAGCTTGCATGTAGCGTTTGGCGTATGAAAAGAAACGAATTGTATTTTCATGCTGCTCCACAAAGAGATGCCTGAAAGAGAACTGGCAGTTTATGTCACAGCAGATAGCGTGAAGATGAATGCTGAAGGAGGAGTGGAAGAATTGCACACTTATAAGACGTACCTGTTCACCTGCTCCGCTTGTCTGTAACAACTACTCTGAGCTCTCTTGTGTTTTCACACCGCTGCCGTGAAGTCACACCATTTGTTTCCCCCCATGTCAGCCGGAGAGGCAAACAAGTTCAGGCTAAAGTTACAAATGTGATGATGCACGCAACATTTATAGCAAAGAAGTTCCTTCAGCTAATTATAATGAATGCAAAACAAAAAAACTAGGAAAAAAGGAAAAGTTGATGTTGAGTAGACTGTGAAATCGAGCATATAATTTTTGTCTTGGAGCCACTAGCATATGCTTTCCAAAGAAAAACAGACTGGGGTTCTTTCATTTGGCATCTATGGATGGCCACAGACATATGCCTGGAATAAGCGAAAGAAAATGAAACAACAAAGTGACTCGATTCATTTCACACGCTGTGCGAACCCTCTCTGGAAGTGGAAAAGATTGGCGCGTGATAAATCACCACAGTGCCTCAGTGTTTTGCATGATTAGATGGTGGAGGGAACATTAAATCAAGCTCGATTTGCTAATTGACTTCCTGCAAGAACCGTATCCCTGTGCATTGTGGCTGCACGCATTTTCCATGCACAAATTAAAAAGAGTTTCCCCCAAAAAATGAGGCCCATAGCCAAAACCCCTATCAATGGCATATTGTTGCAATAATGCATGGCTGTAGAAGCTGTGGTATGTATCGCCATGTCTCTCCTTCTATCAGCTCTGCGTGTCATTTTGTTGAATCATACGAAGGCAGCCAGATAAATCAGTTAGAATTTCAGCAACGTCAGCAGAGCCGGGGGAAGGAGGGTGCAGGGAGATGTGGGGGAGCTGACCTTGAAGTAATGTTCAATTTGTATTAGCGATGGGGGCTAAATTCTGGCTAAACAGACGCTTTCCGAACACAGCGGTTGCCAAAAGGTGAAGCATAACGTTAGAGTCTGACATAAGGATTTTATTTATAGAAACGTGCTTGATTAAATCATCTTTGTACTTAACGTGTAGAATAGTCATCCCAGGCTGTTTCCTTTTTTTTCCTACCCTTTTTATTAATTTTAACACACAGAGGAGTAAGTATAAAGCCACTCTGGAATGTCAAACGTTAACTCCCGACTTCCAAACGGGACATCAATGAAAATGTATTGGAGCACACTCAAGGACAATTGACTTTCCCCTGGAATATCTCTCTTTATTCAGGCGGAGGAGATGTAATGATGAGAAATTCTTCAGTGAAGCATTGTCACCCTGCCAGTGCCTACCTGTAAGTAGAGAGTGTGGGAGCAGGGGGAGTCATTGCTATGGAAACAAGCACAACAGTGATGGAAATGAGGCGTACAGTCGGCATGGTTTTTCACAAAGCATGAACTGTGCAGCGGAGGACAGATTGCTCTAATTGATTGGTCGACGGAAGTGCGAAGAAATTGCCAATGTTCCTTTTCCCAGGTCACACATGTGCAGTAGATTTTTCACCATGTCTTAGCAGGAAAACAGTTGTAATAAATGCGGCTGTACAAAGAAATTGGATGAAAGCCTGGAGGGAGAAACACTGTGTGCTTCTAGCTGGAGTCTGGCCGCCCAGAGCAAATTTGGCCCGGACAGAAGTGTCTCTCATTTAATTGATCCTGCTATGTTATCTGGAGGAGTATGAAACACTTCTAAGCATGTAACGGCAGCTTCTTCGCAAAGCATTTGAGCTTGAATTCTTATTGCACCTTGTTGAGAAAGTAAGACCACACACAATACTGGACAGGTACAGCAGGATCCAAGACGAGCTTTCTATCCTGAGATACAGAGCATGTTGACCACCAGCGTCATTTTATTTATTTCAAGTCACTTCTGTGCCGCTGTCTCAAAAGAAAAATGCTCTCGTAAGGACATTTGAGCCAGAATAACCACGGTTTCCTCGCTATTGGTGAAGCAAAATCTGCCGGAGTGCAGTGGATGGATCGTGGGCATTGTAAAGCCAACACAGCCAATATCACACATGGTTGGCTTTGTTATTAAGATGAGATATCTACAGAGAGAGAAGGAAGGAGCAGGAGTGGACAGACCTAGCGATTGTTGCCTTTCTGGGAGGAAAGTCGATAAAGGACTGGCTTTAACTTACTGAAAACGCTCCGGACTAAAGAGAGATATTACCAACATTAAGGAAAATGCATTTGTAGGTACTAAAGCTCAAGAAGTTATACAAGGAAGTAGGAACACATCTTACGAACTGATCTTTAAATCTGCGCTGGGAACAATTTGAATGTAAAACAGGTACTTGGGCATACTTGTAGACAAATAGTCACATTGTTAGAGCATCATTTTAGGTTTTCATGGGCATTTGTAGTAACAGCTCAGATGGTCAATGGCTCGTCCAGTATCGACTTTTTGATTTGTGAAAAGAGATCTACAGCTATGTTTAAATTTGAACAGTAAATTGGAAAAAAACAATGTCATCCATCCAAGTAGCTTTTCCAGAGCTTTGCATCCAATCACATGTTCTTCATCAGCAGAAGTTTCTCCAGTTGTTATGGATTTGGAAAACATTTTAAAGTGCTAATTTTCAGGTTGTAAATGTACACAAAATGCAAAAATACTGCTTGGTTTAGCAAAAGATCATAGTTTGGCTTAGAAGAGGTGTTGAACATTTACTCTGGCTTTGTGAGGCGGCTGTAGTTCACGTCGATGGTCGTCTACTGTAAGGAATAAAATCAATATATATGTGCCGGACACTTTAAACACACACCATCTAATTCATCTTATTCACGCTGTATCAATCACTCGCGGGAGACAATCTAATGCCATGTCACCAAGAAGCCCACAGGAAGAACTCTGATTGATTGACCACTCGCTTCTTTCATTCACAAGACATAATGTGATCATAAACTAACAGAGCCTTGCTTTAATCAATGCTGTCAATCCCAAATAAACAAACATGAGGATGACCTCACTCAGGTTTCATGTCCAGACAAGTAGTGTGAGAGTGATCAAAGTATCTACTGTTATTATGTGTTTTGTCGAGTGGTTTATCTGGCCATATAGTATGTTATGAAAGTATGTTATTTAGCTACGACACTAGAGGGCGACAGAAGATCGCGTGGACACGCCTATGTGCCAACAAAGGGGCCAATAGAACTTGGCCCCGCCCCGCCCCCGTCGACGCTAAGCCAATGGGAGAAGACTACAGATGATAAATATGTGACACAAACAGGAAGTCAGTCTCTTTCTCATCCCCTGCGACTGGAGAGAGCAAGCTCGGCCGGGCTAACCTTTTGCACATTCATTGTATCATTGTATTATTGTTTTATTAAACGCTGTTAACTTGTAAATAAGCTTCCTGGACTCTTTTCAGCTAATCCTAAACTCAGATCGTAGAAAACTCGTACACACTACCAATGGGATGGTATGTGGTTCCATCCCGGGTCGAGGTGTCGAAGTGTCCTTGGGCAAGATACTGAACTGATAGGCATGACCAATGGTTCATGGTTTGCCTCTGTAGAGGAGCTTTGACATTTGTTGGGATATTTTGTGGGATAAGAGGCTCAGCTAAAGGTAATGAAATGAAAGACATGTGTTCGACCAACTCATCTTCTGCGGACTGTTTATAACCCTAGATGTGGTATAAAAAATATATATACATCCGGTAAAAACATGTTTTCCTTGAAATGTAATTGACAATGCAATTTTGTCTTATGAGAAAGTCATTTTTAGGCAGACAGGTTGATGATGAGGATCAGTCAAACGCTCAAAATGAGCTACCGAATGAATCTTGTTGTTGTGTGTTTGTTTTCTCAACTGCTGTTCCTGTGTTCAAGAACGAACGTTGACCCTGTGATTTTCAGTCAAAATGAATAATCTTTCAGTGATTTCGACGACGAGATTTCGTTGTTTTAGACATTTGGAGCCCTCATGGTACGAAAAGAATAAAGTCGCACCTGCTTGTTGTTTATAGTTTTGACTGTTACTTTCTGAAATATTTCTGTCATGATGCGACTTTTAGACACTGGGCTTTGTGCTTAATACCTAGACTCCTAACTTCTGGCCACTTAAGCAGTGAGGTGATCAGAGGGAATGGCTTTTCCCAGAGTGAGAGGTTTGTCACTGAAACTGAATTAGGGCAAATTGATGGTATTAGTCCTCGGGCTGCACTACCGGGACGGTGTAAATCACTTTGCTGCTGAGCAATAAAAAAAATGCAGCCAATGGATTAAAGTCACTCTGGCTATGAACTTTTCTTTTCTCTCCTCCAGCTACGCAAATATGACATTTGGAACGAACAGGAACCTTGAAGCGAAAGCAGCAATCATCCTTGTAACATATCCAGCCATACCATACCACTGCTATAGTCTGCCAGGGGGCGGAATACCAGTGTGTTTTGATAAGAGCTTGTGTGCTACCAGCATATTATGCAGCAGTTAATAGGTTTTACTTCCTTTCATGTGCAATTCAAAGGATTTTGCTGTACGAACATCATCATTTGCTTTTTTCTGTCCTAATGTCCCCGTTCTGTCTCATGAGTAAATGCAAATTTAAGGCACATTCAGTACTTCTGTGTTTCAAGGGGATGCATTAAAAGTGTGTTTGTTATTTGCTTGATCTCGTCTTGGCCCTCATCTCCTCACCTATTTTCCTTTTTAGCCCTCCCTTGCCTCAGCGGGTTATGGCATTGCTGCACAAATCCAATAAGATTCATCACAGGCTCAAATCAGATTACTTTAATCCAGTGTAAGGCAGGAGCCAAATACTTCCTCTCAATATGGCGCATCAAAATCCTGACAGAACAATGACAGCACTTAATAGCAACGTGTCTAAGCCTGAGCATATACAGTATAAAAGCACAGAAGCATTATGCTTGGATTTAGAACTTGTACACCATTAATACGCACTTCACTAAGCTGTATGTACTTCTTGTCAAGGGGCTGGAACATTTGGATAAACGCCTAAAAGCCACTTGAGTTTTACGTTCAAAGGAACTAGAGTCACTATTGTGCTGACGCATGAGCCCACCAGCATAGAACACTTTCTACCGGACGATTTACAAAATGTAGGAAGCTGAAATCGGCACATTCTGAAAAGAAAAATAATAGAGCTTCCTCGACAAATCAGGGCTAAAAGATAGCCTCCTGCCTTTTTCTTTTACACCCCTGTTCCTCATTGTTCGCCAGCCTCCCAGCGCAGCAATTCACAGAGACACTGTTTTAATCACCTTGTAATATCGCCTCGGATCAGATCCTCTCCCCTCTCTGGTGGCATTTAATTTATCCACAATGCAGCAATTTGGGATCAAGAGTGCGGGCGGCTCCTAACGACTCTCCCAAAATGATTCACATGTTTATTGAGAGGCTTGTGAAGACACTGCCACACGGCCGCCACCACCTTCCCATTCCACGCTTGGGCGATAAATCGTGCGAAGGCTTCAGGACAGGTGATTTGAAAGATTGATTTCTTCCCTTGCTTACACATTGCTTTAGTTTCCTTGTTAATGCAAAACACTATGGTGTACCCCGGCACTTTGCTGATTGGAGATCCACTTCTGCTGAATACCTTGTGTGGTGTGTGGGGTTATATTTAACCATTTGCTAATTGGCAACTGAATATGTGCAAGTTTAAAGAGGCTACGTGACATTGCTCGTGTCCTTTTTGCATGATAATGACATTTGATCATCTGTAAGGAAACAAGAAGAGCCTGTGGTTATGACTTAAATGTCATGCTTTATGTATGTGCTGATGTTGGTATGGTATGCAAGGACACTTATCCCCTCAGTTATGCTGTAGCAGTGAGCGTGGCTCCCAGAAACATTAGTTTTGTCCTTTTCCTCTCTGGTTCTTCCTCTCCTGCAGGCCCTCAGGGCTCCCTTTGTATTTGTCTCACATAGGGTCCAGTTGTCGGAAGGGCAGCGAACATACGGTAATGATGCCAAGACAGGGTTTGGTAAGTGGTCAGACAGCTGCAAACTGCAAAGCAGATGGACTGATGTACCCTTTACTGAGCTGAATGTCATTGGCTGGCATTTCCCACAATGCCTCATGGATAAGACTGCTGAAAATGCCCTACAGCAAGAAGGAGAGGCGGTCTGATAATGTACAGGAAATAAATACTTAGAGATGTGATCTTATGCTTTAGAACAGTGACATAAGTTTCTGATTCTATAACAACTGTCGAATAATAAAGGTTGTTTGTATAAAAGTGCTATGCTAAGTGCAGTTGATGCCTCTGCGTTCTTTTCATATGGAAAGGAAGTATGTTTCAGGGTAGGTTTGCTTATTTGATCACAGTCGGTGCAGGTTGTTGCTTCCCCCAAATACACAGGAGCTTTTTGGCGGAATCCAAATGTTCACTTACAGATGAATGGCCTTGAGGGGTGCTGGGATGTTCAGAGTGCCAAGGGCCCCGCCGATCCACAATTCATGAAGTCTGTAAATGGCCTCACGCAGACTTCCTGCACCACATTTTACAGGGCAGGTCTTCCAATTCTTAGCCATTTGGCCGTGGCAAGGTAGCATTGCTCATAGGAAGAATATAAACCACTGATGAGTTTAGAATGAACATTAACCTTGGAAGAAGTTGTTTGACAAACAAACAAGATTAAGAGTTGCCATACCTGCTCAGTGAGGCTATACTTTAGCTTAATGATAATGTCAGCAGGACACAAAAAGACAATGTAAACATACTGATGATAAAAATAACATATTATGCTAATTTCCAGGTTCATATTTGTATTTTGTGACCCTACTGTGACATGTTTGTGGAGGCGTGTGGCGCAGTGGTTAGAGCGTTGGTGTTCGGATCAAGGGAGCACAGGTTCAAACCCCACTGCAGTCAGCATGTCGTTGTGTCCCTGGGCTAGACACTTCACCCCAAATGGCTCCTGTGGGGATTGCCCACAGTATTGAGTATGTAAGTCGCTTTGGATATAAGCGTCTAACAAGTAATGTAATGTTTCCATGCTTTAAAGGTGGGGTAGGTAAGTTTGAGAAACCGGCTCGAGATACACTTTTTGTTATATTCCATGGAATGCTCTTAACATCCCGATAGCAATGAATATCTTAAGTGCTTTGACAAAAAATCCATAAAAAAATGTCATCTGTGGAAGCCGTAATACTGTAAAAAGCACGACCAATCATTTTAGCCGGCCCGGCTAAAATAACTGGATGGCCTACCTGCCTGTCAGCCTTCCATCTGTGCACAAACTCATCTCGTGCCCTCATTGGTCATGTGCGCGTTCGTGTGTTGGAGGAGGGGCTCTGTAAGGAAGTGGCAGATTTTTTCCGGCTGTGTATTTTCAAATCCTAGCACACTCGAGCTGGTTTCTCCAAAATTACCTACCCCACTTTTAATGTTTAAAAAGCTCTTTATTTTTCTCATACTGCCTGTGCTGCAGCACCTCTTTTCACCCTCTGTCTGAAACCAGAGCTCTGATTGGTTATCTGGTTGGCTCTGTATTGATTGGACATAGATGTCTGGCCCCTTAGCAAATAACAAACAATGTGTTGGAGCGCTAGCCAATAGAAGCGCAAGTATTACATAGTGATGTCACTAAGTTACAAAAGTGAACAAAGAAGTCCTTTTGAGGTGTTTATGGCAGGGGGGGGGTGTCTCGAAGAGAGACTTTGGGAATATAGCCTTTTCAGACCATTTACATGGACACAAATCTATATGACAGATATATCATTAAGCATAATTTCTGTCTTAACTAAGTTGGTTAGCATGCACACATTTGTTAATCAGCAGTTTAAAAAAACAAACTACAGCAGAGATTGATTGAAAAGTCATAATTGTTGTAGCATTTAGTGTTTAACCTACTTATTGGATGAATTTAAATATTTCCCATCGATGGCACTGAAGAAAAGGTCAATGATCACCACTGTGACAAAGCTAACATTCATCCTGAGAGGAAGATGAATTCATACTAAATGTCATTACATTTGCTGAATGAAAAGTCAAAGTGGCACTGTATTCAGGAACAATGAATGCATGCCCAACTTTATTTGATACAAATTATTTAGTTTAAATGATGTCACAGGATAATAAATGCCTGCTGTTGGAACCTGTTGGTAAAGGAACATACAGAAATACTATAGGGTTAGTAGTGTTTGTGCTAACTTCCACACAATCAAATCCATCTGAAAGTTGCTTTCAGTCCAGACCTAATTGTGATAAAGGTAGGAAAGTTCGGGGGAGAAGTTGTAACCTATTGTCTCTCTTCAACAACAAGCTCCATCTGCTGATGAAGAATGTTAGATTCCGAGGAAAGTTGCCCATCATTTCTGATACATTTTAAACAAATATGCCACATTTATTTTATACATTGTACACTGACATTGTTTCATTTTATTTTGTCAGTTTTAGTTTTGTGTCATATTCCAATGTGCCAAGTTTAATTGAGAACTCATAAGAATAAAATACTTTAAAGTGTCAAAAGTACTAATCCTGGCAACGACTAATAAAGTCTGAAGTCCTTATAACACGCTCTTACGCCTCAAGCTTGCTTGCTCTTGCAGACTTTAGTCATATCACAGTATATGACTTAAATCTGCAAGGGACAAGTCTGCAAGTGTGGTGAGTGGACATTTCAAAAGCAGAATTTCTCTCATATTTGGATTTGTATAGCCTGAGACTGAGACTGGCTGAGGTGTAGGTAAGTGGTATTCAGTTTCCTACTCCAGACAAGTTCTCCTCCAGCAACTATTGATCAGAAATCAAAAGAAAGCCTTCTTTGATCAATGAGCTCTGGATTTTCTCCTTCAGAACCTAATGACAAGTCAAATAACGCCACCTGCAAGGTCTCTCAGTACCACTGAAAGAAAAGTGTTTGTAACACTGTGTAGTGGAATTGATAAGGTCGAAGTGTTTTTTATCCCCCTCCCTCCTTTAATTTGGAGACTGCCTTCGGCAGTAGCAATAACTGTAGATTAGCAGTAGGGCGATTTCTCTGGGGAGAGAGGCTACAGAGGAAACCGTTCCAGGCCGTTCCTCAGCAAATGTTTTTCTTTCCAAAGGCCAGATCTCTCTGCTTCATTGTCTTTGCAGCCCCCGTATTTCCCCCAGTTTTACGGCTCTTCTGAGGGACAATTTGTGTGTTGGGCCCTAGTTTTATTTGTTGGTGCTCGGCGAAGGGTAGGAGAGGATGTCAAATGAAACCCATTAATCACCTCAAAGGCTATAAGAGATAATTGCGAAGGGAGAGCAGCAAAGACATTGAGAGGGGAGAATGAGTGAGCGGGAAAGGGGAGCTTAGCGAGGGAAAAGAGTCGAGGGAGAGCAAACCAAATAAATCAGGAAGTGTGGTGTGGGGATTCTTACATATAACAGCCTCTGCCTTCAACTTCCTCACTCACTCTTTCTTTCACTGTTGGGAGCGGGCTGATCGAGTGCAGCAGAACGGTGAAATATTAAAGCAAAAACATGACTTTTCAGGGCCCCATGATGCTCCCTTGATGGAGCCTTGTGCCATTTGTTTAGATTATACGGCTGCATTGGAGCGACATTTAGAGCCAGCTGACATGGCACAGACATGTACTTTATGAATGAATTGTGAATCCGTTGACTCGCTGTGAAACAAAGTAACAATAAATATGTCACCTGCTGTGAATGATGCTGTTACTCTTTGGGACTATAAATCACAATTATGGTCAAACAGCAATAACACCATCTAGATTATAATAAACGGTATGCACATAGACTATATGTGGTACACCTGCATGTATCTTCGTCTTGTTAACAATGTTGGAGTTTGGAGTCATAGTGTCCTTCTGCTTTTTATTTTTCCTATATTTACAAATGTTGAATAGAAATCATATCATGATTTATCACAGAGTCAGTACGGTGGCTGGCAGGGGCAAACAACGCTACAACGGCGCTAAAACACTTACCTTAGGAGAGACGCGCTGCAAACTCAAAAACAATGCAAATATAAAAACACAAATGTGCCAAATCACATGATGATGTAGAAACATCTTCACAAAACATGCACAGCGTTTACTAAAAGCGCTGCAAACACAAATCTGCAAATAAAAAAACAAGCTCAAAACACCATGGAAACAGGGACACTTAAAAGCGAGGCACACAGCTGGGACCGGAGCACTTCAACTCACTGTCACTGAAATCTTAAAATGTATGTTTTATCGGCTTATTTTAACAATGTGATTGCATGATGTAAGCTAGCTAGCTAACATAGCTAACCTAGTCATTTCAAATTACTAACAAACACTTTCTTTTTTACTTATCCAGCTTTACAATCCCCGAACAAATCCAAGCTGTGTTTATCTCTTTTTAGTGTCGTTTTTGAAAGTGCAGAGCATTTCTCCTAATGTAAATGTTCTGGGCTGTTGAAGCGTGTTTGCTCCTGTCAGCCGCCGTAAGTCAGGGAAGTTAACGGGTCATGTTTGAAACCGTAAATGAAATGCAAATGGTTGATAAAATGAAAGATTTCTCCAATTATCCCACCTTCCCCTGCCAATTCTCCCTGATGAACTTAAATGTGATTTACATAATTAGTCAAAACAGCAGACAGCCTTCCAAAAAGTTCATTAGTTACAATAACATTTCAATGAGGACCACAAAAAAAAACTTTTTCTTCATATTCAAATAAGGCAGTGGATATTTGTAGGGCATTAATGTGCAATGAAGAACATCAATCAGTTCAGTTAAGCTCTATAAACAATAACCTTCAGGGAGCGTGCGATGGCTGGCTTCAAATCACAGAGTTTAGATCAGTTTTTAGTGTCGAGCAGAAACTCTGCGTTACAAACGTTCCTAATTTCTTTAATCTTGTTTTGTAATTCTTTTAGTGAATACAAAATGTTAGATCATGTCTTTTTTGTCTACTGCATACAAATGAAGGCTCAGAGTCGACTTTGGTGAGTGAAGGCTCCTCTGTAGAACATGATTCACATCATTTACATATTCCTAAAACCACTTAGTGACCTCTGGTCCCTTTTTCTAATTTCTTCAGGTTTTGCATTTAAGTTGTCACCTTAGATACTACCTTTAAACCCAGACTGCCTTTTGCACTTAAAAGTATTCACATTTCCATTAAGTAAAAAGTTATGCAGGTGTTTAGTTTTAATTAGTTTTGAAGTGCGTTTGCCTATTTTAGTTCAATTTCTTTGGTTCAATTTAAGGAGAGTTGAGTTGATTCATGCAACTACCTTTTTCGGTAGTAGCCTAACAACTGCAATTGAAATAAGTTTATGTTAATACGTTTTTCTTACAAAATAATGTTTGTATCTAGCTTATTATATGGTATATTTTCCACTGCCTCATTTAGCTTTTATTTCACTTTCAGTTTTTTGAGAAGCTACCTGGCTCTTTAAGCTAGGGGTCAAAGATGTTAGCATGCTAACGTAACGTTTAATCAATATATTAAATAAATGTACATTAATAAATAGCAACACTAGCATGAAAACACACAAGTTTGAGTACCACCGGATGTTTGTAATATCTGTGTAATTAAAATGATGTGGCAAACTGGCATTAAACTTTAGCTAACAAGCTAATCTGAAAGTCGTTAGCTATATTGGTTTGCTTCCTGTGCAACAGATATACCATAATCACTTATTTTCCTGACACTTTAATCCAAAGTGACTATCAATAAGTGCATCAACCTTGAGGATATCAATTTAGAACAGGAAGAGCTTTGCAAGTACTTTAGCTTTAAATACGCCAAATCATTTTAAGTGCTGGTGCATTAGCTTCCAATAAGCTGAAGCTTTTAAAGTGTTGCTTACTGTAATGGGAAGTGTTGTTGTTGTTTTTGAACGGCAGTCGAACAGGTGGGTTTTCAGTCTGCGACAGAGGATGTGTATACTTTTCTGTAATACCCACTCCACATGACAAGAGCCTGAAGCTCCCTCCATCCTTCAAAGGCTTAAGCAATGTCCACCTGTTTGTCTCCGGCTCTGCACCTGAGACAAACAGGATGGATAGCTCAGGGGGTCTGAGAGGGTGGTCCATTTCCAGAATAAACACAGTGCCAGGTCGGGTCAGGACATGCTGTTGAAAACATTTGAAAACTTGGCAGCAATTGAGGTAATCAGAAATACTTTTTAAGACACTAAATCAATTATGTTCGTTTTGTGCAAAGAGTCAGTAAAATATTACGTATGGCACACTTAATAATTGGACTTCACTTACTGAATCACTAGTCAAAACAAAAAATCAAGCCTTCTAAATGAAGAAAAAGCTCATTTATTCACCACCCGCACACTTCTTGCTTCCTACAAGACCACATTGTTGCTCTGTTTTAATCTTCAGGATGCCTGACTGGTGTTGATCATTCTGCATATGAGTCAATGGCAGTGTTATTTGGTGATATAAGAGTCTCCCACTTACTGTGCGTTGTGCCAGCGTTCGGCTTTGGAGAAAACATTTGATTCAGACGGAGATGTTTCACAACAGAATTAGAAGACTGTCAGAGGCTGCCAAACTTTTTTTCGCAACAGGATATGCAAATGACCGGATGAGCTGGAGGGAATGAGGTGGAAATTATCTTGAAATATAACACTCTGAAGGAAAATAAGTGTGAACTGTCACGGCTGGCTCCAAGAGTCCCAGTTCTCTTGTCGCTCCCACCATTCAAATTGGCTAGAGCCTCGCGGTTTCCTGCCACTTTTATGGTGTCTATTTATTGTCGGCTGTTGAATCTTTTACTTATCCAACCTCTAAATATGTAGCTTTATTCAATGGAAGGTCTTTGATTTAAGGTCCAATTCACCAAAAAGCAGCACCGGTGCTTGTTTATAACTCTGTGTCAATAATGCATTAACCTCAGACTCAATGGGATTTTTGCTTCTGCACCTCATCCATAGAACCCACGCCTGCTGTTTTTCGCAAAATGGACCAAGACCAAATTAGGAACCTTATTTTAGCCTCTTCTTCTTCCTCTTCTTCTTAATCTCTTTCTGGATTTTGACTGAATGAGATTTAATGATCTTATTACCCAATCCTGTGACAATTTATAATAACCCTAATTTATAAATGCTAAATAGTGATTAGTTATGTTACTATTAACAAACAATGAAATCACAACTACTATGGTAATGAATGCTTTATTTAATGTTTTTTGTCATTAGTTTGTCTGATGTGAATGATGAGTTATTTATTAGAAATACCCCAATACCACAAATATTAAAATATCTCCTCAATTATTCCACATTGGATAAGTGAAAAATCCACAAAAAGGCCCAATGTTTTGTTTTCTAAAGTTTAGTTTTAGGAATAATTATACTGTATGTATGTATTGAGACTGTGTCATTCTTGATTTGAAAAGTGTCCAGATTATTGAAACCTAATTGTTTTTGTAGTTTTTGACATCATTTTTGATAGAATTGTAATGTTGGAGGTTTGTGATGACAGACATCTCTACATCCCATCCTGGAAGCCAGATTCTTTGGAAATGAGGGTGCCCAAAATTACACAAAAAGTGATAAGAGAAAAAGCGTCAGAATTCTGAGTGGGACATTTCTGTTCCCGAAATTCCCTCAATGTGACAAAAAAACTGTGTGTCCATGGCTGCTAAAAATCCCAGAATGCAATGCCTTATATATTTAATAGATGTGCCTTCTGTCAGTGATGATGTACAAAACCTTCAATAATGTGGCCTTACATTTGCATACACTGGCAACTTAAAACAAAAGGCCACAGACTCTAATAGATTCTAATATGTAAATCTGTATTCATTGTTTGTGGAGGAGCACCACATTGAACATTAGCATGACCCATTTCAGATATTTGTTTCTAGATTTTCTGGCTCTAGGGGGGAACTGTTGCAGTTATATTTACAAATCCTGATTGTGCATCCAGAGGGCCCATCGAAATGGTATTTCAGTTTATTTGGGTTTTGTGTTATTCCACTTAAAATCCTTATGCCTCCTCTAAGGCTATTCCAGCGGATCATTTTAAAATGTACATCACGTGTTATGTGAAAGGCCGAAAGCTGTGATTACATTTGCTCATTACCATCACTCCATGACTGAGTACCACGCCGTTATTTTGCACAGGTCAGGCAGCCTGAGAGCAATATTCATAAGAGAATAATGTCTGTGGTGCGCTCATTAAGAAGAGGACAGACATCGCCATTTTCACACTTTTAGAATTGTAAAGACTTTCTGGAGGGGCGCAGGATCAAAAGCATATTAAAAGAACGCTCTGCTAGTGCCAACCCTTTAAGTAATGGCCTGGATTTTAAAGGAAGCCAGCCACCGGGCTCAACAAGGACGATACTGGAACGCAGTTTAATATAGCAGCTGCTTTTTATGCATGTTAGTTTATTTCTTTCTACTTGAGTATTTATGCACTTGTCATCCAAGTTTGGCTTTAATTGGATATCTGCCCTGCACCATGAGATGGACACAGAATGCAGAAGTGAGTTTTCCCAAAGTGTGAGCTGTGGGTGTGGATACAGTCCTAAATGAGAGCGAAAATTCTTAATCACCAGCTGCCACATGCTTTAATTGTGAAAGTGGGATAAAACTGTCTTTAGGGTGTCAATTAACTGGACTTCAATTGATTTACAATACGCACCATGTGAACCAAAGCAGTGAGGGTCAGTGTTTGCTTTAAACAGAGATGTATCGTGTTGTTATGTGATCCAACAGCCAGAGCTAAAGGCATTATGGTTTCAATATGGTGTAAAATAACAATGCACATCTCAGGCAGTGTTCCATTATTCACATGGAAAGTGAGATTAAAAACTATATAAAAACTAAAACAAGTGGGCTAAAGAGAGAAGTTCAAAGGTTTTTTTTACCTCAACACAGCTGGCAAATTGCACCACACTGGCAGTTAAAGAACACCTGCACAGTGTGATATGTTTGCCCTGCTAACACAGTGGATTAAAATATGATTCTGGTTCCTCACAACTTAATGATTCTGATCAAACTTTTCTCAGTAAAGTACAAGGGAACATCAAAGCCCTCTTGAATAAGGAGAGATGCGGCAGAGAACAACGATAGATGATAAACCAGAAAAACACCACAACTACAGGAGGTTAAACCAGGAAGCCTGTCTGTAAAACAAATGGGGTAATATCCCTTTCTTTTGACAAAAATGTATCTTCTAAATTGTTTTGGCCAACCGGTTTATTTGTTATACATCATATTAATGTTTGACTCCTCGTGCTTCTTCAAGAAAAGATTTCAAAGCTGATTTCATCCACATGTTCAATCAAACGTTATATTGCTAGAACTTATCTTCTTCCTTGACACGTTGCTGAATAATGAACTCCAGGATAACGTGGAACCAATATCGAAATGTGAATCATACGTCAAAAAATAGTTTCTCCTCAATGTCACTCCGTGTTACTTTTACGAAAAGAAATGCACCAATCGAGACGTTGTCATAAATTAAAAGTTTCTCAAGAGTGGTAGGAGTGTAGAGGTGGTCCTTATAGTGGATGATTTCAAATGTTATTGGTGACCCCCTGACCTTTTATTGAGTGATCCCGTCAAATCCTCATTTGCACCAACTGTGAAGAAAGATCAACATCTAATGGCCAGATCAGACTTTTCTTCCCAGAGGCAGAGCAGTCAGTGTTTGGCTTTTTTTTTTACAGATTTCCATATTTTAAATGTCTGTTACATCAAAGTGCAGATCTCTGTCATTCTTCACAACGAAGAAGGAAACCTCAAGTTTATAGCCTGTTTTACAGCTGTGTTGCAGGTCAACCACTGAATGATGCTGTAGACAAGATCCAGTAAAGATATATCACTGTCATGACCTTGTGGCGCCGCAAATCATGGGTTCGGAGGTTGTGGAGGCGACACCGGATATTTCATTGTGACACAAGGTCGTAAGATTTACAACGCCACGTGAGATTCAAACCTCATCAAACAGTGGGAGGGAAACCCCACTTTCACTGCCGGTGCCATTGCACTATTAACTCCAGTCTCATCCATATACAGTGATCACCTCATCCCCCCTTTACCAATCCATATCTCTATTTCACTCTCTCATTCTCTTACTTCTCTGTTGACAGGACGAGGTAAAAGCCATCAGCAGGAAATGTATGACCCACCATAGAGCGAAGTATGTGGCACGAGCTTGGTTCAATAATCAATCACCCGTGTTATCAGAGTAAGAGTTCCACTAGTCTCGGTTGGAATAAGTTAGCGTGCTCTGTGTGTGTGCTGGCAGTATAATTGAGTATGATACAGAGTTCAGCGGCTTGGAAGAAAGCGTTCGGCTTTATTGGAATAGCAGGTTTCTGTTCAGAGTAACAGGAAATTCCCACACGTTGAGAAACAATTGGATGTTTAACCAACGCTGGCTCTGCTTTCTGTTTCTATTGACAGATTAATAAGCAAGAACCACATAAACTCAATCAATCAACAATGGCTCTTCAGTTCAATTCACAGGCTTTGATGCTTTTTTTTCTCTTTGGCTCATACTTGATTTCAAAACACAGTTGAGCAGAGATTGTGTTCAAATTTGAAAAAAAAGAGATTATAGTCCTTTATTCGAAATAGAGAAATGCAGCAGCATTTAGCGCTAGCCTTTAGTCATTATCACCAAACACGAAGCACAGATGTGGCTGTTGGGAATGTTGATTTATAAACCATAGTATTTTTTACATGCTGATGGCATTTGAGGAATAGGAAATGTATTACACGAGGTTTTGCGCTAAAGATCATGGCAATTCTTTCAAAGTCATTAAGGCATTCCACTAAAGATCACAACATCAATTCAATCAGGAGAGACGGTTTTGATGTAATAATACATATTTATTGCGCAGATGCACAAATGAATGCAATGGTAATTTTGGCGATTAGGCCCCGTTGTGCAGGAAGTATCATTCGGGAGGGTAGAACCGATCCGATGAAACCCCCCTGGGGTCTAGACACTGGTGGTGGTGAATGGATAGTTGGGTCGGTCTGAAGAGGAGTGGTTTAGCTTGACCCTGGATTCAGAGGGACAGGAGGTGAAAAGGGGGTGGAGGAGGGTTGCGCCGATCCACCTGGAATGAGAGCTGTCAGAGGGGAGAGCAGATTTAAAAGGTTTGACGGAGCGCAATGATAGGCTCTTGGGAATAGAGCGAAGTGATTGGTTAAGCTGAAGAGTGACGCCCCCGGTCACTTATTGAGAGGAGAGAGAGTAATAACATGGGAATAGAAATACATGAATGAGTAGAGACGGTCTTCCTGGTTGAACTTGCGCTGAGCTTCATTTGGTGCATAACAGGTATCATAAAACTGTTTGTTTTTTAGAGCTTTTCTCCCTAAAACAGCTGCCATCATCTTCTGGAACCAACCCTGACAGAGGTAAGAAAGAACCAAAGCCTAAAGTTGCGGAAAATAATGCAAAAGAAACTAAAAAAGGACCAACAGAGCTGAGTGTGTTTTTTTACTACAATCCACAGCTTACACAATCACAGTTTAAGCAAATGTAATTAAAGATATTGATAACAGCAGTTTTAAATCATCCCTTGAATTACTTCTCTTCACAGTGCTTTTTAATTATCTTGATTGATACCTTGATCGATAGGTGTCATTTTTTCATGTGTATTGTTCATGTCACTGCCTGTTACTATTATGATGGTCTCTGATGTAGCACATATCATAATACTATCGTTAAATGGTACCATCTGGTGAGTTGCTATATTATGTATCAGCCAACAGCTTGTGATATTGCGTTGCGATGTTAACATGTGTTTGAGTCAACAAAACACAGCAATTTATCTGATTTCCGTCAGAACCCTATCAGTCTGCCTCTCTACAAGTCTGTCTGAAGTAGCTAAAGCTTGTTTTGTGTTGTGAGGATGAAAAGACGATGCATTTAGAAAAGTGAATATAGAAAGCCTTCAAACAGTTTATCGTACATTGTTGATATTGTTTTCTGACAGACAAATTGCAACCATTCTCTCTGAAGTTATATTTCTGTCTTCTTTGTTTCAGAGCTGTTGTTGTTCCAGAGCTGATGTTTATAATTTTGGATGATGAGTAATGTCAGATCTGGGGTAAGATAGCTCCAAAACTTTTACCTAAGCCCTGATGGAATATTCACGAGTGTTGAGATAATACCTTCTGCAATGTTGGCATGTTATATTAACACTCTTCTAATAGAGTAAAAGCTAAACAATACCCCTGGGTAAAATACATCTGAATTCCCTATATGAGCTAGTTGAAAACGTACTCAGTTGTATTGAATTAATTATGAAGGCTCTCCACGGCAGCTTGTGTATTTTCTTGTAAAACTGTCAGATTATATTTACTACCACTTAACCATTTGCAAAGCCAATTTAATCCACAGAGGTAGAGCCCTAAACCTGCATTCGTTATATCAGCCAGCAGCAGGCACGTGCAGAGGATGTGAGGGGAAGGGGCCCAAATGCATGAAAGGGCACGCTGGCGATTTTTGTAACTACTTTAATAAAAATATTCCCGGAGTGTTAAAGGATTGTTAAAATGTATATATTTAAAACAGACCCATGACACAGGTTCGTTCAAACACTGCTACGTGTTTTTTTAAATCAGATTCACTTTACACTTGATATAATATACCTAACAAAACACAACTTATTTTTCTTCAGTATCAAAACAGTTGCCCAATCAGCCAATTAAACACTGAGCACAGTGTAACACACTATATGCAACGTTTTTTTGCTTAAGTGAAGTTGTCAACAGCTTAACTTAACTAGCTGTGCTCAACAACAGTTGGATAATCACACTGATCATTGTTGAATGTAGTGTTAATTTCGTTGACTAAAACTATGACGAAATATGTTCGTCAACAACCTTTTTTTCCATGACGAAAACGAGACGATGACGAGACGGCACCAACGGCAGTAAACAATAACTGTAACGAAATCATGCAATATCGTTGACGAAAAGTGAGGAGACGAAAATGCAGTTTACTAAATAAAAACTATGCCAAAATCTCTCTTTACTTTCGTTGACGAAAAATGAGGAGACGAAATATTATCAAAGATAACGTTACATCTCTGATAGTCAGTTTTTCTCCCAGCAGTTTCATTTCCGGTGCTGCGGCTGGAGAGCATTGCAGTCTGAGGGTGTTTCTCAATCGCGAGTAAAGCTGCTTCAGAGCCACTATTTCAAGCATACTACGTCATCGAGTGCCGCCGAAGTACTGTTCCAATCTCCAGCATACTTGGAAATCTACCAAGCCCGGCGTACTCCGTTTGGAGAAATATCGAGTCTGCACATGAGTAGACTCCGCGGTCTTAAAATCCCCACAATGCTTTGCGCACGGACCAATTTCCAAAATCTGTGGCGGAAAATGTAAGGCGGGGCCTATCATATGACGCACACCTGCACACTTGCTAGCCTGTTCCACTCTTTGTTTTCCAAATGTCAGGAAGTATTTGTTACGATCACTGTAAAGATCGCGGAAAAAGGTAGGACCCAAATGCAGACTACAAAAACTGAAAAAAGGTCTTGAAACAAAAAGCGAGCTTTATTTAAAAGCTGGTAGACAAAACCAGGCATAACTTAAAACGGTAGCACAGAAAACGACAACACAAAAACTGACCGTGAGAAACATGGAGGAAGACCGGAGAGACAAACATGAAGCGTGACGTGAGGGGAGGACAAACAAACAATGAACCGACAGGGGAACACAGGACGAGACAAGACTAAATACAGGGAGGGGTATTCAAGGAACAAGAAACAGCTAGGTAAAGGAGGGAGAAACGCAAGGGCAACAGGTGAACACAATCAGACACACCAGGGAAACTAACGATAGGGAGGAAAACACAGGGAGAAGGACCAGACAAGAGACAAGGAGGAAAACATTTCAAAACAAAGGTGGAAAAATGAAAACATAAATACAAAACCGTAACAGAACCCCCCCCCCCTCAAGGGACGGATTCCAGACGTCCCAAGAAAACCCCAAAAAAGTCCAAAACCTCTAGAAGGGTGGGCGGAGGGGGCCCGGAGGAGGGACGCACAACCAGGGCCAAAAGGGTGGGTGGAGGGGGTCTGGAGGACGGGCCCGGAAGGGGTCCCGGGCGGATGGCCCGGGGGCAAGGCAGAGTCCAAAAAGGGGCGAAGGCCACAGCGGGCGAACTCAGGGGCCCGGGCATGAGAGCGAAGGCAGCGGCTGGAAGAGTCAGGAGGCCGGGCTCGAGGGCGAAGACCACGGCTGGGGAACTCAAGGGGCCGGGCGCGAGGGCGAAGGCAGCGGCTGGAAGAGTCAGGGGGCCGGGCTCGAGGGCGAAGTCCGCGGCTGGGGAACTCAGGAGGCCGGGCTCGAGGGCGAAGACCGCTGCACTCAGGGGGCCGGGCTCGAGGGCGAACAAGAAGGCGGTGACGGGACAGCTCCGGAGGCCGGGCAGGAAGGTGCTGACGGGACAACTCCGGAGGACGGGCAGGAGGGCCATGACGGGACAACTCCGGAGGACGGGCAGGAAGCGCCGACGGGACAGCTCCGGAGGCCGGGCAGGAAGGCGCTGACGGGACAGCTCCGGAGGCCGGGCAGGACCCGTTGTCGGCCGGACAGGAACCGGAGCCGACGGCGTAGACGGGATCCTGGACATGACATGGACCGGTGTCAACTGGACGCCGGACGGAGAAAGGGCCGGTGTCGACTGGACCCCCGGTGGAACAGGACACAGAGTTGGCAGGACCCCCGGTGGAACAGGTGTCGGCGGGACCTCCAACAGGACAGGACACAGAGTTGGCAGGGCCCCCGGCGGAAGAGGTGTCGGCGGGACCCCCAACAGGACAGGATACAGAGTTGGCAGGACCCCCGGGAGAACAGGTGTCGGCGGGACCTCCAACAGGACAGGACACAGAGTTGGCAGGACCCCCGGCGGGACAGGTGTCCGCGGGACCCCCAACCGAACAGAACATGGAGCTGGCAGGAACCCCGGCGGGACAGGTGTCGGCGGAACCCCCAACAGGACAGGATCTGGTGTTGGCAGGAAATCCGGCGGAGCAGGTGTCGGCGGGACCCCCAACAAGACAGGATCTGGTGTTGGCAGGAAACCCGGCGGAGCAGGTGTCGGCGGGACCCCCAACAGGACAGGATCTGGTGTTGGCAGGAAACCCGGCGGAGCAGGTGTCGGCGGGACCCCCAACAGGACAGGATCTGGTGTTGGCAGGAAATCCGGCGGAGCAGGTGTCGGCGGGACCCCCAACAAGACAGGATCTGGTGTTGGCAGGAAACCCGGCGGAGCAGGTGTCGGCGGGACCCCCAACAGGACAGGATCTGGTGTTGGCAGGAAACCCGGCGGAGCAGGTGTCGGCGGAACCCCCAAGAGGACAGGACATGGGGTTGGCAGGACCCACAGCGGAACAGGTGTCGGCAGGACCCCCAACGATACTGGACGTGGAGTTGGCAGGACCCTCAGCGGAACCCCTAACGGCACAGGACATAAGATTGGCAGGACCCCCGACAGAAGAGTATTCGGCGGGACCCCCAACGGGACAGGACATAGGATTGGCAAGACCCCCGGCAGAAGAGTAGTCGGCGGGACCTCCAACGGCACAGGACATAGGGTTGGCAGGACCCCCGGCAGAAGAGTAGTCGGCGGGACCCCCAATGGGACAGGACATGGAGTTGGCAAGACCCCCGGCAGAAGAGTAGTCGGCGGGACCTCCAACGGCACAGGACAAAGGGTTGGCAGGACCCCCGGCAGAAGAGTAGTCGGCGGGACCCCCAACGGGACAGGACATAGGGTTGGCAAGACCCCCGGCAGAAGAGTAGTCGGCGGGACCTCCAACGGTACAGGACATGGGGTAGGCGTCGGCCGTAGAGCCAACAGGACACGGGGGACTGGCGTCGGCCGGAGAGCCAACAGGAGACGAGGTGCTGGAGTCGGCCGGACCACCGACAGGACACGAGGGGCTGGAGTGGGCCGAACCACTGACAAAACACGGGGGGCTGCTGGGGCCGGAACTGGGGCCGGAACCATGGCTGCTGGGGCCAGAACTGGGGCTGGAACCATGGCTGCTGGGACCAGAACTGGGGCTGAAACCATGGCTGCTGGGGCACGGGCTGGAATCCTGGCCCTGCGTCTCTTATGGCGCATTTCCACTACATAGCCTCGCTCGGCCTCGCTCGGTATGGCTAGGCCTCATTAGGACTGGCTCACTTTATGGCGCATTTCCATTACAGTTTAGGAACTGGGGTAGTATCTATAGTAACGCAGTGTAGGCGGAGCCGTGACGTCATCTTCAATGAGAACCCCAGAAAAACAACACAGCCGTTAGCTGTTAGCACTCAGCGCTCACAGCTCCTCATATATGTTCAGAAACTAGACAAAAGTTAAACAAGTACAAACCACAGACTGCCTGTGTCATGGTGAATACAGTCGCTGCTTTATTTATGTCTGTATAGGCCGTTGTTGTGAGTGTGGACGGTCGGAGCATATACTGCGTTAGCTTAGCCAATCTCCATTTAGAAAACACGCATTTTAAAAGGTTTTTCGCCTGCCGTCTGTCTGCAGAATTGTCAAAGCATTAATTCATGGTTTTTACTAACCGGTATCAGTATGTTGTTACTTCGGCATCATTTTGAAACGTGTATTACAATTAAATCACGGTCAAATATGTCCATCTTGTTGTAGTTGTAGCCCCCTTGCCAGCGATTCTCTCTCTAGTTTAGCATACTCAGCCCGACTCAGCCTCGTTGTCTCTGGCCCTAGACCCACGATTTTATGAGGCCAGAAAAACTGTGAATTAGGACCCGCCGGCCGGTACTAGGCCAAGTGGAAACGCAACCAAAGACGGGCCGCTGACGTCACAGCCCTCTTAAACCGTGCTCCGCGCTGTAGTGGAAACGCGCCATTAGAGGCCTTTTGGAGACGCCGTGGACCTCCAACAGGACAGTAGTCGGATCCCAGGAAAGGGTTAGAGGCTTGAGAAAAGCTTCCAGGACTACATGTAAAATGTTGTAGCCACTCAGGCAACAAACCCCTGAGCCAGGGCTTGCGAGCAACCTCCTGGCGTGCCTTCTTCAAAGCAGCCACTCTACCCCGTATAGATGTGGCGTCATACCAGGTATAAAAAAGGTACTCAAGAGAGTACCCAAGACGTTCCGCCTGGAGAATAAAAAAATCAGAATCTGCTGAGTCCAATTCTGGTCGGTTCATTCTGTTACGATCACTGTAAAGATCGCGGAAAAAGGTAGGACCCAAATGCAGACTACAAAAACTGAAAAAAGGTCTTGAAACAAAAAGCGAGCTTTATTTAAAAGCTGGTAGACAAAACATGGCATAACTTGAAACGGTAGCACAGAAAACGACAACACAAAAACTGACCGTGAGAAACATGGAGGAAGACCGGAGAGACAAACATGAAGCGTGACGTGAGGGGAGGACAAACAAACAATGAACCGACAGGGGAACACAGGACGAGACAAGACTAAATACAGGGAGGGGTAATCAAGGAACAAGAAACAGCTAGGTAAAGGAGGGAGAAACACAAGGGCAACAGGTGAACACAATCAGACACACCAGGGAAACTAACGACAGGGAGGAAAACACAGGGAGAAGGACCAGACAAGAGACAAGGAGGAAAACATTTCAAAACAAAGGTGGAAAAATGAAAACATAAATACAAAACCGTAACAGTATTCTTGACTCGCTTCTGAAGCAAGATGCTCGGCAGACATGTGCTACTAAGCAAGCGTACTCGTGATTGAGAAACACCCAGTGTTTGGTGCAGCTGGGCAGCAGCTGTGTGTCTGTGCTGCGTGCGGCGGTACATTTGAATTACACCGGGCAGCGGCACAATATGAACTGTCAGGAAGACTCGGGTCTAACTCATGGTCTAACTAACCTTATTTAACAGAAAATAAAATGGCAACAACAGGGCTTGGGAGCAGTGGTCGCGTTAACCGAATCCCCCCCCGTCAGCGCGAGTGAGTGATAAGTTGTGCACTCGACAGGTAATAATGGATTATGGCAGAAATGTTACGATCCTGTCCGTCAAAATGACTGACAACGAAAAAGTCTAAAGCCACCACTGCTTGGGAGAAAGAAACGATGTGATATTTGGGCCCATTTTCGCTACAATGAGGCGGAGAAAATAAGTGAATGCATTGTTTTATCAGAAGGGAAGCAATGTGGCCATAAAAACTGCCATGTAGCTGGTAAAAACACCACAAACCTGACCAGATACTCTCTGCAAAGCTGCTTTCTTAATCATTCAACCTGTGTTTTTCATCAAATAAGGACAAGATATCATCTTATTGTGAAATAAATTTGACTAAAATGACAAATTATTGGTTTTGGCTAGACTAGTTTGACTGAAATGTTCTATATAATCTGATGACTAAAAAAGACTCAACAGTTTTCATTGACAAAAAGTAGACTAAAATAATTAGTTTTCTTTTACTAAAATAAGACTAAAATGCTCAGACTTTTAGTCGACTAAAACTTGACTAAATAAAAACAGGATGAAGGTGACTAAATATGACTAAAACTAAAAAGGAAATTTAACACAGGACTAAGACTAAAACTAAATAAAAAAATAGCTGACGAAATTAACACTAGTTGAATGCTAACGTTGTTAACTCAAGGCTTTCTGCACTTAAGCCAGTACGATTAGCCTGGCCCCGACGCAACATTTATTTAATTATTTCTTTACCATTATTGACCAATTTGGGGAAATCTTCAGTGTCATTGACAGCCTTAAGAGAGCAGGGCTCCTCACACACGTACTATCTTCCAACAAAGTGAAAAGTGTTGCCGTTTTGATCTGACAACATTATATTGAGTTATATTTAAGCAAGTCAGCAGCAGGTCTGTCTCTACAGTGAGTGTCACCTTGTGTCTTAAGTATAGCCCGCCTATGGTGCTGCATTCTGATCTTTTGTGAAAAGTGAATTGAAAATTCTGTGTTACAATTGGCTGAGGAACTAACTGGCTTCATGGTGCACAAAAAAAGACATTACAAATTACATTTGAAAAAGGGCACTTCTCTAATAGGAGGGCAGCAGGGCAGGTGCTCGAGCCCCCTTTGAGGTCTACAGTATGTGTGCACGTGCCTGACCAGCAGGTTGCAAGGAGAAGTCAGATTGTATAGAAGTCTATGAAAAAATTATCGTACTTCTTACCTGATTTATTACCTCAGTAAATATTTTCTTTATGAATTTATTATATGAATCATCACTTTTTAGTGGTCTTGAATACAGCATGATGTTTGTTTCGTAAATGATTGTCCCATTAAGAAAGAAATAGCCAATAAAGCAGTGTTTGATTTAGGGCACAGTTACGTGTGATTGACAGGTAACCTTTTAACAACTTCATGAAAGTTGTGATCATCTCAGGATCACCGGCTCGGTAAGCTCCACTTAGCTTCACTCTCTTTTATCAGTTCTGGTTCCAAAATAACAAGATGGCATTAGTCAAAATGCTAAACTTGAGGCTTCTAAACGGCTGTCCATAAACCAACGTGTGAAGTCATGGTTGCTACTTACTGTATATACAGTGTATATTCTGCATAACAGAGAAAATGCCCTGGGACATTTCCTTATTTATCATTCACTTGTGAAAGTTAATGTATGAAACTCAAGGTTATAAGTCAATTTGAGGAGGTTACATTTGTATCAAATAAATTCTAGTTAAGACAAAAATAATATTTGAAAATCCAAAGTGTGCTGTAACAACCGGCTTAGTAGGTGCCAATATAGCAATTGGGAAAAATGTACAAACCTTTGCCAACCATGATACATGTTTAGGTCATGTTGCCTTAGAACTAGATGCCCTGACACAACATATGCTGACTGTCTTCTACAGTGACTTCTAAAGCAGAAGTACATGAAAAGTAAAACAAACTTTTTTTGGGTGAGCGCCCTTATTTTAGCCCTCCTCCTGTGTCTGCCTGCCAGTCAGAACTTTCATGAATGCAAAACTTTCTTTACTCTCTGTTGCAAACACATTGTTATTCTGCCCTCGCCACATATCATACAGTTTGCACAATGTTAATTCCCCCGACTTATTGGTGTCGGCTGTTCAGACCAAATTGATTTTGTCCTATTCTCTCATCAGAAAGATAAATTATTTGACTCTGTCAAATATGGCACAATCGGTGCCTGAGCTGTTTTAATGGACACCTTCTTAATCCGCGGCTTTGTCAATAGTCCACGTAAACACTCAGACAACAAATCTCTGTGTACACTCTGTCTCCCCTGCCAGTGCAGCGCTGAAAGCAGACCAAACAGAAGGTCATGATAATATACCTCCATTCTTATCCCTCGTATTCTACTGACTTGATACCCATTGTTATTTTAAGCGGCGTCTCGGGCAAGTTGGCGTGTTGACAGGCCCTGAAATTACCTTTGTCAAGTTTGTAGCCGCTTTCTGCTTGTTTAGATGATTTCTCTTTTGTTATCACACAAAACAGGATTCAGTGATAAAATGTCTGGGAGAAGTTTTACAAGATAAAGATGACACTGTGCTAACAACTTCCCCGAGTTTGGGAGAAGGAATGAAATCTAATTAGCCAATACAGATCCGCAGCAAGTGTAGTTGATGTAGTATTGCTATACCTGCTTCTGAGAGAACAGAAGGATCAAACAAAGACAGCACCGTCACTCTGAAGCCAACCATTCTTGCCTGGTAATTAGCGAAATGTGTTTTCTGTTGAAAAAACACCATCAGTTGACAGAGAGCTGCAAAGACTTCAGATAGGGATTTTGCAAAACAGTAATTATTGATTGCAACTCTCTTATTTTTCATGTTATTCGTCACTTTGCTTTGGTTATTTCTAAAAACTCTGCTTATCGAGCGGGAAAAAAGTTATTTTTCTGCAGTGATTGATCACAATGAAGTGTACCTACTGCACTTAATTACAATTTTGAAGAATGTCTTCAGTACTATGGTGTCTGTTTGCACCACACATTTGTTTTACAGTGATGTAAATTGGGCAGGATTTCAGGTGCTTTCCCGATCTGTATTTAAAATGTAAGACATTTTTTTAACAATATATTTTTAAAGTTCATACTGTAGTCTCTGATTATGTTTATCTTTAATTGGTCCTGTTAACCACAACTTGTATTTATTTTATTTTTAGGGTTGTAGACAATTGAAATATGCTTGGTTGCTGCAGTTGCAAACAAAGAGTTGAAGAATTCAAACAAAATTTGACCCAGAGAAACAAAAGGACGTTTTTATATCTCAGTTTGTCAAAGCTGCTTGCAGAGCTGCACCATGGGAGTTACTTCCTTTCTGAAATGTATGTGTTTTTTAATCATGAAATAACTAGATATTGTGGTTGTTAATTGTTGGGCTGATGAGAGTATTATTTCTCATTTATTTTATTTCTTATTTAAGATAAGAAATACTCTAACGGTGAGTCATGAAAAATTGTAAATTGGAATTATTGATTTTTATTTCCTGAAACTTAGGCGCCAAAAATAGCACTTTCCATTCACAACTCTATAGTTCCTTTTGAGATTAAGATTTTACATTTAAATAATTTGATATTAAGACATTAAACTCCCCACAGATGCTTAACGTTGCTTACATCTTAATGCAACCAAAATAATAATCAAACATGATAATATTAGCACTGAATGGGGCTGGTCGGGCTGAATTATAATTATTCATTTGTATGATACTTTAAGTACATTAAGCTAATAATGTGTCTTTAGACTTCTGTTTATGGGCTTTATAGTATTTTGTAGGATTACGATTCAATCCGCTGCTGTGTTGTGTTTTACTGCATGCCAACAGATGTATCTCGTGTGTTAGAAGCAAAGAAGCTCTCGGTATTAAATCCCATCAAACAGACAGCAAAAGAAAAAGAAACACATGTTACAAACTATGAATTTAATAACGAACAAATAAAGCATTGTGACAGAGGAATACAAATGCCCTTATTAGCAGAAGATAATCTTCCAGCAGACAATATTCAAACAGTTTCCCCGGCATGTGTTCAAAGTGATGCAACAACAACCACAGGCAAGCTATTAAAAACGCTGATACATTTTTTAGCCGCACGAATGCTACCAGGCGAGGGACACAGGAAATTCATTTTCTTGTTATTGCAAAATTATTCAAATGAGAAAACCGTCAATAATAAGATTCCCACAGAGAAAATCCCCCATAACAGGTCCAATGGGAAGAGAGATTTGATAAGAGGCCTTGTCCCGCTGGCACAACATAATAAAAGGATTTTTCAAGCCCAACGGGTTCAGTGTCATAGATGCTCAAGTCTTTGATGGATGCAGAGGAGCTAACCCTTCTTCCTATGCACACCCGTGCTTTTTTATGACGTTTTTTAACGACAACGCAGCGCCAAATGAGGTAATTCGCTAACCCGTGCTAATTTTTTTCCTCACCTCTTCAGGCCGCACTGATAACCCAATTTTCATTAAATATAATCTGGCAGTTTAACATTCACCATAAAACCTAATGGAGCGGGGACAGGTATTTTGCGGGTTCTAATTATCTCACGATAGCCTCCAACAGCTGCTGTGTGTTTATTTCTCTTAGCACTTCAAGAAAAGTCCAACCAAAAAACAAGTTTCCCCTTGGACACCCCGCTGTCATGTAGTGTGGTTTTACTTAATATCATTCCTGCTTAGTTTTTTCACTTTATCCTAAAAAATAAGACGGAGCCATTACGATCATCATGCTCAGCTTCCGACTGACCTCATTGTATCACATTGTCAGGGCTGCAGGCAGGATTGAAAGGGGTCTGCAACAGCGAGTAGCAGATTTCTGTTGTTGCAGCTGTTAATTGGTGTGAAATTACTTTTTTGGCGGAGGCATAATGTATCTGACTTCGCTGGGAATAATTGAGTTTGATATGGTTGACAGACACCCCCATGAAAAGTTGTGTGCAGTTTCATAGCGGTGTCGGCCCGGACATAAACAAAGAATTGTCAATGGGTTTAGGCGAAGGCGCCGTGAGGCAACCAGGATATTGTTGCTCACCTTGCAGGGCCATTAAAGCCTTGTGTGTCCCATAACATGTGTAGGTAATAAACCAGGACTGGGCATCCTGCCAGTGCACTTATAAATAATGTATTACCCATTCACCTTTTGTGTACAATAGCAAACTGCAGAGTGAGAGAAGAGGTTGCTTTGTGTCACTGAGTCTTGTAGAAATGTGCCATTTTTATACTCTGATAATGCCATAAGTCAGATGTAAAGATGGCCGTTTTGTGTAAGCAGTGAATTCAAGAGGTAAAAGGCCTTGTGTTGACCTTCAATAGGCACAAACTGTGGCCGTACAATCCCCCAATTTGACTCAAGTTGCTATTTTAGAGTTGCGATTATAGGATGTGTTTGACCTACAGTATTGACTCAGTCTGAACACTTGTTTGACCAGCCATTCTTCTTCTTCCTGGAATATGAAATCACTTATGGGGGTTAGAGGTGTCATGGGAAATTCTCGCCAGCCGTACCAAAGAGTAAAATGTTCTGCAAATGGGGAGGTATGGTGAATTCTTTCTTGGGTTTGTTTAACCACAAAGGTTTTGACATCGCTTGCTTTTTTGGTAGAATTAAAAATGAAGCTTTTCTGGGCTCCCACGAACAGATAATACACAAAAAGCACCAAGTGCCAGGTCGTGTTCTTCAAATGGCTACAAGCACATCTTTCTTTGGCAAGGGAAGCTCATCTTGGATTTATTTTTGTTTAGCTTTTTCTGATTTGTAGAGCATTAAATTGAGACCTGAAGAACAGAAAGTGAAGCAGTGTACCGTATTAGTATAGGTTTTTGCTATTAGAATAATGGAGTAGCCTCCGGAGAGTGAGAAAAAGCGAAGCATCGAGGGAAGACACCTGGGCTGTTATGAATAAGAAATATAGTCGCTGTATATCAGAACAATAACTAGAAGAGAAAACATCAAGTCGCTAATAAAACATCTGCTTCAGGTAGGTTATTTTAGAGTCCTGTATATCTTTGACACCTTTAAACAGCAATAGGTTTAGTGAGATATAGTGTAACAACAGATAACTCCCTCATGGGCCTTTACCTGATCTTATGTTTTATGTGTTGTTTTCTCTATAATATAATACTTATACTTCGAGACACAACACAAAAATCCCAGTATTGGCCCAAACAGACTGGAATATGTATTTGATTCAGGAAAAGTGAATCCAATGTGAAAGTACCTTGATTTGCATTACCTTATTGGCTCGACTGGGCGCAAAATAAAAGGGACAGTTCTGTTAATGAAAAAATGACCTTACTTCTTCATTGATCTACATCAGTAAACATTTTTCGGACAATGTTGTGATCTCAATAGCAGAATATAAGTCTTCCAAAAAACAGCATAATGTTTATTATGTGAAATATGGCCTCATTAAGAGTAATATAGATAAAGAAGGATACGCCCTAGGGTGTTGTTACCTGATGATTGACAGCTCACCACAGCATGGTGATTTTACGCACATAAGCTAACTGCTAATACTTAATTTGTGAAAGAAATCTTGATGCTGTATATAATATATATATCGTTTTTATAATTTGTTTTGGGGGGGGGTCTAACTGGTTGCTGCTATATGGCACATATTAGATAAAAAAGAAACATAAAACCTAAACTTTAGTAAAAAACATGTCACATGACTTAAACAGTATGTTGGTTTTCTTGCATAACACAATGGTGTAAATTGCAACATTATGCAATGTAATCTTTTAGGTTAGCAGCATGCAGAAGCCCTTGGCACATGTACATCTCAGCGGTGATTGAACCGGTCACACTTATCTAAGTTTCAACAACCTATATAAATATTTTCTTATCTACCATCCTGCCATAATTGTAATCCAGTGTTGATGCCTCTGAACCAGAAGCTACAGTGCATAACCGACCTGGCACATACCCATTTAGCAAAGCCTTTTATCTGTGTCCAATCAAAAATAATTGCCTCCTCCTTCCAGATCATGCCACCTATACATAGGGAATATCCTTAAAACACCCCAACGTTCGGAGGCACACATCTGAATATGTCGATGTTAAATAGCTGCCAGAGATTAAACACAAAGCACACACACACGCACACATATGTACACACATAAACAAAGAGGTCCACCTCCTCACACCCACTCCTGCTAGATTTCTTTATAAACAACATGAGTCAGTGAGGTTGGCTTTTTATTGCCGCTGTAGCTCTCCACATCCCCGTCCTTGGACCAGACTCAGTCAATCACGCCTGCGGGAAGGGGGGGAAATGGAAGTGAGCCGCCGTCATCAACAGATGACCACAAATGGGCCGAGGACATACTGACCAGGGGCCGTGTTTCTCTCTGGTAATTGGCTCAGTTTTAGATCTTAATACATTCAACAGATGTTGGCCTGAGCCCTGAGCCATTAAACTGCCAACTGTGGAGGAACTCGCCCGCTGTGCTGTGGTGCCCTTGTTTTCAGCTGCTCTGAGAATGTCTCACTGCTTTACTCGATTGCAGTGTACATCATATACTAAACCTCCCAGTCAAATGTAAATGGTAGAAAAAGATTTATAGTTTTTTTAGTTTATAGATTTGTTATCTTATATTTTCCTTACTGTAATGCTGGTTTATTTCTATTTTGAGATGTTTATATTTTAGAATTGTTTATTCCTACTCTTAATTTGTTATTCTGTGCAATGCCTTGTTTTGTTATATGCTTCTGCAACAAAGAAGTGTCCCAAATTGGGATTAATAAAGTAATAAAGTACATCTTAGATATATGTAATCTTAATTCAGTGGGAATAAATACTATTTATAAAATGTATTAGCTCTAATATCTCCTGAACAACTAAATGATTCAACTGCTCAAACCCTTTTATACACAAATAATCTTTGCAAATAGGGGTCAGTGGACGTTATTCACTGCAGGCTCTTACATTAAACTGTTCAACACGTTTTTTTATACCATAAATTACTTTTTAAGATATATAACAGGATACTGTGCAAGGTGATGAAAATAGTCACTTTTGAGAATGCATCAATGTATTAAAGTATCTTGAACCTTGCATCTATGAAACCTCTGTAAGCTCTGTAAGAGCACAGTTCGCAGCTAGCTCCTGCTTAGAGCTGGCAGCTGTAGTCAGCTTGGATTCACATCAGTTACACTGGATTACAATAGAGACCCATAGTTACTGCCAGGAAGAAAACTGTCTTAACTTATGAACATGTCCCAAGAAACTATTCATGCAGCACAATCCACTTCTCTGCTGTTATTGCTCAATCTGTTCCAAACAAGCAGGGCTTCTCGAGTAAATTGCTGAATATTTTACCGCTGGCAAAGCTTTAGAGCTACACCGAAAAGCATGCGCATATACTTTTGTGTACATTAAGTAATGGAGCTGCCTTTCATAATGTTGGCTGGGCCCCTCAGATCCAATTGAGTAATACCTCAATGCTGCAGCACACAATGCTGTTTTCGAAAACACTGTTTCCACTTTGAGGCAGCCGGTTGTGAAAGGCACTGCTATTTCCTTAAGGCAATGCTCACGTGCACACATTAAAAGACATAAAAAGTGTTCACCGTTTGGTTTGGAAGAACTCGACTGCCTGCACAGAATCCCAACCTAAACCTAGTCTTTTTGGATGAAATGGAACACCAAAACATCAAGGTTTGGGCCTAAAGACTACTTCTACATGTCATTTTTGGTGCTTTAATAATAATATCCTCCTTTGTGTCCAATGTCCTTGTTTATGGTTGAGGGTCATACTTCTTTTGAGTGTAGGGACTGTGTCCTTCAGTGTAAACATATGTAATCTTGTGGCAACTAAGGACAATCTTGATGGCCACAGCCACACAGGGTAAACCAACTACACTGCACCCTCACCTTCAGTAGTTTTGCTTCAGTGCAGTTGCCATAAAATATGCCAATTAACACCACACATTTGCTTTAAATGGTAAACTCTTTATTTGATTCTAATCTGACATTACTTCAAACATGTTAGCACAGCTAACACAAGTATTTGTTTGTATTAATTACTTTCTTTGTCTCTTGAGTTACCATGTCCATTGGGGGAGGTTACTTCCTGGTTCAGCAAAGGGCGGGGCCGAGCGCTGAGGACTCATAAATACTGCAAGGAGCCAATTGGGACAGATTGGGACAAACCACCTGCTTCCATGTCAAAGGGGGATTTGGGTTTTGTCAGTGTCCTTGGTGTATTCTGTTACTATTAATTATCCCTTGGTTTCAACTTGGTTTGGCCAAGCCACTATACACAGTATAGGTTCCTTGGTTTTTCATTGTAGCAGGTCAGTTTGTTGAGTTAACACCCAGTTGATGCCATGTTTCTTTGAGGTATTTTCTAGTGATGGCAAAATGAAGCTTTGAATGAAGCATCGAACCACTTGGACAATTGTGTCGGAAATAGGTTCATTTCTCGAAGCTTCAGTTACAGCGGCCTCTCCTGGCGAAGTGCAAGGCTGCAGTGGGTTTAACGTATCTTTGCCTTGAAAAATATTCGATGCACACACACACTAAGACTGAATATCATGTTCTATTTGCAATTAAAGATTGATAATTGTGTGTATTGGGTTATTGAGAAGAGACTAGAGAGTGCTGGAATTTTTTTGGGGCGGAGAGGGCCTTTTATCAGTTATTAAAGTATTAAAGTTGAAAAGGAATGATTAAACGTTCACCCGTTCCGTGCTTTGAACCAGCTGCGCAGAGGTCATCGCCACTTCGGGCCGTCGGCTCTATCCACTGGGCTATCTAGCTATTCAAATGTTTTTTATATTCGTTTTAATTGTCTTTTTGTTTGCAACTTCTCCACATTTCAAAGTGTTTCCCGAGCCAGAACGACCTATCTTTCTTCCTGGCTTGCTCTATAATGATCCAATTAAAATGCAATACCAACAACAACTCAACAGCAACAATGCAAACTACCCACACATTGCGCATTGTTTAGAGCGGTTATAAGTGTTGAAGCGCTCAAATTCGAAACTGTTTCAACCTGTCACCTGTCAGAATAGAGACGAGGCAGTGCATTGAATCGCGTGATTGGACCGCGAACCAGTCAAGTGATTCATTCAGGAAATGAAGCAGTTGCTGCTTCGGACGTCATATGTCACGTGATTTGAAGCAGTTGCTGCTTCTGACGTCATATGTCACGTGATTTGAAGCAAGCTTCGAATCACTGCTTCTATGGAATAAGAAGTCCAGGGTTGAAGCTCCGTTCGAAGCTTCAGTGTCAAACTGCCATCACTAGTGTTCGGGTCTGTGGGACCTGTTTTCATTATTTAGCTAAAGAAAAATGATATGATACATTTTTTTTTTTTTTTTCAAACTCACACTCAATGGCATATATCAGAACACATTTTCAATGACCACCCACTGAACACCCCCCCTACACATTTATATTACATACAGGATGTTCGGGTCCACTGGACCCGGGGCTAACAAAAGTGTGGAAATTGTTGTGTGTTTTGTGTTTCTGTGTTTTGTGTTTCTGCCCCTGCCATTCCCGCACAAGGTTGCAACATTGTTGATAAATTCAAGCACCGACACCTGTCTGCTCTCACATTCCCGCATTATGTTTTGCGGGAACCAATCTTTATTTTTTTCACACTCTATCCCAGCTGCAAATTTGGGGCGGGACACAATAAATAAAGCTCAGCCAATCTGGGGTTGCGGTCGAATACTCCAAAAAAACAGCTCCTAAGTTCTAACCCTATCGTCTATTCCTTGACCTCTGAGTGAAACGTCACGGGGTTAAGGGATAGTCGATAGGAGAATTCAAAAGGATTTAGGAGAAGAGACTGCGGTACTTTAGAGAATCCGACTGCACTTTCACTATCCGACGTGTTTATGATGCCCAGCGGAGGTCATAAATGTGCGCCTGCTGCTGTGGGGAAACTATGGAAACTACAGTTTTCTATACAGCGGACTACAACATGGATGTTTAATAAGAACGAGGGACTACTGTAAACTCATCTAGAGACTCTGCACCGTGCTCTGATGCTGTTGTTTTATGCTTTATGAACGGGGACAACAGAGAAACATATTCTTCATGACCAAAGTTGGAATTGAAATAAAAAAGGAAAGTGAAACTTATGCTCGTCACCCTCTCCCTCCGGTCCACATTAATACAAATGATCCCAATACGTATGATTGTATGAACTATGAAAAGATCTTAAAATCAATACAAATGTATTTATTATAAACGTTAGTCCTTAACATCTATCACTGTGTATATCACCATTCAAACATCTTTTAAAAGTTGAACAAACCCCACACAGCTCAGTAAAGACTGTGAAATCTTGACTTTATTTGATAATTTCAGTAAAAACTAACGTTCATATTTCTCTTTTTGATTATAATACTGATGAACGTTCTAAACAAAGCACTTTGGCAACTTACCACATACGTTTTAAAATGCTTAATAAGCACCGTAACTTTCATGATATCATTTCTCGTTCATAATCGGTTGTTTCCGTGAACGGCCGACTGTTGTGTGACGGCAAATGCCGCGGCCGCAAGGCATTGTGGGGCAGCATTTTCTCCTCTCCTTTCGGTTAGGGAGGTCCAGTGGTTCCTAAGCTAAAGGAGGTTATAAAGGAAGTTTGAAACCTCCTTTCCTTTTAATTTAGAGAATTCGAACGGCACTTATCATGGCTGCCACTGAGGGACTTCCGGGTCATTTCACTCCGTTAGGAAGGTTCCTAAGCTAAATGGACTATTCGACCGCAACCTGGGTCCTTATCACAACTGATCAAGATGGCCAAACGATTCTCTGCTCAGAGGGCCTTGCAAATGATTTTGGAAGCGAGAGAACCATTTGATGATGATGTAGAGGAAGAGGAAGAGGTTTCAGAATGTGAGGATCACATTTCTGAGAATTCTGAATTCTGAGTCTGACAGTGACTTTGAAGAAGAGGATGAGATTGAGCATCAGCTAGTTACAAAAAAAAGACAAGCCACAGGACAGCCGGTTAGTGGGCAAAAAAACAAGTAGCAATTTAATTCATTCATGTGATCGAACAAATGTAAAAGGGCAAATATTAACCATACATGCAGTTTATATTGCTTGTAATTGGGATAAAGTAAACATCTGTTGAGTATTTTAACATAAAATAGTTTGATTGTGTTGAATTGAAGCCCAAAAAAGCAGCGGGTCCACCAGACCCACGAACACTGGCTGAGTAACAAAAATATGAACACCACACAAGGGTTAAGCGCGTGTTTACAGTCCTCGTCCAAATACTGTTACTTCTTGTTCCAAAAATCAAGATAATCAAAAGGCCAAACTTGAGGCTTCCAAACGGTTGTCCCCAAACCAGTGGAAGCCGGCCACCTGTTCCCACATTCTGGATTGTCATAAAAAAAAACTTTAATTTGATTAATTTTATACAATTTGTTTTAATGAAAAAGGTACATATTATATAGTTGGTGTCAGTAAAATGTGTAATCTAAAATAAATATCGATTAAAAAGGAAAAAGGACAAGGACATCCCTCTGTTGGAGGGGCAAAGGAGTCTGTAGGGTTTCTTTTTGCCGCCAGCAAAGCATGTTCCTGTGACGGAAAGTGTACTGCCGGCAAGCCTTGACGGGGGGTGCTAGTAGAGCACGCGCGTGAACTGCGAGCGCCGGAGCCTCGCAGCGGCGAAACTGATGCGGTAAACTGTGGTAACACGAAGAGCCGTTTAGGGGTCGAAAGAGCCGGCTCTTCTTAGTGAGCCGAGCCAAATGATCCGGCTCACTAAAAAGAGCCAGAATTCCCATCACTAATACGTAAAGAGATGGTATCTATAAAGGGACGGCTCAATTCAAAATTCAAGTCACGTGACACGGCGTGACGTCACCCCCCCCCCGCTCTCGGGGTGGACGCCCTCTCAGCCCTGGTCTGGCGGAAACACTGCTTAGCTGTAATGTGTATTTTAATGACATGAACAGATATCTGGCTCCCTGCACGGGGACTCACCTTGATAATCTTTGACTCCTTTGAAGTCCACTTGGTTTCTATCTCCTTTTGTTCTATCCTCGGGCTTTGCCTAATGTTCTCCCATAACCTTGAAAACGTATTTCCCATCACATCAGCATAGTCTACACCGCCTTATCGCATTATGATGCTTTGGTATGACCGTTGCAATTGCGTTTCCTGATAATTGCTTCAAGAACGTTAACCTCTTTTATTAATGGTGACTCCATTCTCACTGAGGCCGGTCTCCGAGGGTCAGCTTTATTGAATCGTCTGTTTGAATCTCTGTCTGCTTTAAATGGAAATGCATTCAGCTTATTTCATTTATCATAAGCCTATAGTCTGCGGTCGTCTCCGCTTTCCCTCCCATCACTCATAAAGAATTGAACAAATCATTTTATCCGCACTGGAGGGTTAGCTGGCACTAGGGCGGGCTGCAGTTTGACTGCATTATTGAAGACAAAATAAAAAAGTTACAACCTGATTGCGCACACTATATGGGACATCTGTAAAGCAAGCAAAGCGGTGTTTTATGCTGCCCTTAATGTCCAATGACAATTTTTTCTTGTAAAAATGGTTATCTTCTGTATGAATAGTCTAGGTTTCAACTAATAAGGCTCCAGGTCAAAATCCTTTGGAGCTGTTAAATATTGAAAGAGCTTTTTGGGGGGGGATACATTTTTTTTATTAAACATTTCTTTACATTGTGCGTTGGAAATTAATTTCTTTCTCTAATGCCATTTTTATCATAGAGGCCCCTAAGGCTGTAGCAAAGTGTAGTAAATGGGTCCATTTCCCCCAATTTAGATTTTGTAGATTTTCCAAGGCGGTGTGTGTGCATGAGCAAGAGAGTGTGTCCGTGTCTTTGTGTGCCTCTCTTTGTCTGTCCAAAGCTAATCTCGCACACTACTGGACCCATCTGCCTAATATTTTTTGTGCTCAATTATGCAGTATGCTCAAGGATCTCTCAATGGAGCAATGATTCACTAGTTTGAATAACATGTTTTATTGACTTTTTAATAACTTGAATGTTTGCTGACTTCGCATTCTTCTGAACAACCCGGTGGCACACAGCAATATTGACCGTTTATATTCAGATAAACCTTACCAAGTCAATAACAAGCGTTGCACACCCTAACTGAAGATTATTAAGACAATGCGATTGGATGGGGACAACATCAGTTGTTTTTCTTCTTGCCTCACTTTTGGTAATTTTATTTTGCTAATTTTATAATCCGCTGTTAGGACATCGAAAGAAAAAGAGATCAAGACAGAGCTGGGAAAAACTGTTTAGTATAGCTGGCATATTTTTACTTTGATTCTTGTTGGATCTGTGAAAAGTGGACTTACCAAGATGGATTTGGTGAGTTACATTTTGTTGAGTTTAAATTATGTGTTTAAGGATGAGTTAACAATGCAATTAATTAAAGAGTGAACCTTTAATTGAGAAGGTGTAAAACTGTATTATTGAGAGGTGAAAAAACATTGAATATATTGACGCTTTATGAGTTTATTGTGTCTATTCATTATACTAAAGAAGCTGAGAACGCTTGTAGAACGTGATTTCATGGCATTTGTCTGGTGTTTTTGAATATGTTTATTCTGTAGTGGATATTTTTTTCTCTGAATATTCTGCAAGAGGTTCAGGGGATCACTACAATGTTGATTTATCTTCAGGAGATCATGAATATCCAGTTCAGCTTGTCATTGGCCACATGGTGATAGTGAAACATTTAGAATGATACTATGGTTGCCATTAAAGGGGCCCAATTATGATTTTGGGGTTTTCCCTTTCCTGTAGTGTGTTATACATGTTTTGTGCATGTAAATGGTCTGCAAAGGCTGAAATCCCAAAGTTCCCTCCAGAGGGTGTTTTTTTTTCCAGCACACTCACCCCCTGCCTGAAATGCCTCCATTGGACTCCCTTTTTTAACTTCCATAACATAATGTCATCACTACACTCCTATTCTATTGGCTAGTTTTCACATTGTACCTGATACGCTAAGGGGTGGGACATCTCTAAGCGGTTGACCAATCACAACAGGGCTAGCTAGCTAACCAATCAGAGCAGACTGGGCTCTGGTTTCAGACAGAGGGTGAAAAGAGGTGCTGCAGCACAGGCAGTATGAGGACAATTATGCACTTTTTGAACATCAAAGCATGTAAACACGTCACAGTAGAGGCACAAAATACAGATTTGACCTGAAAATGAGCAGAATAGGGCCCCTTTTAATCCATACCAACATTCAAGAGTCTATTAGCTGATGTGAAGAAGTCTTGGTCTGGATGAAAGTGCTGTCAAATCAAAAATACTACCTTATACTTCTCAGTCTGCTAGTGGCAAGGTCAAGTGCACATACACTATGACTCTCTTCAGGTCCAAGACAAGGATAGCCAACTGACTGTCAAGCATCCGTGAATGTGTCCAGTGAACTTGAAAAAGGAATCTTTTACACATGTTGCAGTCTGGCAAGCGGAAAAAAGAATTGGATAGAGTATGCGATTCCTTTTATAGCAAATCAATGTTCTCCACTAAGGTGCAGGTTACACAGAGGTGAAAGTTTCCCAGCTGAATTGTGGCGCAGGATTTATCACAGTACCTCTATCATCTGTATTTAACTACCCATTTCTCACTGTAACCATTATGGCATTAAGATTAGAAAATGACTCTGCAAACCCTTACGCAAGAATGAAACTTTGACATTATGAAGGACTGAAGCCATTCAGCCATGATTTTGCGCAACTTCTAATGGCACCAACTTCTCTAGAGACCCATTTTCATTTTACCCTTAAAGTCTTTCAAATAATTAAGTGATTAATTGTCAAGTTTTGAGTTCATTTTGAAATGTTACTCAGGGGCATATAATCACTGTTGCTGAATATTCAAACTGACACATCTGAAAACTTTTCCACACCAGACTTTCAGTTTTACTCTGATTGTGACAATCAGCCTGAAATTCTTTTGTGTCAGAACAAAAAGAAAAATGTAATTGTCATGCACAGTGGACATGAAAAACTGTGGGTTTATTCAAAATCTGAAGCCTCTTCGGGTGAAATTAAATGTATAATGCCTGTAGCAGGAAATAAACTGTGTAGCTACTGTATATGGCTCAAGCTGGTAGAAAAACAAATAGAAACTGTTCTATTACTCAACCAGTATATGTTTTAATTAAAGTCCGCCCTCCTGGGCATACAGTAGGACTAACAATCTTAGTTTAACCTTGTCAAGTGGTTTCTGTGTAGGCGTTTCGTAACATATTGGCTGTCTGAAGGACTATTCCACCCGCTTATCCTCCATTGGGTAAAAACATATGGTGAGTGGGGGTCTTGCTTTATTATGATCAGGATTAAATCGTTGCCATTGTTACAGCAAGTGTTGGTCAGTCACAATGGTTGCAGTAGTTAATTGCAGAGAGACTGCTCTCTGGTGGGTTCTTTCACTATCTCCATTTTTGCATCACTACATGTATTAGTTAAGTATTTTGAGAAAACTCAAAAGATCCTACTTACCAACTGAGAAATCGCATTGTGCCTGGTGGCTTGCTAGAGAATAAAATATGTGAAGGAATATTCTTGGGTTTTATTTTAATAAGTGTGCCACTGTTTCTATTGGTTACGATAGGGGTTTTCTCACCAAAATGACTCCTGAAAATTAGGTAGCAGGAGCCGTGACACACAATTAAGGGTCAGCTATTGACCATTTGAATGCCCCCTGCTCCAAGGTACCGTTTTGACATTACTGACGGTGGGCCTTTGTTGGTTACATAACAAAATATGTTTAATCACCTCTTGGTCTCCATTCTGGATACTGGATTATAGTAGTTGCCTTTTTTCTATTAGATTACATATTATGCTAATTTTAGGTTCATATTTGTATTTTGTGGCTCTACTGTTACATGTTTGCGTGCTTTAATGTTAAAGAAGTGCTTTATTTTCCCTATGCTGTATATGCTGCAGCACCTATTTTCACCCTCTGTCTTAAACCAGAGCCCAGTCTTCTCTGATTGGTTAGCTGGCCGTCTCTGATGTGAATGGTCAACTGCTTAGAGATGTCCCGCCTCTTAGCATATCTCGAACAATTAGTCAGAGCGCTAGCTAATAGAAGCCCGAGTGTTACATCGCAATGTCATTGTGTTATGGAAGCAAACAGAGGAGTCCAATGGAAGTGTTACAAGCAAGGGCGGAGTATTTGGGACAGAAATGGGGGGTTACGTATTGTAACCCTAATTATATAAGCACAGGCAGAGCCCTCTACTGGACTCTATGGGTACTACCTCTCAACCATACTATGCAAGCATTCACCTACTGAGATATCTATAAACGTAGCCGGCCCCTCGGGGCGGGCCTACCTGAATGCACGCGCAAGCGACTAGGTTTCTTCTACAGGAACAAGTCCTGTTTCTCGCTCGAGGCCAGAAAAAGGCTAGTCACTGTGACCTTTTTACCTGTGCTGGACTATGGTGATCTGATTTATATGAATGCACCTGCCAATTGCCTGGTCAAGTTAGATGCTGCGTATCACAGTGCACTGAGATTTGTGACAAACTGTAAAGCATTAACCCATCACTGTACCCTGTATGCAAGGGCTGGTCTGCCTTCGCTAACTGTACGGAGGCTCAGTCACTGGTACATTTTTATATACAAAGCCATGTTAGGGAAACTTCCATCCTACATCTGCTCCCTGATCTCACGGCGAATTGTAAGTGGCTACTGCCTGAGATCGCATGCTGTGGTTTTATTAAATGTGCCAACTGCTAGGACTGTCTTAGGGAAAATAGCATTTAGATGCGCAGCTCCACTGTCCTGGAATAGTCTGCAATTAAAATGGAAACTGAGCAATCTGTTGCCACTAAATGTTTTTAAAGCTCGGTTAGATGCTACTGAATCGGAAGCTGTTGGTACCTGTGCATGTGGATAGTATGTAATTTGTAATCCCTGTAATGCTACTGTATGATGTCCTTTTGTTGTTCTGTTTATGTTTTTAATGTTTCATGTGGAACCTACTTGAGCAGGTCTCCCTTGAAAAAGAGGTCAATGATCTCAATGGGATACAACCTGAATAAATAAAGGTTTGAAATGGAAATTAAATGAAGCTCACCGTATATAAGGCGGACTCGCCTCCTGACTGTCATCCTACACCCTTCAGCGAGCGGCATAGGACAGGCAGGGCCCCAAGTAGAGGGCTCCACCTGTGCTTATATAACTAGGGTTACAATACGTAACCCCCCGTTATATCTTACACAGGCTCCGCCCTCTACTGGACTCTATGGGTACAGTGGGTGGAGCCCTGATGCATAAACGCCCTGTCGTCCAACAACATCGACCATCACACTGCCCCTGACCGGCTTTTGGTTAACAGCCACTGCACCGCAACTTCTTCTCCTCCGGTTGTGACCGTGGAGAAGTCGGGCCGCAGCTTACTTGGCTGGTAGAGCACACTCAGACACGCTTACCTCGTGAAGAGTGTACATGGAAAAACCCCTGCATGGGGCTTACTGCGCACCATGTTCCCCGGGTCCCTAAGGAGCATGGGAAAACATAAGTGCATTATGTCCAGGGGGGGGTGGTCAGATACCTACTGAAGTCAAGGCAAGTAGCAACGCTGTCTTCCATGACAGTGCTTTCAGGGAGGAGAGCTCCAGAGACTTAAATGGTTCTGTGACTAGAGCCTTGAGCACCAACGGCAGGTCCCATTGCAGGGAGGAGGCGTGCACTACTGGGCGCTGCCTCCTGACCCCTGCAAAAACAGCGACATAAGCGGCTGACTGAAGGCTGACCTGCCGCCAAATCCCTCATGGCAGGACGAAATGGCTGCTGCATACACTTTAACTGTGGAATGAGCAAGCCCCCTGTCCACCAGTAACTGTAAGTAGGACAGAATAGAGCCCAACGTACAAGATAGGGGCTCTAGACTCCGCTCCTCACACCATCGCTGGAATCCCAACCACTTTGGTTGTAACAGGCTGTGGTGGATCCTGCTCTTGCTGCCTGGATAGTCTGAATAACTTTGTCAGACAATCCCCCCTGTCTCAGCCTGTCCCTCTCAGGAGCCAAGCCTGGAGAGGTTGGCCCAGAGAGGGTAGCGCCCCTATTGCACCTGCTTCCTGAGACAGCGCACCCCAGAACTGAGGAATCGCCCAGGGCTGGCCCACCATCATCTGTGTCACCTCTGCAAACCACGGCGCCCCGCGGCGATCTGGGGCCACTAGGATGACTGACAGACGTTCTCGTCTCACCCTCCCCAGGAGGGGGAGAATGAGGCGCAGCGGTGGAAAGGCGTAGAGCAGCTTTCTTGGCCATGGCTCGTGTGCAAACGCGTCCACCCCCAAGGGTGGATTGTCCCGCCGAGCCATGGAAAACCACAGGGTACATTGGCTGTTGCACCAGCTGGCAAACACGCTCTCCCGAACTGGGCCCAGATCTGCTTCACCACCTCCGGGTGAAGCACCCACTCGCCTGGCAGGGGCCCGCCTGTTGACATGAGGTCGGCCCCCCTGTTCTCCAGTCCCGGGATGTGGAGGGCTCTCAGAGAAAACACAATCTCTGAAGCCCACAACCACAGGTGTGGTCAACAAGGCGGCGGAGCTCCTCACCAGCACATGTTTGCCCTGTATTAAGGGTTGGAAATGCTGGAGGACCAACAGCACTGCCCGTAGCTCTAGAAGGTTGCTGTGCCGAGTCTCTGTCAGAGACCAGCGACCACCTATAGCTCTCTCTAGGCAGGTCCCCCCCATCCTGTCACGGATGCGTCTGTGAACACTGTGATGTAGGAGGTCACTCGCCCCAGTGGAGTTCCCCTCCGGAGATGCTCTGGGGACCCCCAGTATCGGAGATTGCCCCCACTGAGGGGGGGATGGTCACCAGACGTCGTTTGTGTCTCTTGGGATCTAAACGAAGGCCGGCAAACCACCTCTGCAGGCGGCGCATATGCAGCAACCCCAGCGGTACCACGAAGTGAGCAGCCGCCATGAGACTCAGGCTGCGGAGATCTAGAATGGGTCTGAATTCCCCTGTCTTCTTGGGAACCAGGAAGTACATGGAATAAATCCCCATCTCTCTGTGCTGAGGGTGCACAACAGACACCGCCTGTTTTTGCAACAGGGCCTGAATCTCTGCCGAAAGGAAACCTATCTCCTCCTGGGATGATAGATTTGCCTCTCTTATGCCGTGGATACGGGGGCCCCAAGGAGATCATCGTGATCCTTCTTGGACAGCGCGGTGTGTCCCAACCACACGTGACGCGATGCCACTGTGGCCAGGGACATCACACGTCCAGCTGCGGCAGCTACACCATGGATCAGATTGTTCATCTGACCAATGCAGCGGCCCGAATAATCGCTCCCATCCTGAGGCGGGGGAGCGGGGGTGTCCTGCTGAGGGGTGATCAGCGAGACACCCAACACACCAAGATTATTGGCCGCTGCCGCCATCTGTGTTCCGAGCCGGAATATTTTGTCCAAATATTCCAGGATTTCTTGGTCACGGGGCAGCGGGGGCAGAGGCTTCTTCCCCTCCGCCCATCCGGCTGCCTGTGGAATCAGATGGGCCGCCAGGCTCTCATCAAGGGGGGGCACGCCGGGACACGCTGTGTCCGAGCGGCCCTGCACCCTAAGGATTCCCGCCATACCTGCCACTGGAGCCTTCGTTTTCAGTGGCTGCTGCCACGTCGCCTCCACACACTGCCAGCGGTGCAAGCATTCACCTACTGAGATATCTATAAACGTAGCCGGCCCCTCGGTTGGTTGAGAGGTAGTACCCATAGAGTCCAGTAGAGGACGGAGCCTGTGTAAGATATAACTCCCTCTGGAAGGAACTTCGGGATTTTAGCCTTTGCAGACCATTTACATGCATAAAAATGTATATAACACACTACAGAAAAGTGGAAACCCCAAAAGCCATAAGAAGGTCTCTTTACCAACATGACAGAGCTTCATTTTACAACCTCAGATTGAGACATTTTGTTTGATTATGGTAGATATTTGTACGTATTGACTTGATTTTGGTGCTCCACTTCAAATAAAGTTAGGGGTCTTGATCAATACAAAACTCCATTTGCTTTTCAATGAGAAAAAGGCAACTCCGTAAGCAAGGGAGCTATTCAACTGGGCATTATGTAACACGTGTTGTTTGGGGAAAGAAATGTTGGGAAAGAAATGTGTTTTATAATCGTAGCTGGGGTTTCCACCAGTGCTATACTTAATTCCAATGTGCAGCTAGAGGCTACTGAATATAACACATTATTCATCTGTTGCATAAGTTCCCTCATGCAAATTAGAAAACAATTTGGTGTCAAGTTAATGACGGGTCCTGAGAATTAACTCACTGCACATTTTAGTTGAAAGTTGGAATAAAGCCTACCCTTTTGTGCTCGATATGCATGGGACTCATCCTTTGGTGTGTGGGTGGGTGACAATTAAACAAGGGGAATAAATAATATCACTGCCAGATGATAACAGAATAAAAAAAAGAGTCTGTCTGTCTTCCTGCTACTAAAGCCCTGACGGAACGAGCGGAGCCACGGCAGATGCATAACGCCACTCTGCTGGTGCTCTTGCTCCCCCTCAAGTGACAAGTGACGGATCCTGCATTTACATGAGCTTTACATATTAATAAAGTCGCTCCTGAGAGCAACATGCCTTCTCCATCAACGCATTTGGCCTCGTTTCAAGGCCTCGTTGAATTGTTGTTTTGCCTCCTCGTTCGAGATATTTCCAACGTAGTTATTGCTCAGAAAAGATAAGTGGTCAATCTTGACAAATGGTGTTCATCTTATCAGCTGTTAACTGCTGTGAAAATGCAACAGAACAGCAATCAAACATGAGGAACGCTGCCTACAGCCAGACATCACACAAGCTTTATCTTGGGATGTTTGCAATGTGCAACCTAGAGCTGCATCAGTGACATTGTCTGAGCCGTGTTGATTTATTGAGCTTTTTGTGTTTTTTTGGGGTTTGTTTTTTTCACAGATTTCTTTTATAGAGATAAAATTATCCAACTGAGAAAAAGGAACCCCCAGAGTTATCCCACAGTGTTCTCTTTGGCTTATTCTCTATCTTTTCCTATTTATTTTCATCGGAGCAGTGCCTTTATTCTTTCTGTTTGCAAGAAGGAAGTGAAATCTAACAAATATCAATTTCACACTCTAAAGGCCACGGAAAAAGCCACCAGAGATGGGTAGTAAAATGCAACAGGTATACTTGTTAACTCTGGTAAACTTCTCTCATGCAACTTCTTTTTTTTAAATCATAGTTGATCTTTATTTGTGCTCCTATGTCAATAAATGTAATATTTAATTAATGTTGTCTGAGGCGCAGTGCTGTGCTGCTGTAAAATAGTCATTTTGATGTTAACAGGTGGTTAGTTACATGATGACTGCATGGATGAATGCATGATTTTAGTAAGTGCAATTACCCTCACACTCTGTGACCGCTTAACAAGGTCAAGCACTGCTGTATAAAAGCAGCAAGCTTAATCGATCAATAAGTGGCTGCATGTCGAGGGTAATCAAAAATATAGTGTTTTGCAACAGGCCAATCAACAATTACTCATTAAACAATGACAGTGGTTTGGATGGATCGCCCCTGCATGCCAATTAATGACCGGATAACTTTTATTATTCAGGTACGCTGAACATCATTTCACTGTTAATCGCAACCTGAGTGAAAAAATTAAAAGCAGGCAGAAGGGGCTAATAGCCTAGGAGGCCCTCTGATTGTATTTGGCTGTGAACATTTGAATCAGAAAAAAAAATGTATCTCCATTAAAAGAACGATCCAGCATATTGGATTATACACTTGTTTGGTATCTTGCCCAGAGTCATATAAAAAGAGTTGTACACGTTCTTGTCCTAGCCTAGGACAAAGACAGCCAAGTTTGTCAGAAGGAGAACAATAATATCTTCATACGACTTCAGATTTTCAAGCCGGTTAGTTACATGGTTTATCATGAAAACTAAACAACGCCCAATGAATGCTTGAGTCCCAAATAAGAGTCTCTTTTGCCTCTTTTTTTTAATCTTTTTTCCCCCAGATAATGTATGAATGACCAAGACTTACTTATTAGTATATGGAATAATAAAACAAATATTTACAATCATTTTTAACAACTGATGCTTTAAATCAGGGGTGGGGAACCTCCGGCCCCCGGGCCGCGAGACCATTTGGTACGGCCCTCGAGGTAATTTAGAAAGAAATGTAAGAAATCTAGACCGCAAAAGAATTAAACAAGCGAGTGCCTGTTTTTCCTGGCCAAGGTCAGGGTCCTTGAACACAACACGAGCCTAACGTGTCATCATGTGGTATATGTCTCGTCTGACAGGGGTGCAGTTCTGACGGAGAGCAGCAGAACGCCGCTCCGGCACTTACTCAGTGGGGTACTGCACTGATCTTCGAATCAGGGGAGCACTGGTTCAATCCCCACTGCAGTTTGATTGATACTGTGGGATTACCCACAATATTGGGTGCATGTAAGTCGCTTGGGTAAAAGCGTCTAACAAGTGACATGTAATGTATCATGTAATGTGGCCCCTACTACGACGACTAACACTGCCCTCCGCTTGAGCGTTCATCTGCTGATTTTCAAAAGCAGGATTTGAAGAACAGCACTTTGAAGTTTTTTTTTTTTAATCATTTAAAAAAGAATTGAATGGAAAAAGGTGTGTAGCAGTTTGCATTATATAGACATTTGAGGGTATAGATTATGCTAATCTCACAAACACCTCCTTATGAGCAGGTGGAATGTATCTGCTGCTTGTGCAGGGTTTGATGGATCAGACTTAGATGCTCATACAAGCATCTTAAGGGGAACAAATCGAGAAAGGTTTAGAAAAAGAATATAAACATTTCCTGCATGAGTCCCAATGTTCTTTCAGAAACACCTCCATACGGCATCCCCTAAAGAAACAATTTCAGAGTGAAAGCATAAATGGGATCGGGAGAGTGTTTTACCCTTAAAGGATATTTTGAGTTAATCCCTTCTACACTGTGCTGCTGCTTTAAATACTCACCAGTGCATCAAATGCGTCATCAACAAATGCACTGTTCTTTCCTGTTTGGATTAAAGCTTGCTCAAATCTACAGTGCCTTGATTTTGAAAGAATATAGTATCATTTAGTACAATATACAGTCTTATCAGGTAATGTTTGCAATCATGCTCTTTCAAGTGCTTATTTTATTTCTTTAGAGCATATCCTTTCCTGTTTGTGCTTGCACTCGTGAGGTTTGTTCATCCTTGGAGTCACCTTTGTTAAATTGTTAAAGTCACATAAAGCAAATATGACAGGCACAAACCAAGCTATCTGTGAGATATGTTCTACTGTGATGTGATATTTTTATGAATTAGCTTGTATATGGGATAGTTGCCTCCTAATCAAATCAAATCAAGTTTTATTTATATAGCACATTTTTAAAACGATTTTTGGTCGAGGGGGGAGGGGGAGTGTGTGGGAGAGAAACTCCCTTTGGAGGGAACTTTGGGATTTTTTAACCCTTTCGGACCATTTACATCAGGGGTGGGGAACCTTTTTCCTCTCAAGGGCCATTTCAATTTTTTCAACATTGAAACAACATCCATAATATTCATCTGGCTGCTACTTAGAAATTATTTATCTATTTACCTAATATATCATATTCCAATAACTTGCATATAGACTCTTATTCCACTATTTACTTGCACTATATTTTTCTGTTTATCTGTGTTTTGTGTTGCACTGTTGGAGAAGCCTGTGACCTAAGATTTCCATCGGCATAACTACACTGTAGCTATGTTCGTATGACTAAATAAAGAACCTTGAACCTAGAGGAAAGGGAAAACCCCCAAAAGGCCTCTTTTATTCAGAAATATACACACTGCTATAGATTTTCAGGATTAAAAAGTTCAAAATATGAAATAACTGAGTAAAAACACATATCCCAGTCACCATGAATGTGTGTAATAGGAAGTGTACCTCCCTGCTTAGCACCTGGCTGACACTGTTTGCTCTCAGAACTGTACTGTGATGGCAGACCATTTAGTCACACAGGATTTTGTAGCAGAGAGCAAAAACATCTAAACTGTTATCCTGCAGCTGTCCGGTGCAACTGAACCACATTCTGCACCGTGGGAACAAGCAGAGCAACAACGTATTGTTGATGAAATTCATAAAAACCTAATGAAATGAACATTAAACTCAGCTTTACCTTGTGTTAGTGATAGTCCTTGTGATTATTAGCATGAAAATGTCAAAGAGCCGTTAGCAAATCGAATTATTGATTGTTTTAACTAAAATGCATCAATTACTTACTCAATAACTGAGTGTTTTTCCAGTGCTGAGTAAAACATTTTCCCTGAGGGGATTATTAAGGGGAGAATTTGCCTTTGATAAGTGACAAGTAACCTGACATCTTCCTTAAAGCTCCCATGTCATGCTTTTCCGGTTATTACCCGTCCCCTTGTGTGTTATGAAGGTTTTTATGCATGTAAACGGTGTGCAGAGTCAAAACCCTCAAAGTACACCCTGTAGCGAGTAAAACTCTAACACAGAAAATACCTCCCCAAAACGCCTCGTTGGAGATACGTCACTGCCCATTTGATTCTTCCGGGTACCGCCTGATGTCATGCGGTACCCGGAACGAAATGGACCAATCCCGAAGAGCTATGGCCACACCAGCAGCGGCGTGTTCCTCCTCCAGAGGTTCGAAGAACCGGCATTTCACAGACGAAAGCTTCCAAAACATTGCCCAGTTTGAGGCCGGATATGCACAGCTTGTTTGGACCGTTTGGAGCAGGGGAAGATCTGGGTATACAACCTGTAAGTTTGCATTGTTATTTGTGTATTTAACAAACAAGACTGTTTAAATGTGTAAACTGTGTTGGACTGCTAAGCCATTGACACAGTGCTAACTGTGCTAACTAAGTTGCTAGAGTTTCCATATATCAACTCTAATATCAGCAGATGGCCTTGCATACATGTATCTCATAGCAGGAGAATGTCTGCATTCACACACAAAATACCTATTGACAGTATACTCCGGGTGATTTGCCGGTCAGTCGAAACGTAATTACATTATAGCTGGCGTAGCGATCTAACACACGGAGCTAGAGCTAGTTTCGGTCAGAAAAACATTTTTGTGATGCTACGTTGCTAGCGTTTAAATATATCAACTACAATGTCAGCAGATGGCCTTACATGTTTGTCATGGCAGGAGAATGTCTGCAGTCACACACACGGAATACTCATACAGTATACTGTACTGTGATTTACCGTACATTGTGACCGTACATATACTGCATGTAGCTAACGAGGCTAGCTGTATGCTAGCGCAAAACAATGTATTCATGCAAGTTACATTGTATGACCGAACGTAGCAGAATACCCGTATACGATTGCAATTATAAACACGTTATTGCTAGCCTAATATGAACCACTAGCTTTTGTTCATAGTAGTTTTATTACACTGCATTATAGTTGCCTTTCCTCCAAGCTAACGTTCATATCGTGTTAGCTACCAAGGTAAACAAAGCTAGGTTAGCATATTAGCAGGCAAGCTGTTCATTACACAACTACTACTAACGAATCTAAAACAACTAAGTTTCTCTAATATTTTGTGATTTGCATTTGATTTCGTCCAGCCAGATCCTGGCGGACAATCCATGACGGGGAAGGGATTCTACTACTACTGAGGGTGCTAAAAGGCACCGCACCGACTGTGCGCAGGCAAGATGCGAGGAGGAGGAATGGATGATATACCGTGTATATATGTATATTTATGTTCATTTTGTACATTTCTAAAAATAAAGTTTAATGGAAATACTTAGTAGGCCTATCCTTTCTTCGATGAATTCATATATAGCAAACCATGATTTGATTTCTCATCAAACAGTAGTAGTTTATAACGGGTAAAAATAACTTACTCTTTGTTATGAGAGTCGCTCGTAGGCCACAACGGAAAGACAAGGAGACATACACGAGTTTACAAAACCACGGCACATTTATTGTAGTAAATGCAGAGACAGGTGGTCGAGGGGAGAGGGTCGCTCAGTTCGTCCTTCTGCAGCCGCTTTGGAGAGAGACTCCGGGCCGCTGGGATTAATAGCACCGGCTACGGAGGTGTCCGTGATCGCGCTGATTACCCTCTTCAGCTCCACCCCACCGTAAGACAAAGGCCCTGAGGCCGTCACACTCTTCTATAACAACAGTTAAAAATATATATGTATATAAAATATACCGCTGTACCGACGCCATGATAAGACTGATGTTACGCTGAGAGCAGCCGGGAAAAGCACTGACATGGGCGCAGCCTCTCTGGTGGTTGACTAATCAGAACGAGTGGCCGAGCTGACCAATCGGAGCACACTAGGCTCACAGGGAGGGGGGGGCAAGAGCTCCAACGAGTCGTTTAGTGGAGAAAGTGAATACTGCTGAATACACATGCTTGACAGAGATGCTGTATACGAAACCAATGTGAGTTTGGAAAATTGCACAGTATAAATCTATTTTAGTATACCTCAACAATGTAATTATGATCAGTGGAAATGGCCATGACATGGGCCCTTTAAAGAATTCATGCTTTATTACGCAAAATGTGACACGCAACCAAGAAAATGTCGTTTCTGATTGTGGAAGAGGCAAAAGCCCACTTTTTATTCAGGAAAGCCGTTTCGAAAGCAATCAATAAGGAAATAAAAACATAATTGGTGTCATGTCTTGCCTGGTGTGAAATTGAGAAGGCAACCCAAGGGAGAAGCATTTTTTGGGGAAAACAAACGTGTGTTAAAGTGGGAGGAAGACTACACACTTGGATAACTCCCTTCCATCAATCTTTGTATTTCAACAATCAAAAACTACGCTTTCAGAGCGATTGTAGAAACATTTGTTACCGGGGGTTTTGTTGGTAGGTCAGTATGCACTTGAACAGTTTCAAAAGCAAAACGCAGCTGAACATTAAAGCTGCATGCGGTGAGAATAAACATTGTTCAGAGTACGACGACAGCCCCTCCAGACCCACACGGTCTACACAAGGGGACAGCACTCAAGCAAAAAGCCATTTATCTGTTAAACACACCCTCTGGATTATTTATCGCCGTTGTACACGGGACCTATCTGCTGGAATCTCAATGTCCTCTCAGCTGCCTGCGCTGCTCAGGTAAATCAAAGTGACTGTTTCACTGAGTGAGGTATGTAAAACCATTAGGGCAAATTGCAGGAACCAATAGGGCCTGCTGCTTCCCCACATTCATGCTGAGAAGCTGTGGGCGTAGTGTATCACCAGAGACACATCAGCTCTGAAGGGGGAGTTCATGCTGTTGAGGTCCCTTGTCACATACAAGGCTTTGTGTTTAAGTGAGAAAGAGGCTTGACTAATGGTTCTATATCGATGCACCTCCACATGCCTTGTCTCGCTGTGACCTTTGATGGTTAATGCTGTATGACATGGTTGCTAGGGCATCTTGCATACTTATTTGGTGTTACTTAAAAGCAGCATGGATGGGTTTTTATGTGGGTGGGTTTGCATGAAATGTTCATCATTTGACTCTTTACCTGACCAGGTGTCACACAGGTGTATTCATGTTTTGAAGTCAAATGTCCCATGCTGCACGGAAACGCAGGACACACCCATGTTAACGATGCATCTAAATCAACTTGCTAGTTGTCACTGGATTCTCCCTCACAACCCTACAGAGGATTGGCGAGTATTTTACATGTTGTCGGACAATACCCAGTTTTGGTCAACTGATGTTAATTAGCTATCTCCCTAAATAAGACATGAAAGGAGAAAAAGAGAGTGAGAAATAGCGAGTGTGTAGGTGTTGGAGCATTCCATTGACAGAACAATACAAGTAAAGGGGTAACTTTTCAATGCTATCTGTAATGTTAATATCAGGTTTATTAGTAAACTGCATGGAACTACACTTGAGACAGGAGTATATTCTAAATGTGACAATCAGAGACACCAATTGATGGGTCAAACATAAACTCTTCGGTTGTGTGAAACTGGTAAAGTAAAAGATATATATTCTGAAAGTCCTGCTCATTTCAGCTGAAAAACATTGCAAGAATTAACTCCTTCATTCTAACTAGATTTTTGGAAGCACCATCAATGGTTTGATCATAACCCACTTGACTGCTGGAATGTCCTGTTCACCTGCACCATCCCTGGATTCCCAGAGCAGGAACTGTAGCTGTTCCAACGTTTGCTGGCTGAAATCTAGAGATTCATGTCAAATGATAGGAAATAACTGAATAAAAGATTAGAAAACATAGGAAGTGCTTCCATACAGGTGGTGGTACACAAACATTTACTCAGGTTTGTTTCTAATTACAATTTGCAGGTACTTAGAGTTAACTTGAGAATTTCTGCTACTTTATACTTCTAGTGCACTACACTTGAGTTATACCTTGTATTCCTCACATAGCTTTACAGATCCAATTCTGTATACATTATTCTTAAATGGACAAAAATAAGTTATTTTACTTATTTCTTCATGTTGTACTCTTACTTGCGTAAGATTTTTAATCCATGATTTTTTAAAATATTAACACTGTCAGTGATAATCACTGCATTGGCGGCATTGGGATATATATTTTTTAAATCCTCTGGAGCAGAGGGAGGAGCTGTGGATTATTGTTATTGATTAATGCATCAGTGTTTCTTAGGGTCAAACACACTAAACTCACAACTTAACATGAAAGCATTTAGTTTATTTAATAAAAGAGCACATGTTCAATGTGAAAAGTGACAGTAGATATAGATTAGTTGCAATTTGGTGCTATATATATATATATATATAAATAAAAATAAAAATAAAAAAATAAAAAAATTATATATATATATTTTTTAAACACCTTGAATTTCAGGGGGGGCGCGGGGCTCCATTGGCGGGGTGCAGCGCCCCTCCAAGACAATGGTAGGGGAAACACTGGCTAACGTGTAATATTACTTAACAGCACAACAGGCAGAGATGGTTATGTTTGAGGAAAAGTTGGTAATATAAGCCTTGGTTAATAATATACCGTCGCAAAAAGCAGCTGAGCATTAAAGCTGCAGGCGGAAATAATAAACATTGTTCAGAGTACGATGACAGCCCCTCCAGACCCACACGGTCTACACAAGGGGACAGCACTCATGCAAAAAGCCATTTATCTGTGAAACACACCCTCTGGATTATTTATCGCCGTTGTACACGGGACCTATCTGCTGGAATATCAATGTCCTCTCAGCTCCAAGAATTTAGCCAGCGTGAAAACATCTTTACAATTTGGAAATGCCTTCTGTGTGGATTGTTGCTCTTCTTTCAAGAAGTTAAAATGCTTAACATCTCAAGAATCTTGCTACGGTGCAAGCTAATTCTCTTTTGACCTATCCCGAAATGTCAAACTATTCCTTTAAGGATGTGTAACCGCTAGATCACTAGAGCTATTTGTTGGTTCATTCATGTGTAATCTACTTCCAAATTCTAATATTTCTTCAAATGATCTGAAGGTTTAGTGACACAATATGAATTCAGTCAATATACTGTAGGTATATTGCACCAAGGAAGCGGATAAAGACTAGAGACTCGTTGTTATATGCTATCTTGTGGATCAATATGTTATTACTTCCACTAAAACACTAATATCTTCACTCCGGTACAGGAAAAGAACATGATTACAGAAGTCTATATTGATTCCAATTGATCGCAAATGTAGCTAGACGTGTTTCCTGTCTTCATTTGGACATCTTTGCACCAGCAGATTTGCCGTTGGATGTTAAAGAGATACACTGTTGGCCTCTTGGTGGCTCTGCTATCATCTGTTCTGTCTGTGTTCACCAAAGCAAAACTTGCTCTGACAGACAGTGTGGCTCTGTCCTATAAATGACCTCTCCTTTGGGCTTTCTGTCTTCTTCTCACAGCAGTAGATCTGCCCCAGTAAAAAAGGTACAGAACCTGGGCACATTTGTCCTTTATGTCGGGCCTGTGATGTGGCATTGCATCGATAGCTAAGATCATATGATCTGTCAGTATGTGGACATTCGGCCTCACTGCTTTTCATAGCTTGTTAAAAAGTTAAAATGTTAACACTGTGCTTATTTCAAGTCATGTGGCAAAGTGTCTGGCCTTAATTTCTTACTTTATTCTTAGTCGACACTAATTTGGTCTAAACAGCCGAAGTAGGCTAATGACTAAGTCGTCAATAATTTACTCTTTATTTTGTTTCATGCATCTGTGTCACACTTCAGTGATTTTTACTATTCCCTTTTTTGCTTGCATATATTTAATGGAATGTCATTTTCCCTTTTGAACTTGATCTTTAACCGTTACCTAACGTGGGTTGAGGTGAATGGAAATAAACAAGATGCATTCAACTGGAACTGTTCCTATTACTGGTCCTCCTGGTTGGTTGGGCTTCAAAATATCATGTTCAGAACGGAAAGAGAGAGAGAGGGAAAAGCTAGGACAGGCAGAGGTTTTCATGTTCGTAATTTCAGTGTTGTGTCTTTGTTGCATTTCAGTTATTTTCAGTTGTTGTTTTCTTTCATGGCTACCTGTCACATCTGCTTAGACTGAGGCGAGGTGGGGTGCTTTCTGAACCAAAGTGCCCTTCAGTCTGCTCGGGCAAGTACTCCCTGGGAATAAAACCAAAACCACAGGCTTCCACTCCATGAAACAATTCTCTCTGCCATTCCTCAGAGATCTGCCACTACAATCTATTGAATTTCAAAACAGACTGGCAGGGAGACAAAAGCTCAGGGCCTGATGCAACGTTTTTATTCCCGGGTAATGAAATCTAGATTGTGGTGAGGTCTTTGGCCATTTAATCAATCCACTGAGTGTTTTCCAATGGGGCTGTCTTCACATTTAGGTTCACTTCACGGGGGTTGCAAACCCTAAAAAAAGCTGCTGACAGTTGAGGGGAATGAGAGTAGTCACAAGTTGCCTTTCGGGCATTTCGGCGCTTTAGGCCGCCTCACACTGACTCAGAACACATCACTTGCATTGGCAAACTGAAAATAAAGCGTTAAAGCATTTGGACAAGGAGAGATATGCTGGAATATGTGATGAAATCGCTGACAAACCCTATTGAACAGCCAAGTAAATTGAGTATAATGATCCGCAGCTCCCTTCAAAGAACACCTGCTAGCTCAACCATTATGTACGAGCAACTAGCACAAGGCTGTTCATGCAATCTATGCACCGTACAATTGCCATGCATTTCAGATCCGACTAATGCACTGAGAGCAACGAGACATAGAGTTCTCTAACGAACACGCCGTGCGCCGCCGGGCTGCAGAGGCCAAATCCAAGTGAAGGAGATGATGGGGTGATCCACACAGTGGTTCTTTTCTGCGCTGCAGTGTGTCTCTGACTGCCTAATGAGGCCTTATTAATTCAGATCAGGGTGAATGATTACCTCATCATTCCCATTCTCCAGAGAGCTCCCTCTGTACTCTGCCCAGTAAATTTACAGCACGGTAATCCGAAGAGCGTTCCTCGCCCTGAGACTTTAATATGCCACGTTGAGGAAGGGGCACTGAAAGACACGAGCCAAGACAGGCTTTTAATAGAGAAACAAATCATACATGTTCTTCTGGAAATCAGCAATTACTCGGGATTGTTTTAAGTCTGCACAAACGACTGGGTTCTTTTTTATCTATGTTTTATCTATTCTCTTTTGGAGAGGCTGCACTCCCACTAGCAGCAGATCTCTGACAGTAAACACAGAACACCCTCCCCATCTCTGTGCAGAGAGACTAGTTGCCTAGCAATGAAGTCTCTGATTTTATGGTCTGTGAGGCTTACATACGCAAGAAAAGGGAGAAAATCCATCAGGATTAGATTTAGAGTACTGTAACAGCCAGGGTCTTATTCTGTGTTTGCATGTTTATGTGGACAACATCAGGCTGTTTAGATATTGACAACCAAAAGAGCAGAGCAAACAACGTCACATGACCCAACTGGAGGGCTTGATTCTCAGCGAGTGACACATCGCTCATCGATCCGACTCCATGGGCGATACTGCCCTTACCGTCTTTTGGCAGAGTTGATCATATTAAACATAACTTAATCTCCGAGGCAAGCGCGAGGTATGTTCATAATCAAATTTGCAGTGATTGAATTCAAAGCATTAGAGAGAGGAAGAAGAGGGCACTGCTCTGTCTATTATCTCACCACAATATCATTACCCACACTCTTCTCAGTGGATGGTGTGATTTTGATGATGCTTGTTGTTGTCAAAGGAGGTTTGATCCATTGTATGGTTGGTTTTATTGCTGCCGTGAAAAATCTAAAACTCATACCAAACAAAAGTCTGAAAGGGTGTCTTTGCAATCCCTCTGTTTATATTTACCTTTTTTATGCATTTCACTGCTCAAATGCACTTCAGTGGGTTACGTACAACAGTAGATAAATGCATCACAGTTCATACAGAGACATTTGTGGCTGATGCTAAACCATTAATGAACTGCATATACATTTACGGAGCCCCAAAGGTGACAAATAAAAAAAAAAATTCTAAAATTGATCCATTACACATTTTTAAAGTCCAACAACTAAAGGAACTAAAATTGTCTTTTGCTTTTCTTATCTCACATATTATTACCTGAAACAAGTCAGCTGTCTATTACTTGATTTAATATAATAATTGCTGAGTAATTATGATTGGGAAAAGACAAAAGATGAATCTTTTAATTTCCTTTCACTGTGTCTATAAAGAGGCCCTATCATGCTTTTCACTTCACTACTTAACCCTTGCGCTTCTATTGGCTAGCGCTTCAACACATTGTACATAAAAGTGTTGTTAAAGGGGAGGACATCACTAAGAGGTTGACCAATCACAACAAAGCAGGCCAGCTAACCAATCAGAGCAGACTGGGCTCTGGTTTCAGACAGAGGGGGAAAAGAGGTGCTGCAGCAAAGGAAGTATGAGAAATATAAAGAGCTTCTTGAACATTAAAGCATGGAGACATGTCACAGAAGAGACACTAAATACCATTTTAAATTCTGAAAAAGAGCATAACATGGCCCTTTAAGACTTGAGTTATATCACTGATAAAAATGTTTAGACAGTGTGCATTAATTTGTGAGTCAATAAGGTTATTTTTGGATCGTACTGGTATTCCTATTGACAAAACGTCATAAAATGGGAGAGGGAAAAAAGTAAATATCATGAAACGCGAAAGATGTCTTATAAAATGTGTATTCTTGTGTGATGATTAGGTAAGCCACACTTGCCCCGAGAGACTAACAATTTAAAAAAAAGACTCCCATTTTTTAGATGTTTCTACAATTCGAATCCTCGCAACACCGTCAGCGACGAACAGACGGCAGCAAGTGTGGTCAGCTTGTAACGCCAAATTAGTAAAGCAGAGATGTATTTGAAAATGCACTTTAAATGACACATACCAGAAGAGAGCGTGAGAGCGCCTGCTTTGAGAAAAGAGCCTGCTGATGTTCTCCTGCATTTTAAATTAATTTTGTTCTTACACTTCACCCCCGCTGCATCTCCCAGTTGCCAAAGCTCTTTAGCAAGAGAACCACTGGGAGAGATACTCTGCATCACATGGCTGCTGAAAGGGCTGCAAGATGACACAGCCTTTAAAGTGGAACAGTATATAGTCAGTGTCGTGTGTGTGTGTGTGTGTGTGTGTGTGTGTGTGTGTGTGTGTGTGTGTGTGTGTGTGTGTGTGTGTGTGTGTGTGTGTGTGTGTGTGTGTGTGTGTGTGTGTGTGTGTGTGTGTGGAGGATGTTACGGGCACTTAAAATAACACAAATTTGCACAATTTAAGAGACATTTGTTTTTTCTTTGATCAAAGCATTACATGAAGGAAAACCATTTTCAAGAACAATAGGTATCCTTGGACTACCATAACATAGGCTTTTGTATAATTTTGCATTAATGTGAAAATGTTCAATTTCTGCTTGCAATTTTTCCAAAGTGTAAAGAGGAACATCATTTAATACGGCTATTTATTTACTCGTTAAATACTTTTTAAATGTATTCTTTTTATCTTCTGTATTTTCTTGACTGCATATCTTTAGCTGTTAAAGCACAGACTTTTTTTGGTAATTGTCTGAGGTATACTGCGAGTTCTTTTTTTTATTGATATCCTACCATGGAGTTTTGAAATATCAGCTCTCTTTGCACTTTATGATTTTGTCACAAGCATGTTGACTTTAGGGGGAAAAAAAATATATTTTTACCTTTTTTTCCCGACAGCAGGGATTTCATCTTCAAAGGTATATTGATGTGGTCCAGCTGTAAAAAGTTGAATGCTGGGTCGAAACCAAAAGTTGTCATACATGTTTTTGTCGGATTCAAACATTTTCCCCTTATGTAACAAAGAAAACGGCTCTAAATTACACTTTAATTTTGTAACTACCCGTGCCTAATGGCTATTAGCTGCTACTGGTTTATATGCTATACTGGTTCAAGAAGACTGAATTACATAGTAATGTTGCATCACAGATCTCCAACGTTGCCATTAGTTTCACTTCATTTCAGTACAAAAAGTAAATACAATTACGTTACAAACATTTGCCTTTTTTTCATTTCATTTCATTTTTTTATACTTCTGTTCTGCTCAACCCTGTTTTTGTGATATTGGATAAAGATTGTCAGTAAGAACTTACCTGAGACCTTAGGTGTAAAAATGTCAATTATGTTAAAAACAACATTACCAAAAATGACCTTCTGAACAAAAGACTAAATTAAGATTTTTAGCGTGACATAATGTGGATTTTCTAATCATAATTAAAGTATTCAATGCTTCAAAAAACATGTTCAACCATGTTTTTCTGCTTGCCTTAACGGTTCAAAAGGAAAAAAAAGTGGTAACCTTGTTAAAGTCCTAGACTAAATCTTGCCAGATAATACCAATTTTGGTGTGTTAATGGAATGTTTAATGTTCATGGCCTTTGAAAAAAATAAGACTTGATGTTTAAACTTTGTTGCAAAATAGGAAGTAAATGGTTAGCCTACAGTGGGGGAATAGCTGTACTGTATGTGAACTGAAGGTCTTTACATAAATCCAAATACAAGGTTATCTGTACGTTGTGTAAGCTTGTGTGTGTGTGTGTGTGTGTGTGTGTGTGTGTGTGTGTGTGTGTGTGTGTGTGTGTGTGTGTGTGTGTGTGTGTGTGTGTGTGTGTGTGTGTGTGTGTGTGTGTGTGTGTGTGTGTGTCAATGACAATGTCATGTCATGTGAGGCTGAGAGGGCATGTATCTGGTCGTCTTCACACTGCAATAGCTCCTCAAGTGAAGAAGGAATCTCATTTCCTCTCGGGGTGAATTGATGCGCAGAGCTAGCTGCCCGTGTAAAATTGACCATGAAAGTCGTTCAATTCAGATCAAAGTCAATACGGCCCCTCTTGCCTGTTCAATAGCGTCAGTGTATTTGAGGTTGCAAGGCTCAGAGGGCGTTGTCCTCTCCCCCAACACGACTCAGTGACCAGTGACACTGAGTGAAGGGCTCCTGTGTTTCTATGAAAGCATAATAGAAAGTAGAGGTGATAGGGTGATGGATGGATGCACAATTGTAGATACATCTTGGTAATCATAAAATATATATTGTACATTATACATTCATTTAAACACATCTATTTTTGATATCAATATTTAAGAAAAGATCCTTCTTTTATCCCTTACGGTACGTCCACACGGCTCCGTCGCGTGCTTCAACGGAGACGCTTCCCATTCACTTTGAATGAGGTGATGTCAAGCATTGCCGAACTGCATTGTGGTTCCGTCGCTTTGCCTCCGTTGCTCGCTTCGAAAGTTGAGAAAAGTTCAACTTTTCAAGCGTTGACGGAAGCGCTAGCCAATCAAACCGCGTGCTTGTGTGTCCGGGGCGGGAGATTAATGTGATTGGTGGTTGGTCGCGCACCAGACACGCCTACCGGCAAGCTTCAACGCGACAGAGCTGTGTGGACGTTACGTTAGAGATGAAATTCACGTGTTGAAGCAGCACAAGGAAATATAATGTACATCAAAATTTCAAATAGGTAAAAGAAGATACATTATTCGAAGTTGAAATAATAAAGTACCAATACAGTACAAACATTTCCAACTAATTAAGTGGTTGAGGATTAGATTAGGTTAGCCAGTCTGTTATGCCTTGGCCTAATCCAAATGGACACTCCTGCGTTGAGAAAAACCAAAGAAACAAAACTTTTGGGACGAGTAAGTCACACTTCCTGGTTCTCCAAGAGTCTCAGGCTTACTTGGTTTCCATGGGACACGCAAACCCATTGACATTGAGCAAGTCACAAAGCACATCATGAGCAAACCTCGGAAAACTATAGATTCATTCTAAAGCCAGCATGTACTTATTCGTAGAGACCAATTGGGGTGCTAAAAGCTTTTCCACCTGTTGCGTTTTGGGAGGAAAAACGTGGTAGGTATTTTCGAGAACAATTGGGAGAGTATTCTTGGTATTGTTGAAAAAAATGGGAGGGGATACCTGTTCTTGATAGTGATATCATTGAGGCCGCTGCAGTCAATGCATGGTAGTACTTTGCCTGCGAGAAGGTTGATGTAAACATCGTAGGGTTAATATAGCTATACTGAGTCGAACAAAGCTTCTTTTAACACTAGAGAGTCCTGCAAAATGGGTCTAGGAGCTCAGAAGGGACAAATGGAGTAACATTGTAAGAGACATTGCAAAATGGCGTGAAAGCTTGCAGGCCCAGTCTGTTTATGGATTGTGCTTTTCAAGCAATAGGTATCTTAGGATAACAACTGGTTAGCATAAATAGGAAGGCTAGTGGTTAGGTGTGGTTACCTGACATGCCGCCTTGGAGATTAACAACTTGATGGGTAACATGTCAGGCAAAATTGGCGCCAAAACTCTGGAAATCTAGGCGACCCTAGACAATCTGGCAATTGTGACTGGTGCAGGACTGGTACATAAGCTGAGGGGCTAATGAGTAGATGAAGAACTTGGTGAAGGACCAACTGTGGAGATGTAAGTCAGTGATATGACAGAGAAAAAAACACAAACAGATGAAGTAGCATGGCTAGTTGATCGTGGGATACATGACATTCAAAGGGGATTCATACGCATAGCTTGGATTGTCCTTTTGTCTTTTATGGGTGGTTTGTTTGTTGTCAAAGTAAAATGCCAGTATTTGTCTTGATCTCTTCCAATCCAACCTATATTGCTCAGTGCAGTGTGTATTTGCTGTCTTTCAAAGATAACAACACCCTCTTTATACTCATAGCATCCTATTCCATTTGGAAGTGGAACCACTGAACTGAGCAAAAGCAAAAGTTCACTTTGATCTGAAAGATATTTGACTGATATCTGCCAGCATTTTCGTAACCTGAATACCAGAGTGACTTTTTCTCAAATGTCTTGAATGTGTAAAAGGATATAAAACATTGGTAAAGGAATATTAAGAGTTCTGATCATTTGTTCCATCTCTGGTCACAAAGGTCTGTAAGTGTTGCCAATGAATCGCACCTCAATACCATTACCCAGCAGATTAACTCAAGATGAATGGAAAAGGATTATTCAAAACTAATGTCTGTGTGTATGTTTCTGAACCTTAATCAAAACTTGAATAATTTAAAGTATTCCTGAATTAGTTTTACAGTCGGACAAACCAGTACTTTAAATACTTTAACATGGGATTCTTTTTTAGTTTTTCTTTGTTGAGTTAACATTAACTAGCATCTGCATTGTAGCACAAACTTTAGAATCAATTAGGTCAAATGTATGGTTAGCTGCTTATCATTTAGAACTTTCCTTGGTTTGAGGAAGAATGTCAAGTTAAATGAATTAACATTAAGCTAACGAAACAAGAGATTGGCACCGATGATGTTTGTTCTAATAGTGGAAGGATTGACTCCCTTTTCCAACCATTGTTTCCAAAATAAACAAATAAAAGCCTCAATCGACAAATACAGTCAAAGCATAAAAGTCCAACATGTTTGCCTGTATGTGCTGACACTTACCCTATTAAGCCTAACCAAATCAGTAGTAAGGCAGTAACAAACTATTGTGTCCCGTCAATAGGGTTAGGGTTAGGATTAGGCGTGATGGAATAGACCAATTCAAAAGGTACACTGATGGTATAAGGCTAATGCTGACACCAATCTGCTTAACTGCAGTAAATGAACCTCACAGTATTGTACTCGTGGAATAGGCCAAAAGATAATGGAAAAACAGTGTTGCATGAATGTATTTGGAAGGTTTCCATTTTTATAAGAGTGCCACAGCTCCCACTGTGCCTGGATTTAACTTACATCTTCTTCTTTGCCCCCTTTGAGCTGTCCTGTTTAGCCAATAAAAGAACCTGGGGTAGGTTTTTCTTCATGCTTATGCTTTGATTTTGAAATTGCCTGGATGAGATTCTAACATGAATTTCAAAAATGCAACCCAAGCAGGCCATGAATGAATGACATCTGACTCATTACATCTCTGTGGCAAAAAGGGCTTGATGTAAAACATCAAAACTAATATTTAAAAAGCAAGAAATATTTATCAGAAATCTACAAAGAAATTGGGCTGTTAATTAAAACATATGAGGATTAAAACAAGTTTTATTGCAAAAGACAAAAAAATCACAAAATACCCCTCGGGGGTAATGGAATCATTTTTGAAAGTGACATGAAAGCTGTTAAAATTCATGAATGTCTCAAATGCTGGGTGGGACTAAAGGAGTGTCATTTTGAAAACAGAAACAGCATGTTGAGCTCAGTATGGAGCCCTGTGCCAAATGTGAGGTTGTCATCATTTGAAAGCACACAATAGTCTTTATACACTGCTGATTTATTTGTTCTGTCCTTATTGAGCTGGAATCTCTCCAGGATCCTGCAGCCAACATGAGCAGAGACTTCTCCAAACACTTCTCAAGCAATTTAAAACACACGGCAATATGAAGCATTTCCCCATAATTGCCTGAAAAACATTTTGGTTTGAGGGTAATGTTCTAAATGTTAGGAAATATTTAAATTGCATTCAGCTGGATAATTTACTTGGATAAATCTAATTTATACCAGTGTTGATGCAACAAAAACTCAGTAGACCTTAGAGAACTTTTTCCACCAAAAAGCCTCCCTGGAACGCCTCACTGGTTTCGCCCCATCCAACTTCACTTCTGCATCACTGACTCAATCAGCATTTTGTTTGTTTCCACTGTCCAAAACATTAAAGAGGAGGCTAGATTGATTAATGGGATTTCATTTTTCCCAGCATGCAGCGTGAGAACCCTAGAGTGTTCTGATATATGTCCTCTAATTAGAGCGAGCCAGCTAATGAGCCTCGTTTGGGCTCGGAAAACTAATAAAGGAAATCCAGCGCAGAGGTGGTGCCCTGTGGCAATTAAACAAGTTACCAGACAAGCAGTATTTTTTCCAGCGCTTCTTGGGGCGCTTCAACATCAGAAAAACATTGTTAAGTGTCTTCATTACCTGAGATGAATTTGTCCGTTACAGTCCTCAATTGATCAAGATTGATCAGTCGGTAGACAGTTGTGCCAGCTGATGAAAGCCACTGTGTCTTTCTCATTAAGTGCTTGTTAAAAAATTAAAGCATTCACTTAAATGTCTTCCTCTCAAGGTATGAACCTCAGAGGCAATTTTTTTGCTGTTGACACCTTCTTTTTCACAGACAAATTACATTCCCATTGCATGCAAGACACATAGCTATTGTTTCATACATCTTACTTAAAGGGTGTTCATTATTTTTGTTCATGTCAGTGTATGTTAAAGAGGACATATTATACTCATTCTCAAGTTCATATTTGTTTGTTGTGCCTCTGCTGTTACATGTTTACGTGCTTTAATGTTAAAGAAGTGCTGTATTTCTCCCTATGTCATGGGATTTTAGCCTTTGCAGACCATTTACGTGCACTAAAACCTATATAATACACTTCAGGTAAGGGAAAACCCCCAAAAAAGAATAATAGGACTATTAAAGATATCAGTTTATTTCTGTTAAGAGAACTTTATTTAAAGGGCCCAGAACATTGTTGTATATCAGCAGCATGTGATAAAACAGACTTGGAAATTAGCATTTGAGGATTTATACCTCAAAAGCAATGCTGCAGCAACCTCAAATTTGTAGATCTGCTGTCAGAAAAAGTGTTCAAGCATTTATCAATGCTCCACGGACATTTGTCATTGAGCCATCATTCAGTCTGATATCATGCTCATGTTCCCCGTAATCTGTTTTGGGAGGGTGGTACTGATGTATCAATTTTGTCACTGTCATTTTAGTTGACAGCTGAGGTAGCAGTTTCTGTCAGCAGTTAGCATTTGTCATCTTGGTCAAATAAATATGCCAGTTGTTGTTTCTGCAACCTGAAATACAACAAATCCAGAACCAGACAGTACCCGGGGGAATTCCATAAAACGTTTAGCCTGTGCTTGGAGTGTGTGTGGTGAAAGGTATGGAAGCCTGTTTGCGCCACAGGAAAAATAAAATAAATCCTGTAAGTCATTATATTGACTTAGTTATCTCATTATATTGACTTACTATCTCATTATATTGACTTAAAGTGGACCTATCATGCTATATTTAAATGATATATTGTACGGCCATACCTATATAAGGTATATTTATACGTTTCTGTTTTCAAAATACCAAACAGATCATGCATTTTAGCCATGTCTCATTTCGCTCTATGTGCTGTTTGCTGTCCACGGGGCTGATTCTGTGAGACCACGCCCCCCTGCAGGAGAGGGGAGACGTGCTCTGATCAAGTCAAGAGGGGGAGAAAAAAAGATCTCCGTCCTCCGTGTTTTATTTATATATACAGTCTATGGTTTTATTATATTATTATAGGCCTATAGAGTCGTTATTCATTTGTTTTAAAGCTCAATAAATAACAAAGAAGACCTTTGACCGGCACTTTTCTAATTTTGTCCGGAAGATTTAAACTTTAACGGACATCTTGACCGGCGAAAGAAACTGAAACTGAAACTCTGCCGCACGGTCCCCTCGTTCCTTGGAAGAGGCGGAGAGGTGGGTGTTTGTCATCTGCTGGTGGACTAACCGGAGAGAATTACAGTGCTTGCCTCGACGGGGAGGGATTGCATTGAATTAAAGCAGCGGGAGCAAACGCTCGCCTCGGGGAGGGAGAAAAAAAGCCACAGCGGAGAATAAACAGAAGGGTAACCATGGTTACCATATGCACGGGAAGTCTTCTTCGCTGCTTTTGTGGCAGACTACAGAGCCACTTACAGGCCTGGCATATGTACTACAGCGTCTCCAGCGCTTTCGAGCGGCAATGGCCGGCCGTGGCCCAACCCCACATTCCCCTGATAGGTGGAGAGTTGGCCCAATAGCCGTAGCGCCACTTCTGTGACGTCATAGAAGTGTTCAAATCTGGATCAGTCTGTATCAGATCCGTTGCAGCCCCTTTTTTAGAGATTTGGGTATGGAGGAAAATAGAGAGGGTTGTGTTTTCTGACACTTGGTGAGTTCCCTGGAACACCGAGGACACATATTCATGTATAAAAGACGTACAAAAGTGCATTTTGCATGATAGGTCCCCTTTAATATCTCATTATAATGACTTAGTTATCTCATTATATTGACTTAGCTATCTCATTATATTGACTTAATATCTCATTATAATGACTTAGTTATCTCATTATATTGACTTAATATCTCATTATATTGACTTAGTTATCTCATTATATTGACTTAATATCTCATTATATTGACTTAGTTATCTCATTATATTGACTTATAAGTTTTGGTAATATGAGAGGATAAATCAGGCCTTGTTTGGATACTGAATATATACCAAGGTCAAAGCATACACTGTATTATGACTCCTAATCAAACGTATATCTTTACAATCATATATTTATTTGTTTGTGACAGTAGCTGTACCCACTGGATTGTTTCTGAGTGTTTTCCGGACATCGAACACTTAAACACAGCTAAATGTATACTGTACTATCACTGAAGCCACAAGAAACCCAGCTTTATTTCAAACATCAGCCAATTATAGATCATTTAAAAAAGGATGTTATCATCTGCAGATGAGCGCGTGTGGGCCTATAGTGTCTATAAATGTGTCTTTAAATAGATTACACATAACATTGACCAGCTTTTGTGTTAGTTTGCTATACCATAGTGCTTCAGGTATAGATTATACAATATATAACATGTCCAAATGGTATGAGAGAAGGCCTAGGTACAAGGAAACGTAAAAAAAAAAGAAAGAGTCTGACTGAGAGGCCAAACAAACGTCAGGAGAGAGAAAAGAGAGATTTGTCTCAAGTCTTGAGGTAAGCAATGTGTTTCAGTATAATGCCCTACAGACCATCATACAGTTACAATCATTAATTCTCTATATACAAACTTCCTGATTTACATACACTGTACTGCGGCTCAGTTTAAAAATGTCATAAAACTAAATGTGAAATCAAATATATGGTGCAATTTCTTTTTAGAGGGAGGACTCCACGACGTTTAATGAGGTGGGCGATAATGGACATTATGGCTATTGAAGATGGCCTGTTTCCTCTTGCATACGTCACACACACTATCAAATATCTACAACAGTGCACATTTTCCTGTTCGATCAAAACACTTGCAAACAATTGGCTAAACTACATCAGCTCATTTTTTGAAGATATTTCGTGGAGAACGGAGATGGCAAACTATCCGAGTGGACCATAGTGTATCTTTATGTATATATCCTTTAGGCCTGCATGTTTTAGGGGGTCACATCGACTCTGTTTACTGCGTTACATGAATGAAGGAAGTCTAATGTGGCACGGTGGCTCAAATGAAAGAAAACAAAACAAAAAGGAAGCAAGGACAAACCAGCGCTCTACCCCTCGTGGCTCCACTGGACGTAGGCACCGTTTTTACTGTTACCTTCTTAGAAGACAAGGTTGAGCTCAATAACACGTCAAGCCTATCCCACATCTCTCCGAAACATACGCTGCGCCACCTAAATGTGTGTCTACTGAAGGAGGCCTGATTTGAGATATTAAGTCAATATAATGAGATAACTAAGTCAATATAATGAGATAACTAAGTCAATATAATGAGATAGCTAAGTCAATATAATGAGATAGCTAAGTCAATATAATGAGATAACTAAGTCAATATAATGAGATAACTAAGTCAATATAATGAGATAGCTAAGTCAATATAATGAGATAACTAAGTCAATATAATGAGATAGCTAAGTCAATATAATGAGATAACTAAGTCAATATAATGAGATAACTAAGTCAATATAATGAGATAGCTAAGTCAATATAATGAGATAACTAAGTCAATATAATGAGATAGCTAAGTCAATATAATGAGATAGTAAGTCAATATAATGAGATAACTAAGTCAATATAATGAGATAGTAAGTCAATATAATGAGATAACTAAGTCAATATAATGAGATAACTAAGTCAATATAATGAGATAACTAAGTCAATATAATGAGATATTAAGTCAATATAATGAGATATTAAGTCAATGTAATGAGATAGTAAGTCAATATAATGAGATAACTAAGTCAATATAATGAGATAACTAAGTCAATATAATGAGATAACTAAGTCAATATAATGAGATAGCTAAGTCAATATAAGGAGATAGTAAGTCAATATAATGATAACTAAGTCAATATAATGAGATAGTAAGTCAATATAATGAGATAACTAAGTCAATATAATGAGATAGTAAGTCAATATAATGAGATAACTAAGTCAATATAATGAGATAACTAAGTCAATATAATGAGATAGTAAGTCAATATAATGAGATAACTAAGTCAATATAATGAGATAACTAAGTCAATATAATGAGATAACTAAGTCAATATAATGAGATAGTAAGTCAATATAATGAGATAACTAAGTCAATATAATGAGATAACTAAGTCAATATAATGAGATAGTAAGTCAATATAATGAGATAACTAAGTCAATATAATGAGATAACTAAGTCAATATAATGAGATATTAAGTCAATATAATGAGATAGCTAAGTCAATATAATGAGATAGTAAGTCAATATAATGAGATAACTAAGTCAATATAATGAGATATTAAGTCAATATAATGAGATAACTAAGTCAATATAATGAGATAGCTAAGTCAATATAATGAGATAGTAAGTCAATATAATGAGATAACTAAGTCAATATAATGAGATAACTAAGTCAATATAATGAGATAGTAAGTCAATATAATGAGATAACTAAGTCAATATAATGAGATAACTAAGTCAATATAATGAGATAGCTAAGTCAATATAATGAGATAACTAAGTCAATATAATGAGATAACTAAGTCAATATAATGAGATAGTAAGTCAATATAATGAGATAACTAAGTCAATATAATGAGATAACTAAGTCAATATAATGAGATAGTAAGTCAATATAATGAGATAACTAAGTCAATATAATGAGATAGTAAGTCAATATAATGAGATAACTAAGTCAATATAATGAGATAACTAAGTCAATATAATGAGATATTAAGTCAATATAATGAGATAACTAAGTCAATATAATGAGATAGTAAGTCAATATAATGAGATAACTAAGTCAATATAATGAGATAACTAAGTCAATATAATGAGATAGCTAAGTCAATATAATGAGATAACTAAGTCAATATAATGAGATAACTAAGTCAATATAATGAGATAACTAAGTCAATATAATGAGATAACTAAGTCAATATAATGAGATAACTAAGTCAATATAATGAGATAACTAAGTCAATATAATGAGATAGCTAAGTCAATATAATGAGATAACTAAGTCAATATAATGAGATAACTAAGTCAATATAATGAGATAGTAAGTCAATATAATGAGATAACTAAGTCAATATAATGAGATAACTAAGTCAATATAATGAGATAGTAAGTCAATATAATGGGATAACTAAGTCAATATAATGAGATATTAAGTCAATATAATGAGATAGCTAAGTCAATATAATGAGATAACTAAGTCAATATAATGAGATAACTAAGTCAATATAATGAGATATTAAGTCAATATAATGAGATAACTAAGTCAATATAATGAGATATTAAGTCAATATAATGAGATAGCTAAGTCAATATAATGAGATATTAAGTCAATATAATGAGATAACTAAGTCAATATAATGAGATATTGACTTAATATAATGAGATAGCTAAGTCAATATAATGAGATATTAAGTCAATATAATGAGATAACTAAGTCAATATAATGAGATATTAAGTCAATATAATGAGATAGCTAAGTCAATATAATGAGATATTAAGTCAATATAATGAGATAACTAAGTCAATATAATGAGATATTGACTTAATATAATGAGATAGTAAGTCAATATAATGAGATATTAAGTCAATATAATGAAATAACTAAGTCAATATAATGAGATATTGACTTAATATAATGAGATAGTAAGTCAATATAATGAGATATTAAGTCAATATAATGAGATAACTAAGTCAATATAATGAGATATTGACTTAATATAATGAGATAGCTAAGTCAATATAATGAGATATTAAGTCAATATAATGAGATAACTAAGTCAATATAATGAGATATTGACTTAATATAATGAGATAGTAAGTCAATATAATGAGATATTAAGTCAATATAATGAAATAACTAAGTCAATATAATGAGATATTGACTTAATATAATGAGATAGTAAGTCAATATAATGAGATAGCTCAGTCAATATAATGAGATAGCTCAGTCAATATAATGAGATAGCTAAGTCAATATAATGAGATATTAAGTCAATATAATGAGATAGCTCAGTCAATATAATGAGATAACTAAGTCAATATAATGAGATAACTAAGTCAATATAATGAGATAACTAAGTCAATATAATGAGATAACTAAGTCAATATAATGAGATAGTAAGTCAATATAATGAGATAACTAAGTCAATATAATGAGATAACTAAGTCAATATAATGAGATAACTAAGTCAATATAATGAGATAACTAAGTCAATATAATGAGATAACTAAGTCAATATAATGAGATAGCCAGTGGCGGCCGGTGGTCTTTTTTTTTGGTGGGGCTCTTGACGTACCGTAAGTGACCTACCCGGGGGGTCCGGGGGGTTGCCCCCCGAAATTTTTTTTCGAGAAATGACCCCTTAAATGATGACTTCTGGTGATGTTAGAGGGGGGGGGAAAGGAGAAATCGAGGCTTAAAAATATGAGAAGACTGATCAATACCTCCATAATCTTCAGTGTGGAAAATATTATTTATCAACCTGAACATCTACTACTTTACCAGGAATTTGTGTTCTCAGAACTGGTCTGTTTTTTTCTTTCTTAAAACTGTTCATGTTTTATGAACCAACACCTTCACCAAGTAGCTTTACAGTGAACTGCATGTGAGATATAAAATTAATAGCATCTTTTCAGTAGCATTAATTATAAATATTTAAGTGGTTCAATACAAGTCACTACAGCATTTCAAACTGAACTGTGAATAAATGCAATTTAAAAAAAATAACCACAGCACAAAATGTCATAAATTGTGTTTTTTTCTTTGTTTCTCTGAGGATTATTTACAAACAGGCTTATTTACATATAGCAATAACTCAGAAATGAAAAAGCTACATCGTCTAACACGAACAACCAGTTAGCATAATGATAATATATGTGTTATGTACAATGTAACTGGCAAGGCTAGAGCAAGAAAGAACATAAAGTTTGCAAAAGGTTTAAATAACTTCAAGTATCTGTCTTCAGATTACGTGGAGGTTTTAGTCCGATGGGAAGCAGATTTTAAGCGACACCGAAGATAAACCAAAAATGTGGTGGAGCTGCAAACCGTGTAGTGTTGCTGGGACAGAACAGGAGCTATAACCGTTGGAAAATACATCACAGACAATGCAACAAACGTGGAGACAGAACAATCACTTCTGTGATAAATGCCCACTTATTAATAAACTTCTAACAACCATGGGAAACCTCCTCTCTACATATAAAGTGATATCCAAGCATGGGAAACAAAAGACAGCATTTACCTGTTTGCATCCAGCTAGCCAAGCCTTTCTTGTGTACCAGCTACTTGTGAAGCCTCGTGTATAAATGTAGTCTTTTTCACGAGATTCCTGCGATATATTCAAATCGGGTTGGTCCGGTGCAAGGTCTTTAAGCAACAATTTATCTGCCAAACTTCTCCTTTCGAAAGGATTGGAGATTAGCTCTTGAACAGAATTAGGTGGGGACCGAGGTCCGGAGACTCCACCTGCACACGAAGCCATCCTCATCAACTACTGCGTCAACCGGATACGAGTCACTGTCCAAACAACTCACAGACTGCACTGGGCGCTGACATTGGCGCCCGGTGACCGTCATCTTTGACGACGCTGATTGGCTGAAATTATATTTTCGCGGCATAGTTTACACGTTACAGATAGCAACAGTCAGCTGCTGGTGGCTGCTGCTGCACTGGTTGAAGGCTCCTCTCTTAGCGCCCAGACGAGAGAAGGTGCATGGGCAAGGCCAGGCAGGAAACATGTGACTTATCAGTAACTTTAGACATCGTAACACAATTTTAAACGAGATTTTATTGTAGATTATACATTTTACTGATACCAATTATATAATATTTACCTTGTTCATTAAAAATAAAAATAAAAACATATATATTTTTTTAAACATATTTTTTTTTTTTAATTTTAATTTTAATTATTATTTTTTATTTTTTTTTTCAATATGGGAAGAGGTGGGGCGGCGCCCCTAGCGCCCCTATGGACCGGCCGCCACTGGAGATAGCTAAGTCAATATAATGAGATAGTAAGTCAATATAATGAGATATTAAGTCAATATAATGAGATAGCTCAGTCAATATAATGAGATAGTAAGTCAATGAGATAACTAAGTCATTATAATGACTTACAGGATTTTTTGTTCCTGTGGCGCAAACAGGCTTCCATAGAAAGGTGTGCAGACAGCTAATGAGATAGAGGAAAGATGGAGCTAAGACGTAGCACATTAAAGATAAAGAAAGCATTGAAAGTTAAGCTAAATGCTTTACAATGATATGTTCTTTAGCAAGGACATGGTTAATGTTTAAAAATAATAATAACAATATGAAATAAAAAAACAGGCAGCTTTTAGCCCTCAGCCCTTCATATCCCACCCACACTTCTGGAGTTGATTTAAAAAATAAGTAAATAAACACGTTTTTATGCTACATACAAAAGCAGGGGAAATTAAGTTGAAAATGAAGACCTGCATAGTCATTTTCTGCCAAGTGTCAGAGCTACTAGAAATTCATGGTGTTCAACAACTGCTTCTTAATTTTTTAAGTGTAGGGACAAATCTCAAAGTACTGCAATAAATGCATAACCACAACAATAAACAGTATGTGTGGTTTGTGGCGATGGAAAAGGTACTCAGATCCTTTACTTGCTTACATGTGTTAGCATAAACATTTACATTTTTTCTTCCAAAAACTACAGGTATTTATTCTGCACAATGGACATCAAAAGTAAACCGATTCATTATGTGAAGTGTCTCTTTTCACAGGCATAAATTGTTAAAGTGATTTTTAGATCTAACAAATACAGTACTGTACATGTCTTATAATTGCAATGTTCTGTTTTGTCAATGTGGAGCCATTTCTTCAGAAAATACACGGTTGATATTGAAGTAGTAACGTAGTCTATAAAAATATATCAGTGTGTTTTTATATGTAAAAGTAACTACATTACATGTTACTTGTTAGACGCTTTTATCCAAAGCGACTTACATACTCAATACTGTGGGCAATCCCCACAGGAGCAATGTGGGGTGAAGTGTCTTGCCCAGGGACACAACGACATACTGACTGCAGTGGGGTTTGAACCTGTGACCCCCTGATCCTGATCCCAACACCAAGGCCCTAGCCACTGCGCCATACGCCTCCCTAGTACTAGTAACTATACCGTAACTGTAGTGGACTAAAAGGTACTTAATTTGCTTCTGAAATTGTATTGAGTAGAAACCACTACTACAGTCACTGTATTCATCTATATTTATATACTGATGTACAATTTGTATTAATACTTTCTTACATGTGGATATTCAGTTTGCTGTGCCACTCTCTGGTGAGAGAAGAGGTTTAGTTGTCATATGCCAATATTTTGCAACTCCTGTCTTTCTGCCAGTCAAGAGCCGATATTTGCACGGTTATGGTCCTTGCAGTGGCGTAGTGGTCGTTGGACGCGGGGGATCACCGTCCCCCCACTTATTTGGAGCCCCTACTTTTTTGAAGTATGATTTTTTTTTAATAGTCTAATAAATATAAAATCATTGCCAGTGTTATCAGTTGCAAGTGTGTATTTGTTGTAATAATGACGAAAACATAATACATTTCACAGTAATTACAATAAAAACGTAGCTCAAGTATTTATGCAACTGGATTTGAAGCGTGTGTGTGTGTGTGTGTGTGTGTGTGTGTGTGTGTGTGTGTGTGTGTGTGTGTGTGTGGTGTGTGTGTGTGTGTGTGTGTGTGTGTGTGTGTGTGTGTGTGTGTGTGTGTGTGTGTGTGTGTGTGTGTGTGTGTGTGTGTGTGTGTGTGTGTGTGTGTGTGTGTGTGTGTGTGTGTGTGTGTGTGTGTGTGTGTGTGTGTGTGTGTGTGTGTGTGTGTGTGTGTGTAGGCCTGTAGGGTGACCAGGGGCCTAATTTATAAAGCCTTGCGTAGGATTGGCGTGGGGAGGTTGCTTATGTAGGACAAAGCAAATAAATACGCACAGACATTTTCCGATTCATAAAAGACTGCGTACCGGTGCAGGACTTGCATGCGGCACGTCCTACGCCGGTTTCCCTTTATAAATCACAATCAATTCGAAATGTGGCGCAGCTTTTGCGGGCTTCACGTAACGCCCATATTTGCCTATAAATAGTCAAAGAAACGCCCATTCATTCATTCATTTTGACTGACTGCATGAAGAAGATTGCAGGAAATGACGACAGAACAGCTAAAAAAGACATCTCTCACCGTGTCAGATTTTGGTTATTTTGGGGAGGTCGAGATAAATCATATTGTTTGGTGGATGCAGTTTGAACCAGAGTAGCAGCATGGAGGTCGGATCGTCACCAAAATAAATAAATAAGTGGTCCGAAAAAAGTTAATGACAAAAAAAATACACATAACCTTCCTCATGCAGTGTGTTTGTGCCGGGGACAGGAGACACCCCCTTGATGAGAAACTGTAAGAAATGATGGGGGAATCCCTCCGGAGTGGAGTCATGACGACTGGATCTGAATTATTTTTGTTGTATTTGGTGGTTTGTGTTCCAGCTGTCGATCAGCAACTATATATCCATAATCCACCAGTTAAAGGAAATACAACTAATGTGTTGTGTTATATTAGCTGTACAATTTACCACATATGGTGTTCTTAGTTTCCATACCTCCTGTGATTTACGAGCGACTTATCAAGTAGCCTATTGGCGAACGGCATAAAACATGATTAAACATGATAGTATATAAAACCATGCTCGTATCTATACAACCTATAGAAATGCAAAACGGCGTCAGTTTAAAGTAATTCTGTCCTCCTGCTTACCGCATCATTTATGAGAATACATTTCTTAACAAGAGAACATAATCGAGGGGTGATCAATAACATTTCCGTATTTATTTATTTCTCCAAGTTATGTTTTTGTGTGCACTGAGGAGTCTCAAACAGGCGTTTGTTAAATCATTTTAAGATTGGCTTTAATCAATTTGTGAACATTAATTCTTCATATATGATAAATGAGGTAACATTCTATTTATGGTATTATTTCCACATATTCCTCTCCATTCTTCCTTCTGCCAACGGTGTCGCAGTTTCTCGTCTCTCCCGTTTTTGTGCTTAGTGCGTACGCATGGGTCAGAGTTTTTCATTTCAAACCTTTATTTAACCAGATTGTCCCTTGAGATCATAGATCTCTTTTTCAAGGGAGACCTGCAGCAATTAGGTTCCACATGAAACATAAAACAACATAAAACAATAGAGGATATCATACAATATATTTACAAGCCACATTTACATACTTATCAACATTTGCAAATACCCATAGTTTCAATGAGCATTTCATTTAGACTTGCTTTAAAAACATTCAGAGGAATACAATTGCTCAGTTTCAATTTTAGCAAGTGGAGCTGCGCTCATAAAAGCTGTCTTACCTAAGACCGAGTTTGCGTGGAGGACCGCACATTTTCCCTTCAAGTTTGTTTTTTATAAATCGCAAACATTGCGTAGGCCTACGCCATCTTTTGAGCGTACGCACCGTTTATAAATGAGGCCCCAGGTGTCCCGCACAAGCGTTTTATAATGTGTCCCGCGTCCCACAAATTGAGAATATGTCCCGCATTTGAGTGACAGTCGCGCAGAAAGGCCGGCTCGGTTCGTTGGCGGCCGGCACCGCCCTTTATTATTATATTTTTGAAATTGCGCTGACAGGCGACAGAGGTCCACAGAGGTCCACAGTGGAACATTGACAGTTCACGAGCGCGTCCATAGTGTACTTTTTACTCCACCACATTTATTTTACATATTAAGTTACTAGTTACTTTTCAGATTTAGGTTATTAATACAAAATATAAATCGACACACACTATTACATATATTTAAGCAATAGCTCACGACAGGCCGTGGTATATGCTCATTATATCACAGCTAAGGGGCGTGGTTCGGCCCGACGCGAAGCGGAGGGTCGACAACCCCCTTAGCTGTGATATAATGAGCATATATCACGGCCTGAAGTGAGCTATTGCTTTTATAAAACGGTTACCAAGTGTGGCAATATGAATGAAAAAGACACACTCTAATTTAAATAGTTGTTATTATTAAATAATGATGTTCAAAATAAAATAGTCCGTCCGTTGCCTTCTGCACAAAACATAGTGCGAGGTGGTTGCTATGCAACAACACTAACAACAGCTAGCGAACATATTAGACAGAGAGCGTTGATCCATTATTTGGCTATTTATTTACATTAATGTGTATGTTGCCGTTTATTGTGCACCCACTGAAAAACTGTCCAGCATCAGTAGCATGGCTTACGTGGTTACTTGTATAGGCTGAGGTTGTTCTAGGCTGTTGCTTGGCGTGGCGAGAATATTGCTCCACTTTGTCCGGTCCCCGAGATTCGGCTTCCAGTAGCTCTGGAGAGAGCTTTCGCACCTGTGGCCACTAACGGTCATAATTTATCTGCTTTGTTTCAAGACCCGCATCAGAAAGCTTTTGAATGGTGATCCTTTTCCAGTTTGTCGACCTGCTCTTCACGTCGCTCTACATGTCGTCGTTTAGGTGCTTTTTGTTTTGGAGATAGGCACTCCTCAATCCACTCCTCCATAGTAAGACACCCCCCGGAGGTCGAAGTTAATCTTAAATGTTTTTGCGGACCTTTTTGATTACAGATTTGAAAACATTGTTGCTCGCTTTAAAAGTAGCACAATTCATTATGTCAAACCTTGGAAAGTATCTAAATATCCCTGCCCTAATGCCAAAGGAACTGCACACTGAATATGTTTTTGCCGTTTGATGTCTATGTCTGGACCCTTGCGTAAAAAGGAGGGTTTCTGCTCCGTTACTTCTCCGCTGCTTTCTTGTTCCAGTTTGAAAAGCAAACTGCAGGCAGTTTGCTTTTCAGCCCAACTGTATACTGTTTATCTCAGACGCGGAGGGATACTGAGTTGTTGTGAAAAGTAACTTACAATTCTACCCGTGGTATACGCTCAGTATACCACGGCTAAGAACCAATCAGATTGCTTGATTTTACTTGTCCGTTTTATAATATAGGTTAAGCTACCCAGTAGTGTAGTAAATCAAATAAACCCCACTTTTACCAAGTGCAACACTGAAGTGATGAACACAATATAATACCACCAATAATTGTATTTCAATTAATAAAATACATTTAAAATATATATTCATATATGATATTAAAATGGCCATGTTGCGAAACGCAACATGGCCATGGTTGATTTGTTTAAGCTAATGCTTTTAAAGTTTTACTTAAGCACAATTTTGAATGAAGGACTTTTAGTTAGTTTACACTGCAGTATTGCTACTTCTATTTAAGTAATAATCTGAGTACTTCTTCCACTAATGCCGATATCAGACACCGGATGATGCTGTAAGAGGCCGGTGCGACATACCTACTGTAAAGCCTTAAAGGATTACCATCGCAGCCAGGCAGGTCTGATATATACAGTGTGACACAAGCCGAAAAGTCTCAACTTCTTTTTTCCCGGGGCAATGATGCTAAAGCATCCTGAACTGATTGCTGCAGGGATCAATGTTGCTCAGCCGATGGCAGCGAGGGACAATATAATCCTCTCAGTGTAGAATGACTCAGTACAGTATATACTTCTAAATGTGTTTGAGTCATAAAAGATAATGGATACATTGTACAGTCTTCTCTGGTGTTCTGTTTCTTTTAGCTCCAGGGCACAATATGCTTGAAAAATGCTGACTTCTCCCAGCGTCATTTTGTTTTGTTCATCCTCAGAGCAATCACAGTAGTTCCATAATTTGTCAACATCTGTTCCTCGGGCTGCAAAGCAATATGAGAGAGCTTGGGAGGGGATCACTGGGGTGTGGAGTTTTAGAGGACATCAGAAGTCACATACGTTAATTGACACGGGAATGTAACACAGAAGGAGAGAAGAATCTTGAGAATGGGGTGACATCAACGCCCTTTTACATCAGGTTTGTCCAGAAGTAAACTGTGTATTTGCTTCGAACAATGCCCATCATTCTCAGAGTTTTAGGGCATCTGTACATTGTGGTACAACTAGTAAGCTGTGAGCCACTCCACAGATATGTTACATCACAGTCTTGGAAGTACTGTACAACTGCATATGTGGAAAAAATGTTTCTCTAGGCTCTGTTCGAAATCTACTAAATTCCCTAAAGTCATGTCACTTCAGGCAGCGCCAGTTGAGGCTGAAGTAAAGTTATACAAAGTTTGAAATTAAAAAATAATGAGTGTGCAGAGTCAGAAAGAGTTGAGTTAACCAGACCTTGTAGCCCGAGATACAGTTGAGCTAATTGAGTTGAGTTGCGTTATAGGTGAAGTAGGCGCTAGATTTTGATCCTTCTTTTCTAAACTTGTTATCATAAGTGTTAAGAGTGCAATTGCAAATCAGTGGAATACCGTTTTATCCAAGGGGAAATCTCCAGGTCTAAATAGAAAGCCAATGTGAATGCGCCTTAAAGTTGCATTTCTTTTAAAAGCAAAGACAGATTGCAAAAATAAATCACATTGCATAGAAATCTATGAAAAAATTGCCCTTCTTCTCCAGATTTTCAGTAAATGAAAGTTTTTTGTCAACTAGAAGGCTCGAAAAAAGTAATTACAAGCTAACAGACCATAAAGATATCCCAAGGCTTATTTGGCTGTCTACTCCCAATGAACAGAGCAGGGGTCATACATTTTAGCAACAACTTAAATATCGAGACTCTTAAAAGTGATCAGTCATAGGTCAAATGTTTGTTTGACTAAGGACATATAAGTCATTTTTTGGTCATCTGTTTGAGGACAGATCAATCCGCCACAGCTGCAGTTTCTACATTGACTGTAACTTGGGCTGTTTGAACAGAGAGTTATTACAACAGTCCAACCCTGATGAGACAATCAGACATAAGCATAAATAATTGATTAAAGAACTCAATAGACTGTGAATAGGAAATGTTACTTTGCTGAGAAAATAAGAAACCTTGTTGGCTTTGCTTGTAATTTGTCTTGACATTAAAACCTCTTATACCACATATTAAGTTTGACTCAATTTTAAAAACATTGGAATGCAATTTGAGTGAAATAATGTTTAAAGCTTGTCCCAAATGTCTCCCCGCTAGCTGAATTCATGGATTACAGTATGAATATATATATAATGTGGCATTTAAAGTGTCTCTTTTCCAATTTAGACGCTACCACTGCACCTCAATAATATTTCATGCTAGGCTTATGCATTAAGTACCTAATACTTATAATTATAATCCACCAGAAAGATGGAACAACATTGATTCAAATGACTCCTCAAATGAGACAATTAATGCACTCGCCAGACATTGGATATGGCTCTAATCTGGTGTAAGAACACGATAATGAATTAAACAAATAACAATGGAGTATTGTACCTCGGAATAACATGTAATGTATTCATGTTTAACTAATAAAGACTCTCGTCATAATTAAATAATGATGGTATTAGAGTGATTAAACATAATTACCATTAAAGGTAATCACTAAGGGTCTGTAGGATTCCGCTGTAATTAATTGTCCAGGATGACGGCACCTCTCCCAAAGACAGCTGCAGTGTAAACAGAGCAGGATCGGCTGCTAGGAGACCTGGGAGGTTGAACAACATGCACAGCCTTTGTGTTAATAGCAAAGAAATGAAGAAAAGCAGGTTTTATAACTGTGGACGGAGGTTACACATAAAAAACCCAACATCACGCTGTGGTTTTGTTTCTCAGTTGCCAGGCGACTAGACAGGATCCGCCGTCAGTCACACGGCCAGCTGTTGTTTGTTTTACTGGGTCGCCTTGATTTTGACTATTAAGTGTTATATAAAAAAGGAGAACAGTTACAAAACAGATTTTAATTTGCTTCCGAGATGCAGCATTTCCCCCCAGAAGGCCCATGTCTGCATTAACACAACTGGTGAACAGAGCAAACAAAAACAAAAACAACGTGTGGAATTTGTTTATAACTTGGGGCGCTCGGGCAAGGTGTCCAAAGCAGAGAGACGCAGCAAAGCCGGGGGCAAACACTGTTGATGAGGCCGTAGGGAGAAAATATGAGGTCCTCCTTACCCTCTACTGTCAGCATACACTATACCTATCACAACTACTTTGATTGCAGGTGTTCACCTAGCTCTGCTGGGCGGCAGAGGTTCAACAATTCATCTTGTATAGTACGGAGAGAAATATATTCTCAGTGACTACAACAACATAATAAAGTCATCTTTCACTGTCACTACCCGCAGATGATGAACGTGTTTTATCGCATTCACTTTCCACATTACTGACTTGAAATGCTGACATCGCAGAAGTAAAAGGAGTTTCCATCATAAGGAGGATGATGATCATCAGAAACAATGGTAATGTTGCTGTACTAAAATCACATTTTGTTCCAGTAGCAGGCTGCTCGTTGAGTAACAGTACAGGAAAACAAACTTTAGATCTACTGTGGACATTCATGCTCTTCAGGGGTTGAACCCTTTGCATGCTAGACACTGCATGAGTTGTCCTGTAGGATTGCTATATTTTTTTTCCCGCATATTTTCATTAAATTGAGAGCAGTCATGCTTACAGTGAGATTAAAAGCTGTTTGTATGATGAAAGTTACAATTGATTACATTCTTAGGACACATTTCACAATTTATTCACACAATCAGAGTTAAAGCAGGAAATAAACCCAAATAAATAATATTTGTATTTATTCAAAATGCTGCTCAGAGTAATCACTGTCCAGGGCTTTTCTGCAAACAGCATTTTCGCACTGAACGCAGGCAGTAAATCAACAGAACCACTAAGTCTAATTAAAATAAAAACACAGAGACGTCATCTTGCAACTTATAGGGATTTTATAGCTACCTCTAGCCACTTTCTTATGAAGTGTTGGCATACTGTACAGGACACACTGACACACAAACAGTCGTCCATTGTCCGCCATGTCTGCTCTTAGAGATAGTAGCTGTACGGAACCAACATTAATAGTGTTTTGTATCTGGGATATGTAACGATAATAAAAAAATAAAAAGTTAATACCTTAATATTTTAATATTTTAATGCACAAAGGTTAACGCATTTCCTTTGTGACTTTAAAGGCCCTATTATGCTTTAGGCACAACATACAATTATGATGAACCTGAAATGAGCATAATAGGGCCCCTTTAAATCAAAACTTGATTTTCCTGGGAGACCGTACTCGTGGCATACGTTTCATTGCCATTTTAACAACTTTAAAGGGCCCATGTCATGCTTTTCCAGTTATTACCCATCCCCTTGTGTGTTATGAAGGTTTTTATGCATGTAAACAGTCTGCAGAGTCAAAAACCCTCAAAGTACACCCTGTAGCGAGTAAAACTCTAACACAGAAAAGACCTGTCTATGCTGCCCCAAAACGCCTCGTTGGAGATTTCTCATTTTCCATTGTTTACTTCCTGGGTACTGTGACGTGTGAACACCCAGAGGCCACACCCTCTGCCATCAGAACATATATACTGTTGGAAGCTCAGGTTCAGTTCAAAACTGTATCCAGTCATGCCAACGAGGGTCTGTGTCCTGTATTGTGAGGGGAAATCTTCAATGCATGCCTTACCGAGGGCAGAACCACGACGAAGTCAGTGGTTGAAATGTATTTTTAACACTGTTCCTTCAGATGTTCGAGCCGGTATTGTACTGTGTGCGCGGCATTTCACGAAACAAAGCTTCACAAACCTTTCAGCGATTCATGGCGGATATGTACAGCGTAGGACACTGAAGGACGATGCTGTTCCTACTTTGTTTGGACCAGCGGGAGATTCGGGTACACAACCTGTAAGTAGGCTATTCATTGTTGTTTGTGTATTTATGATGTTTAAAACAAACAAGGTATCTACCACGACTGTTTAAATGGGTAAACGTTTTTCGGGCTACTAAGCCATTGACACAGTGCTAACTGGGCTAACTAAGTTGCTAGCATTTCCATATATCAACTCCAATGTCAGCAGATGGCCTTACATACATGTATCTCATAGCAGGAGAATGTCTGCATTCACACACGAAATACTCATAGACAGTTTACTCCGGGTGATTTACCGTACGGTCAGTCGCTAAACTTAATTACATTATAGTTGGCGTTCCTAGCGTGTATGCTACCGAGCTAAAGAAGAAGGCTACCAAGAGCTAGACATGAGTTTGCTAGGGAAAACATTGTTTTTATGCCAGCTACAATGAATGACCGAACGTAGCAGACTACCCGTATAAGATTGCAATTGTAAACATGTTCTTGCTAGCCTAATATGAACCACTAGCTGTTGTTCATAGTAGGTTGGCATATTACACTGAACAACTAGCAAACGTAGGTTAGCATATTAATCTAGCTGGCAAGCTAACAAACCCAAAACAACTAAGTTTCTCTAATATTTTGTGATTTGCATTTGATTTCGTCCAGCCAGATCAGGAAACTCCTGTGGTATCCGGCGGACAACACATGACGGGATGACCACTCTGATGCCTCGTCCTAAAAAGCCCCAGCACCAGCTTACAAAGCTGCGATAGGCAAGATGCCGAAAACGCCTATAAGGGCAGGAATGGATGATATACAGTGTATATATGTATATTTACACATGTTCATTTTGTAGTTGTACATTTCTAAAAATAAAGTTTAATGGAAATACTTAGTAGCCTTTCTTCCCTGAATTATTTGCTCCTATAACATATCATTCATATATAGCAAACCATGATTTGATTTTTCATCAAACACAGTAGTAGTTTATTACAGGTAAGAATAACTTACTCTTCTTCCGTTCTACGCCTCAAAGGTCCATAATTGAATCTGTACATGTTATGGAGGTTCTGCAGGGTGTATGGGTTGAGACTAGGGCTGTGCGATTATGGCAAAAATCATAATCACGATTATTTTGGTCAATAATTGATATCACGATTATTAAATACGATTATTCATTGACTTTGAAAACATCCATTTATTGAACTTTAAAACGAATACAAATAATAATTTGAACAGTATCTTATAACTGTTGATTACCCTGAACGTATAATTCAACTGAAAAACTTTAAATAAATAATATCAAAATAATAAATACCAATAAACAAGATCAACAAATATTTTGGAGCGCATTTCCAAAAGCTACTTATCATATATAAATATGATAAATACAAATAAATTAGACCAAAATAAATTAGATCAAATATGTTCTAGTTCACTGTCACAACCTAGCAAAGCAAAATAATTGTTTTATTCGATTATGTTGTTTTCGTAATTGTGGCAGGCCAAAATCGTAATTGCGATTAAAATACGATTAATTGCACAGCCCTAGTTGAGACAGTTTGGCTCTAGTCCTGGGTGGTGTACCATGCACTGTGCACCATGCACTGTGCAAGTCCCAGCACCTATTATGTGCATAATGCACATAATAGGTGCTGGGACTTGGTTCATTCGTGTTACAACCTATAGGAAGGTAAGATATTTGTAACATAACACGTTTAGCAATTAAACCAACTATGGCAAGGTTTACAAAATAAACATTCAATTACTAAGGAAGAAATAAAAGGGCATATAATAGTCTATTGACTTGACAAATATGTATGGTGTATATCTTGGCATATAATGTTGTGTGCTACTGTTGGTGTTTTCAGCTAGCTGGCTACATAATGTTGTAACTGTCAGCTAGGCTACCTTTCTAATTTCTTTGCAACAGACGTTTTCCACTTCGGTAGGCATCATGGCGCAGTTTCCACAAGTGCACCTAAATAACAACAGTTGTAGGTAGAGTTTGGTTAGTTAGCGGACAAACTTGTTACTGTGATGTAGATAAATGATGCAGTTCTAACATCTGAAATGTAAGAGCGATACTAAATAAAAACTTTCCACTGTGAAACCATCTGCTCTAGTCTAGTTTGGGACGGTGGATCAGGTCTATCACGTTGGTCTGTCTCACTTTCAGGATCGGACTCCGGTTCAAACATATACGGCTGTACCTTATATATACAGTCTATGGGCTGTACCGACGCCATTGTAAAACTGATGTTCCGCTCAGAGCCGAAAAATGCACTGTGTTAGACATGGGCGGAGCCTCTCTGGTGGTTGACTAATCAGAACAGAGTTGCCGAGCTGACCAATCGAAGCACACTGGGCTCACAGGGAGGGGGGGGCAGGAGCTCCAACAAGCCGTTTAGGACAGAGAGTGAATACCGGTGAATACACATACTTTACAGAGATGCTGTATGAGAAACCAATGTGATTTTGGAAAATTGCACAGTATAAATCTATTCTAGTATACCTCAACAATGGAATTATGATCAGTAGAAATGGCCATGACATGGGATCTTTAAGAAACGATTCATATAAAAGGAACCTTATATGTTACATATCTTAAGACGTCATGCACATTGCATCCTCTAGGGGCCACAGAAAAGTACTTTAATTCAGGGGTGGGGAACCTTTTTCCTCTCAAGGGCCATTTCAATTTTTTCAACATCCTCCGAGGGCCGTACAAATTATTGACCTCTGCTTAAAAATACAAAAATCACAGCCCATTCATTTCGCCTTTCTTTCATGCTGTGCAAAGAAAAAGCAACCTCTTAATCCAGATATCTTACCATGACCCGCGTATGCATGCACGTGCACGGTTGTGGCATGACCACCAAAACAGAAAGAAATGGACACAAGATGTGTCCATGTGTGTGCAAATGTATTTAGTTTCCTATCCATGTGAACATGATTTAAGTGGGGGGGGGGGGGACCTAACCTCCTCTAGGGGGGTCCAGGGGGCATGCTCCCCCAGGAAGATTTTTTTTTAAATGTTGAAGTTAAAAGCATCAATCTGGTGGACTTTGAGAGCAACATTAGGAGATCTATGGATACATCTCTCAACACCCATATGAAACAGAACTGTAAACAGATTTATTTTTCTTTATGGATATTTTACAAATCACTCCCCTTTTAAACTGTATTCTTGTTTATTAATAACAACTTTCTTTTACAGTCATATAGTATTTTATACCTGTTTACTTTATTCTCTAGGTCTAGATTTCTTTAATTTTTTTCTTTTTTGCGTGTGTTTATAAATTACCTCGAGGGCCGTACCAAATGGTCTCGCGGTCCGTATACGGCCCGGAGGCCGGAGGTTCCCCACCCCTGCTTTAATTGTTAAACAAAGCCCAGTCAAATACAATTGTTCTCTTAATTGACCCTTACAATCCCTCAACTGCGATAAATCTGAGATAATAATCATTGGACCAAAAAAGCTCACCACACCTATCCATAACTTCACCCTCAACATAGACGGCTTCCCAGTTCAAACCTCCCCTCACATCCGGAACCTAGGCATCATATTTGACCAAACCCTCTTCTACAACAAATACATCAAACAGATCACCAAGACAGCCTTCTTCCACCTCAAAAACATCGCCCGTCTACGTCCATCCCTCTCCCCCACTGCTGCAGAAACCCTCATCCACGCCTTCATCACCTCCCGTCTGGACTATTGCAACAGCCTCCTCTATGGTTCACCTGCAAAAACCCTCAACAAACTCCAATACATCCAGAACTCCGCCGCCCGTCTACTCACCCACACCCGAATCCGTGAACACATTACCCCCATCCTCATCAAGCTCCATTGGCTCCCCATCCCCCAGAGAATTCAGTACAAAATCCTCCTAATGACATACAAAGCCCTCCATAACCTGGCCCCATCCTACCTAATTGAACTCCTCCACAGACACACTCCCACTCGCTCCCTCCGCTCTGCTACTGCCAACCTCCTGTCCATCCCCACCCAGACCAACCTCAAGTCCTGGGGCGGCAGAGCCTTCTCCGTTGCTGCACCCACCCTCTGGAACTCATTACCCCAATCCATCAGAGATTCTTCCTCCCTCACAGCATTCAAAACATCACTCAAAACCTACCTGTTCAACACTGCATTCAACCACTGACCCCCCCCCCCCCCTATTTTCTGTTTTGTTTATCCCCTTAAGTCACCCTTATGTCACTCACAAAATATACCAAAGTGTCACCCTCCCTATCACCCTCTGTGGCGCAAAACATGTCTTGTATTATCAGTCGGGCTCAATAACTGCAGACAAATGCAAAGTAATGGCTATGAGCTAAAAGGCTTCAGTCCATTAGTGACCAAGGGGGCATTAAAGTGTTTCAGCACAGTAGCCTATATGTGACTCAGCCTAGAGAGGCTCCGACCTCAGTTTCTAATTTCAGCTGCAGCCGGCCGTACACTTTCACATTAAGCCTTTAAAATGGTTAACAAAATGCACAGAGGGCTGGTAGGCGTATCTTTGCTGCGTCTTGTGTCAAAACAAACGTATCACCCACAAACTCGTGAGAAGACTGCTGCATTTTGGGATGTTCTGTTAGTCAAAGTGAGTTTATCTCGTAGCAAAGTGATTTATTCCACCTTGTCAGAGAGAGCTCCGAATCATGATGATGAGTGAAGAGACTGCTGGAATGATATTACTTCCCTTTAGGAGTTGTTTGTGCACTCAAATTGTCCTCCGCTTTACTCTGTTTTGAGCCCAGGTTGTCAGCAGAAAAGTGCTAGAATATATCTGCTTTAGATATTGCAGGATGAATAATTAAAAAACCCGAGCTTCACACGTCAAGAGAGGGTGATGTGTACATCGCTTTGAACAAGCTGCGGAGGAAATGAATAAATACATAAATTGTGTGCGTTTTTTGTGTGCAAGTGTGTTTGCTCGGCATTCAGGCAAGGAACGTCACAGAATTGAAATCACACAGGGGGATGAAAGCGAGAGGTAATTTTAACATAAAGCATGAACCGTCAGAAAAGCTTTTTAACTCTTCAGCAGGGCGGCCTTTTTAGGTGGAGCGTTTGTGAAATGACTGATGCGGCCTATCGTACAAAGAGTTTGTTTGCGTATTTCCTTTGACAACTTCACAAATTGCATTTGATTGCATGCTAACACCCGTATTAAGAGCAGCATTCACTATGATTTACTGCTGTGGTAGCATGCAAACATGATTGATTCGTTAATAGCGAGGCAATGTGAGTTTTTTTTAAATACAAATGTCAGTTTCAGACGTCAAAGTGTAATATGTTTGGGTATTTTTGAGCTATGGAACACCAAACAAGCAACAGGCTAAAACTATATATATATTAATTTTCATTGGTGATATGTTGAAATGATGATATGTTTAAATGCTGCATTTATTAACAGGCGGCGGTAGTTTTAAGAGATGAAGACACTCGGCTGCCTTATACTGTGGTTCCAAACCGAGTCTCACGGCATTTTGTGTTATAGTCACGAAATGTAATCTATTGATTCGTGTTCACCAACGCGATTTTCCCATTTTTTTCGTGTCACACAGAACGATTTTAAATGCAATGTATTTCTATTGGTAGTATGTTTCGTGCCTGCACCAAATAATAACAAATTCGAAAGAAAAAAAGATTTAAAAAATATAGATTTCAGTATTCTGAGGCTCTGAGCCCCATTTATTTTCCTCACGGACGGCAAAAAAAGTCCGACATTATACAATTTAAAAATAAAAACAATAATCATGGCTTGATATTGAGTAAGAAAATGTTTTTATGAACCCCACAGCTTCCGGTCTTCCAAGACCCGACCGGACAAAAAGACGTGTTGCAGGCACGAAACACACTACCAATAGAAATACATTGCTTTTAAAATCGTTCTGTGTGACACGAAAAAAAGGGGGAAATCGTGTTGGGGAACACGAATCAATAGATTACATTTATTTCGTGACTATGATGGCCCGTCCACACGGCGGCGTGCGTTTAAGCTTCAACGCTTCTGCCAATTCACTTTGAATGGGGTGTCGTCACGCTTCGCTTCGGAACTGCATTGTGGGAGCGTCGCTACGCGTTGCTCGCTTCAAAAGTTGAGCAATGTTCAACTTTTGAAGCTTCGACGGAAGCGTCAGCCAATCAAATCATATGCCAGTACAAGCTCTAGCCAATCAAACCGCGTGCCCTTGTGTCCGGGGCGGGAGATTCATGTGATTGGTTGTTGGTCGAGTTTCAGACACGTTTTTCGAATCCCATCCGAGACCATCCCCTCTGTCCCCCTATTTCAATTCTGTGTCTACAATTAAAGGTACTGGTTGCTCAAAAGAAGAAAAAAAAACTTAACATAACTCCAACCTACTGACAAAAACCAACATAATCAAGTTTTTGTATGTGTATGTGTGTGTATGTTTGTGTGTAAATACCCGTCCATGTCTGTCAGCGTGTGCGTCGATGCGTTCTGTTTCAGTCATCTGTCTCAGCAGCAGATAGCTCTGTTCTTCATGGAAACTTCCCCTCTAATTGGTAACGGTTCAACTTTGTTGTAGAAGGCAGTCTCTACAGGTCAAAGTTTTGTGTGATCTGTGTGATAACAAACTCAAAGTAGACGAAATAAATTGCACCGTGACGACTTTCACTCTTAGTGTCCGTACACTGCGGAGTCAGAGATGTTTTGAAGACAATCCAAACTAGGAAAGCAAACTCAGTCGAGTGTACATCGATAAAAGTGAACTTTTTCAGATTACATGGGTTTTCGAGGGGCCATCCTTTCACTCTGGGCTTGTTTTGGACTGCATTGTTCATCAACAGCTAGCTTAATACCATTTCAATCAGGAGAAACTAATTTTGATGTAACAATATATTTATCTGATTGGGAGGGGTGAGCGTAGTAAAATGGAAATATGTGAATGACAGATATAAAGAAGGTCTTCCGGGTTGAACTTGCGCTGAGCTTCATTAGCAATGTAAATAATAACAAATTAGAAGAAAAAACAGATACAAAAAAATAGAGATTTCAGTATTCTGACACAGAACGATTTTAGAAGCAATGTATTTCTATTGGTAGTATGTTTCGTGCCTGCACCAAATAATAACAAATTAGAAGGTAAAAAAGATGACAAAAAATACAGATTTCAGTATTCTGAGGCTCTTTGCCCCATTTCTTTTCCTCGTGGACAAGGGATAGGACCCGACCGGACAAAAAGACGTGGTGCAGGCACAAAATATACTACCAATAGAAATACATTGCTTTTAAAATCGTACCGTGTAACAGGAAAAAAAATGCGAAAATCGTGTTGGTGAACACCAATCAATAGATTAAATTGATTTTGTGACTATAACACGAAATGCCGTGAGACTGGGTTGACTGTGTAGTTATGACGATGAAAATCTTAGGTCACAGGCTCCTCCAACAGTGCAACACAAAAAGTAAATACAAAATTAGAAATAGTAAAAAAGTGAAATAGTGGAATAGTGCAATAAGAGTATATGCAAGTGATTGAATATGGTATATTAGATAAATAATTTCTAAATTGCAGCCAGATTAATGTTGTAAATGTTGTTTCAAAAGTTCAGGTATTTAACAGTCTTATGGCCTGTAGGATGAAACTGTCCCTGAGTCTGGTGGTTTTAGTCCGGATGCTGCGGTACTGCCTGCCAGGCGGCAGCAGACAGAACAGTTTGTGGCTGGGCTGGGCGGGTGATGGGGGGCTTTCTTCCTGAGCCGCTGGGAGTAGAGGTCCTCCATGGATGGCAGCTCCGTCCTGGTGATGTTCTGTGCAGTTTTCACCACCCTCTGTAAAGCCTTACGGTTGAGGGCGGTGCAGCTGCCGTACCAGGCCGGGATGCAGCCAGTCAGGATACTCTCTATGGTGCACCTGTAGAAGCTGCAGAGTATCCATGGGTACCAGACAGCTTAATGAGCTGAAAATGTGCCACAAATAACCCCTTTATGCATTATCAAATGATATACATGTCATTTGATAAAAAAAATACATTTTTGTTATTGATTATAGCTGCTTTCAAGTACTACAGTTAAGTCTATTGTTTCCTCTCCTCCTCAAATGATGGATGCTTAACTAGTTTTTAACATTTGGCTTACATTTCCCAGTAGATTTGTTTCATTTAACCTACTCTTTGACCCACTTTAAAGAGCTTACTGCTGACAAAAACAAAAAGGCAACATGACACTTTATATAAAGTGTGAACTTTAATATAACCCAACTAAGAAGCCCTTTCTTGTGATTCTTTTTAATTCCTCCACGTTTGAGCAGGCGTCTGGTATACAACAAAGTCAAGGCCAGGGGACTGTCTCTAACAATGTGGCGGCCTGTCACTCACTCACTGAGACTGCGTGGGTCCCTTCACCCAAGGGCCCACCTCCTTCCATTAGGCTGAGTAAATGAGGTGCCATTCAGGCAAGTGAGGTTTTGACTCCACACAGAGCACAATGGTGCCACTTGTTTTTTCTGGTTATGGGGAAATCTTGTCGGGGGATTCACTTCACACTTAACGCATTTTGGGAACAACAAACAGAAGCACTCGCTGTCGGTGCAGGCGGGGAATTGTATGTCTCTGGTTATTTTCAGGCTGAAAAGGCTGCAAACCTGAGAGGAGAAGATACAAAGGAGGAGAGAATAGGGGGAGAGAATGGTAGAAAAAGACTAGCAATAACCATAACTACTACATGTCCTACACAAAAGAAGCAATACTCCTCTGGGCCAATATGTGTACTAAGATTTTCATCGTCATAACTACACTGTAGCTATGTTCGTATGACAAAATAAAAACCTTGAACTTGAACCTTGAACCTTGAACCTTTTGAAAATGCTTCAGATTTGAGTCATGTATCCCCGCAATTGTTGCATAAATCCAATAAGAGGTACCAACTCTGTTGTAATAAGTGAAAATGGTGGTCATGGTTGAAAGATATCAATATTGGCTATTGGTTAAAGGGATGTAAACTGCAGTCAAATCTTTTTTACAGTTGTCTATTTATTTGTTAGAACACATGCCTAATGTTTATTTTTATGATGAGTAAAGCAGTCAAGTTTTTTCTAAATTGGTAAAAATAGCCTATATAAATGTATATAGGCAGTTATTTTAAACAGCTAAATATTTAATTTAAAAATGTGTTTATGTAATTTTTTTATATTTTCCCTGGTTTTACCTTGCCTTCAGATGCTGCTATCAAGCCACCAGACTTCATTGATGAAAACAATGGTTTAACAGTATAGAAGAGGGAAGTTGCTGGTCTGCCTCGATCTGTTTTTGTTGTTATGTGACTTAGTTCAGATTTACAAAAGTCACATCATTACTAAAACAAACTAACAGATTTTGGCAATAGACCAGCAACATTAGTGTTCTGAAAGGTAACTGACTGTTTTTGTCATTGGAGTCTGGTGGCTTTAAGAGAGATGGATTTTACAGCTTTTGTTCCACAATGTAAAGGCTGTCATGGTAAAGCGGTGACATTTTTCCAAATATAACTTATAGGAAATGTCATATTGAAAACTTTTTGGTGTTAACATAAGTTTTGCAGTACATGGCTTGGCTTTGTCTCATTCCTTACTCCTGTCTGTCTTTCCCAAATGGGAGTATACAGCCTGATGTAAGTAAGCTAACACACTGACTATGTGTACCTCATAAAACCCCACTTCAAAAAAAATCAGATGTATGCCTTTGAAAAAGAAGATTAATGGATAGTTCTTCTGCAAAAACAGCAACAGAAAAACAAGTATGACATCTCATGGGACCTTTCCCTGCTGTGCTGTCAGTCATATGGAGACACTGATATCTCTCCTGCGCCTCCTTTCTCAGGAAACATGGCAGACATGAGATATACATATCAGCTATAAAGACAAAAGACGATGGCTATGCTACAAAGATTGCTTCTACCCGTGGACCTTTTTTTTCTTTTCATGGTACGAATTCTAGCAAAATCCCTGCAAGTACAATCAACTGTAATCCACTGTCAGCTTAACATGACGGATGGTAAAATAATCTTATGTCACACTGCAAGACAAAACTCTATAGCAAGGTGACAGAGGGAAATCATGCGAGGCAGTGCTTTGAACTGGCCATTGGCCTGCCTGGGTCTTAATTCATGAAAAGTCCTGCTGAGCTCTTCCCCTCCACAAGTGTCTGAGGGTGCTCGCCGAGCGTACTAGAGCAACAATGATTAATGTGGTTATAAAACCGGTCGGGCGACTTTTAAGTGTTATACTAGATCATCCAGGGATGGAACCCGACCATGTGCACTGGAGCGACACAAAACTGGGAGCTGTGAGAAGTGCATCAGAAACAAATCTCGCATCAAACTTTGATGTGCCTCCCGCTTTAAAAACAAAAAACTCCTCCTCTCTCTGACCGGGTTATGAAAAGCCTTATTGCCCCTTAAGTGTCATGCTTCCGAGGTAATATTTGCTTTCCATCATACACTGAAACTGCACTGCTGCTGGTTTCACATTAGAGGTTTAATTGGTATTTTCGTTTTAAAGAGGCGATAAGTAAGAATTTGACACAAAATGGCTGTAATATATTTGTGGGGAGTAGACAAGGTTGTGGATCACTTACTCCCAATGGCTCAGGGATTACTTGCCTAGAAAATGAGATCTGCTCCCGGAGAATCATGCCCTCATGCTCAGATTTACAGCAGCTTTAAGGAGGCTAAACAAAGTAAGCAAATACATAAGATGTGAAAGCAGATGCTTTATAGCGCACTGACCCGAGAGTATGACTTTGATTTTTCCTCTTTTTGCTCTAACACTGATGGGCTGTCAATCAACTCCAACCATGGTAGCCACATGAGGCTGATGCTGGCAGTTTATTTTTACTACACTTCTTTGGACAGATGATGGTGTGACATCCCTCTCTGGACTGGACTTCTTGGCCTCTTCCTGCTGGAGCCCGGAGGGTGGGGGATTCAGCTCACCTGAACTGACTGTCTGATTTCTCTATAAGCTTGTGGCAGTCAGCCAATATTTGTTTCTCTACTAGCTTCACACAGTTTTGTTTTTTAATAATTGTACTTAGTTTGCTCTCTCCTTTTCTTCTTGTGTAGTCATAATGTAAATAAGCCTATGAATGGAAGCAGCTGCTTTGGACAGGACTAAACAAGCTTGTCTCCTATTACATACATCTTAAAGGATTATATTTATGTTTGGTTAAAGCAGCTATCATAAATATTGGTAAAACAAAAACAACTTGATAATATGACATGGTTGGCTCGCAGTGATGAAACTACAGAGTACTAGCTCCTGAATCTGCTGCTCCCCTCTTCTTTATGGACTTTTCTAGGGAGTTTCAGCCATTGACTGTAAATAAGAAGTGGGCATAGCCACTATAAAGTCACCCATTGGTTTGTGGACTACCGTTTTCAAGCCTTGTTTTTTTGGAAACAGAAGTGACACTATAGAGGATTGGGCCATATACAACCAAACCCTAACCAAGACATACTGTGTTGAAATGGTTAAAGTTGTAGGACCAAAAATGGACAACACCCAAACTGGACAATGCCATGTAGAAACCTGTCATCACAAGACAGCCCCACTCACTAAATCAAGTGAGAAGTCATTTTTGTGTAGTGAAGGTTTAAGGCACCTCCGCATTGTGTTTTATTTTCTGTTGGTTTCAATTTAGCAGTCCGGCTCATTAATTTACTGTTTTGATTTACTCTTACAATTCAAATAGCATATAATGGATATATAAAGAACCTGAATAACAGCTTTTAATCCACATGGAGACGTAATTCAAAAGAAGTTTATATTGTAGGTCAACTCAATTTCTGAAATAACATCTCATCGACATATCAAAGCTGACCCTAATCCTTTCCTGAAGTCATCCTGTATATATGTGTGTTTAGAAAGTGGAACGTTCTCTTTCAGAATGTTGTGTAAATGGTTTCCCATTCACACATTCCAGAACAATAGAAAACAAATCTTACATTTTAACCTCTTTTTCAATTGAATAGCAGTTGGCAAACATTCATGCACCTGGTTATGCAGTTATCAGCAGGTACACTGGTTCCAATTAGCAGAGCCTACATGAGATCAAACGAGAAATCAAAGACTGTAGAAACAAATATATTCAAGGCATTTATTGCACTGTGCTCAACAAAGCTCATGGAAGGTGGGTCCTATAGAGCTGAAAGCCCACCAGCAAGTCTGACAAACACTTTTGTGCATTCAGGCCTTTCTTTTCCAAGTCAATCTTTTTCAAGTTCATTACAGAATTGTTTTAATATAAATAATGGATGGAGGTTTGCCAGTTTTCATTTTGACACGTCCTCGAAACATGAAAGGTAGAGCCAGGAAAATGGAAACATTGTCAATGAGTAATCAATGTATACATGCATGTATATTTCACAGGTAATTGATATTTTCTTGTTAATATCCAGAGGTCTTTAGTCCATGTTTACCTACCCTTAAAAAGTGTGTACTACTTGGATTTGAGTTGGCCATTATGAGTTTCAGTACTGACCTTTTCTTTGAAGAGGCCCTATTATGCAAATGTTCAGGTTACATAACTGCATTTTGTCTCCATGCTTTTATGTTCAAAAAGCTCTTTATTTTTCTCATACTGCCTGTGCTGCAGCACCTCTTTTCACCCTCTGTCTGAAACCAGAGACCAGTCTGTTCTGATTGGTTAGCTGGCCGGCTCTGTTGTGATTTGTCAACCGCTTAGAGATGTCTCGCCCTTAGCCGATCACGTACAATGTGTTGGAGCGCTAGCCAACAGAAATGCAAGTGTTACGTGGTGATGTCACCATGATATGGAGGTAAACAAAGGAGTCTGATAGAAACGTTTCAGGCAGGGGGGGGGGGGGGGGGGGGGAGTGTGTGGTAGAGAAACTTTGCAGTTTCAGCCTTTGCTGACACTTTACATGCATACAAACCTACATTACATAAAACAGGTAAGGGAAAACCCAAAAAGCATAATGGGGCCCCTTTAATTGAAGGTTTTTATATCCACATTTAATGAGCTGTGTAGACACTGTCGTCCTAAACCAGGGGTGTCAAACTCAAGGCCCGGGGGCCAAATCCGGCCCGCGACTTCATTTTATGTGGCCCGCAAGAGCTTGCAAAGAATAAAATAAGTTTATTATACGGTTTCATGCCGCTTTACAGAAGCACGTTGTCCATAAACTACATGTTTAGGATTAAACTCCTCCATACCTGAAGGAACTTCTCACATCTCAAACCTCCACACGCAACCTCCGCTCCACAACCAACCATCTGCTTCGCCCCCCCAGGACCAAACTACGCACAATGGGGGATCGGGCTTTCTGTGCAGCTGCTCCTCGCCTGTGGAATTCCCTCCCAGACCACCTGAGGACTCCACAGACCACTGACGCCTTCAAGAAAGCCCTAAAAACCTTTCTTTTTAAAAAAGCTTTTGATTAAAACTTTTGTTTATTTTGTTTGTTTTTATTATGCCTCCTGTAGCACCTTGGGATTGCTGCTAGCAATGAAAGGTGCTTTATAAATTGAATTTATTATTATTATGTCCCACAATGCATCTCATTTCGTGACATGCGCACTGAAGAGATTTGCAATTATTTGTAATGAATTGCCCTAGACTTCTGCTTTCAGACGTAGTTAATTATAAAGTTATTAACCAATCCGATAATAATCCAATGCATAGGCAATAATGTAATATAATAAATAATTGTATATATATTTATATATAAATATATATACATAAAGTTACAACCGGCCCTTTGAGTGCAACCTTAATGATAATGTGGCCCCCGATGAAATTGAGTTTGACGCCCCTGTCCTAAACTGTTCCCTCATCATGGAGGTGGACTCCCTTAAAGCTGAAGGTCAGTACTTTAACCTCATAGTAATTGTTTCACTGCGAATCCAATGTGCTGAGTCAAAACAATGAAAAACATAATGCATCACTGTCTAATACTTACAGACTGCACTGCAGATATTACATTTAGTTGACTTTCATATTTCTTGAGCTTCAGTGCCGTTTCTGATAAGATTCAATTAATGGAAATGTTAATTCTAATCCCTGCTTATTACTTTTGTCCGTCTATGCTTATGTTTCTACTCCTGATTGAAAGTCTGACCAGGACGAAAATAGCACTGTTAATGATGTTGCTGTATACTTTTTATGTTTCCAATTCTATTGATTCGCCTCCCCCTCATCTCCACCGTCCTGTCTTCCTCACATCCCCGAGGCGTTACGTAGGCAAATACAATTATTTGTTCAAAAACAAAGGATCAGCGACAGAATTCAGTTCTGTATTAAGCTGTGTTTTATTTAGCCTTGGGGCGAATATCACAGCATGTATAAGGAAACAATTTCCTTTCCAAGTGAAGATTAGATGCGTCTTTTTCATGCTGAATACATTGTGCTGTGCCACATGCACTCGGAACCTCTTTCCTTGTTATCCAATGCCAAGTAATCTGTTTGAACAAAGTCTCTCGTTGCTGTACATATTGGATTCATGGCGGCTAGTATTGACAGTGACATATGAGGCCTGGTTGTTGGGGGGGGGGGGGTTGCGTGGAGAGCCAGATTCAGAGCATAGATAGATAGGAGGTGTGCCACATTACTGAGTCTGTAGCTACCACTCCTTTCCTCTGTTTCTGCTCTCTGTGCCAGGCAAGCATACCCGGGGGGGGAGGGGATGTTGGAAGATGTGCCTTCAAAGGTTTTTTTTTAGCATGTACCTGTTCCCCGGTACATCAAAGCAAGTCTATCAATTATAATTTAGGTATTAATATGCGTTAACCATTGCAGAACTCGTCACCCCTGAACAAATGGTTAACAGTGATATTTGTGTACAGCTGTTAGCCATGTCATGTTAAAGAAATCTAGGCGTACACGAGCCCATCAAATCCATTAGCTTGTCAAATTGTTTTTGACTGGCTTTGATTTTGCTTTTACCCTCGTCTGTCGCTCGGCAAGAGTGAGGCGAGGCTGTTATCATGCAGTGGAAATGGAAATCAGGTCTTAGTCTGTAGTACAATTGCATTGAAAGCTCTTTGAGTGGGACATAACAAAGAATACGCTTTATCAATTCACAGTAAATGGGTTTCAAGGACAAGTCCAATAATACTTTAGCGGCTCATAAGGAATGCTATGACTGAATTAATGCAGACAGATTATTTGGGTTCTACATAACAGGGACTTCAATCTCAACATCATTTCAGTTCATTGTAATGCTTACTTTGCTTGATTAAACTGCACAATACGTTTTTTTAGACATGAATATAAGAAGTTGTACTGGAAAGAAATCTTAACATTTTGGGAAATACATTTTCCGAGGTTAGGATATTTGCTTATAGTCCAGAAATAGGGTATGAGGCGATGGATATCAATCTCATTACTGTAAGTAGCTGGGGTCTGGAGGGGTCTGGCCTAGCTTAGTATAAAGCCTTAAAGCAGGGCGAAACAGTTAGTTCTGTCCAAATGTTTTAATAAATGCTTAAATGATAAGTCATCTTTTTTTCTGAAGTCTCTGTATGAGCATGATAGGAGCAAAAATTGCAACCTCAACTATGACGTCTGGATGTTTATGGAGAAGGTGTGGTTTGCTAATCAGTCAGCTGGAATTCCCCATCAGCGTTAAAAATACATATAGTTATGATACTGAAGTGGTGTACTTAAGCACAATTTGAAGTACTTGTATTTTACTTTAGTAACTCCAAGTTTTGCTACTTTATACTTCTACTGCATCTCAATTCAGTACAATTCTTATAACACCACTACATTTGTAGGAAGTAGTGAACGTTGAAACAAAAACAGTTTGTAGTTGCAACCCTGTCTCTTAGGAATAATGTTTATAGACCTACATTACTTAATTGTTTTCCCAATGATACTGTGGGGAATAAACCAATAAATAATTGTTCAAGACAGTCAGGGGATTAGCTTCAACCTGTCCAATTACTACGGTAAAATTACTGTTATTTAGTAATAACTTTTTGATCTTTGACGTTTATCTAATTGGTAGGGTATAAAGTGCTTTACATGTATGTTTATGTTGAGTTTATGAGAGTGTATGAGTTGCTGGTAGTTGTATTGTTTCCACATCAAACGGGGTACCATATCTTTGTTTGTGAAAGTATCTCTATATCTATTAATAATGTTGCAACCCCGTCAATTGATCTCTGTCGGCATTATAACCAAAAAACGACTGGCAATATTTTGTATAAACTTTGGGGGAATGAAGAACCCCATTACGTTTAGGAATAATTCAAATTTTAGAATGACACGAACAATTAAAGATTTTGTGAGATAGGGCATTTGTGCATCCATGTGGTGTTGACACAATGGTACATTTCACCATTCAAACAGCTCTGAGCAATAAATCACAACATATCTTCTTTGGAGCAAGTGATTGAAACATTGGCCTTGGTGGAAGTCTGCTTGAGGGCCATTCTTCCAAAATAATCCAAAAGATGGAGATGGAGTGTTAGTCGAAGCTGTTATCAAACTGACAATTATACGTGACGTATAATATCACATACCAGCAGTAAACAAACAGTACACTCAATACATTAGTCCCATCTAGGCTGAGATGTGCCTGATGTGTTTTGTCTACAGACTCATGGACACCAGGGGCTGCATGGTGCAATAACAAATACCCTAATGTGTAAAATATGTGTTTATTCTCTGAATCAAGCCGCTTCCCTTCACCACTAACCCACTTCCTGAAATAGATCTGCACCATTCACTCTCTGAAGTGTTCCAAAGAGAAAAAGTGCTTCTGGCTGCCCATGTCCTACATAATGTAATTATGTAACCCCAACCAAGAGAAAGAGCCCCCACACAACAAAATCTACCACGCAATCAATGGCAGATAATCACTGAGAGAGCTATAAATGCGCGGAAATGTTTCCAAGCATTCTAAACACAGTTGGGGTTAAACATGGCGCTGGTGTTTTTTATCCTCGGGTTACAAGGATATTCTTTTTCCCTCAGCATGAGTCTTTTGGTAATATTGATTCAAAATGTGTTTCTACAGATGAAAAGATTCAAGAGTTCTTTATGTACCAACAGGGGCATGTAAGAAAGCCCTTCAATGTGTCTACCCTGACAGCAGATTGCTTTCTTCAAGACCACAGCTATTTTCTGTCCATTCAACAAAGCCATTTGGTGCTTCAATCGTCATGAACTGCCCCTTGAAAGCCTCACTCTTCATTCTGGAGAACGCAATGGGCCGCTGCCTTAATATCCGCACTTATACACACTCACATATACCATCAATGTTCAGTAAATTGGAATCTATGAAAGTGCTTTCATAGAATTTCTTTGTAACGAAGGTCTGAATGTGGGTAGAGCTTAGGAGAAAGAAGATGTCGTGTTTAAAGCATGTCTGTAACACAGCTCATTGGTCTAGCCATTAAAAAAGAACAGACTCTATCAAATGCGTCCATTGATTATATTGACTCACTCGGGCCATTACAGTGTGATTCAATCTGCGAGTGACTACAGCACTCCTTCTCTTTCTTTCTTTTCTCTTTTTAAGAACTGAGAGGTAATACACACACAAATACGCACACACATGTAGAACCCAAACATGATAGCCTATTGGCACCATTACAGCCAGTGGCATTTTCCTCAGCTAAGCCTGTCAAGTCAATGAAGATGCACATAAAGCGAAGTGAAAGCTTTTTCTCACCGTTGAGCCCTCTTTTTTTGGACACATTACATGTTCACACAACAGATTATGTCTGAGTCTCACCTTCTTTGAAAGACCATGTCAAGTTTCTTGGTATTTATTTCACAAGATGTCGACACTTTCACTGATATGTCTGAGGCAGGAAGGGGTCCAAATGATTATATACGTTGTACATTTGCCGTACTGAGTGCTTTATACCCAACACTTTCAAGCCCTGACTGGTGTTTAGAACCACCATTAAGGCTAGACCACCATTACATAATGCTTTGTTACTCCCAGGAGCATACATCACACTTACTCTTGTCCCCACTCAACGCTGTTTCCAAGAAAACTGCCTGAATTGAATTGTCAAAGACAATTCTCTTCTTCTCATAGGTTGTTCTCAGAAGCAACATGTCATATTTAATGTGTCTCGTCTTTTTTGTCTTTGACTACTCCAGATTGCTTTATTGAAAGAAAGACTTCTAACTGGAATGTGCATTCTACAGTCCAAACTTGATGGCAACAAGTGTGAAAGGCAGCTATCAAATGGCATAATATTATCCTTCCTTGTCTAAAGTGATGTTGGCAGGACAGATGCAAACTCATGATTGGTAAAGGCAATTTCTCCACCAGAGATTGGTTAACATAAACCAAATGTCAATCAAACAAATGTAATTGAGTCTATTATCAGGCTAAAAGAGTGTTTAATACCCAGGGGTGGAACACTTTGGGAATCTCGTGATGTAATTTCTTACTTATTGTTAGTCGCTTTGGACAAAAGCGTCAGCTCAATGCAATGTAATGAAATGTCATTTGAATTATTGGGGTCCTTTTAAATTGATTCACGGTCCAGAGACAAACCATTCACTTACACAAGTTTCTAGGCCACTGAATAAAAATACGAATTTAACTTTAAGTTCATTGCCAATAGAGGATTTCACTTATTCTGGCAGATAAGACTTTCTGTCAGGTTTGAGTAGGTGTGTACACACTTTTAGATTGACGTCACTCTGACTCTCCTTTTAGATTTGTTGCACCTGTTAGGGTGGGAAATATTGCAGCTTTATCATTTTAATTAGTGTGAGTAAGCCGAAGACGTCATCTACACTCCAGCATTGTTCCGATCAACTTTAACCTGATACAGAGGTTAGTTGGGATAGAGGATTTATTCCCTCTTTCTCATCAGAGTATTGATAAAGTACATTGCAGAAAGAGAGAAAGAAAGTTATTAGGTTGATTAATATATAATCCACACAACTGTTTTACTTCTAAAAAATCAAATGCCTTAGATTGGTTGCTTCACTGATTCCTGATTGAGTTCCACCTTTGGTCCATTAACATAATTCACATCGTAAAACATTTATTGATTTATAGATGTGAATTGTGATTTTTATATCTTTAAAAAATTGTCCCCAACCCAATAAGAACAAAATAAAAATAAACTAGGGTCTTTTAAGCTTAAAGTAGATGTGTTTGGGGAGTAGTTGTTTGTTCCACAATTCTCTCGGCTTGTCAGAGTCGAGCATGCTGCTGGCAGCTCGCATTTTTCCCTCTTTTAGATTTCCTTTTTAAGGGTAAATCAAAATGCAGACTCTATAGCAACCCCTCCCAAACCGTCACAAGGGTCTTTTTCAGTCGTTCAGTTGCTACTTCAATTCTGAATGCTGAAGGCGTTTATAAAAATGGGCAAAATAATAACAGCGACAGTGAACTAGTTTAGAATACATTCAACATTTTCATTATTTCAATGTTTGTTCAACTAAGAACCACAGCTTTGTATTATGCACTTTGTACCCACCGTGAATTTTACATGAAGATACCAGTCTTTTAGAAATGAAAACTGAGAAAAAGTAGCCAGTCATTTTATGTGGAGAGCAAAATTAGGACATCGACATCACACTGTGAGGGTATCACAAGGCATATGGCTCAGGAACATTTGAGCTAAATTCAAAAATGTGTTTGTTCATCGAGTGCTGTCCTAATTATGTCGTCCAGTCAGACGGTAGACTGTATTTCCTCATTAGAACTGGTGTCCCGGCATAACCTCGGCCTCTATGACCTGTGGCTATGTTATAGATTGGAAGTTGGTAAAGTGGCAGCACTCCCAGCTCAAGGGAACTGGCGGATGGCAAAAGAAGTGGCCAATTAATATTTCAACAATACATCCTCTGTGGCCTGAGATTTACTGACTAAACTGCTAACTGTCAGAGCAGTTATTTCCAAAACTGCCATGCGGGTAGGAATTCAGAATGCTCTGTTTAAAAAGGGATTTCATAGTCATTGCTGACTTTTGCATTGTGCATAAAATTGGTTATGGAGGCAATTAACACTGGAGAAAAATTAAATGAATATAAATAAGGCTGAGAAACAACAAGTCAAAGTTATCAGACACCTGGGGAGCTAATGGTCTTTTGCAACTTTGGTTTGTCTTTGGATCATAAACTAGCAGGAAGTTGAACTGAGAAAAACTTTTCAGAGAATTAGATGATTCCTAAACTATCCAGCTCTCAGTTGGTCTTTTCTGGATGTTAATTAATAGTTATTAATTCAAAGTAACCCCATACAACTGTTTATATGATATCATAAGAGAAGTTATTTGGTATTTGTTGTGCATATTACCAAATAAATGTGTAGCAATATAAGCAATGGCCAAGCCTATTCTGTGCATTAAACTGACTTTTTTTAAACTAGTCAACACTGACTTCTGGTTTCAGACAGGACACGGCAACATACGGTGGCCCGGAAGTGCAAGACACCACAGCATTTCACAAAACACCACAGCATTTCAGAAAACACAACAGCATTTCAGAAAGCGCTACAGCATTTCAGAAAACGCAACACCATTTCACAAAACGCCGCAGCATTTCACAAAACACAACAGCATTTCAGAAAACGCCGCAGCATTTCACAAAACACAACAGCATTTCAGAAAACGCCGCAGCATTTCACAAAACACAACAGCATTTCAGAAAACACAACAGCATTTCAGAAAACACAACAGCATTTCACAAAACACAACAGCATTTCACAAAACACAACAGCATTTCACAAAACACAACAGCATTTCAGAAAACACAACAGCATTTCAGAAAACACCACAGCATTTCACATTGGACGGAAAGGGTATTCCTTTAGGGAGAACACTTCTTGTTTGTGATTTGACAGAGCCAGCCAGAGAAGCACTGCTGTGATTGGTTGTTTTTGCTGCCAGTCAAGAAATGACGCTTCGTGATTGGTCAGCACCCGACAGCGCAACATGTCCCAACACATCAACCGTTAGCTGTTAGCACACACTCAGAGCTCACAGCTCCTCATATCTGTTCAGAAACTGGACAAAAGTTAAACAAGTACAAACCACAGACTGTCTGTGTCATGGCGAATACAGTCGCTGCTTTATTTATGTCTGTATGACGCTGTTGTGAGTGTAACAGTAAAGGTCCTCCATGGATGGCAGCTCCGTCCTGGTGATGTGTGTGCAGTTTTCACCACCCTCTGTAAAGCCTTCCGATTGAGGTCGGTGCAGCTGCCGTATCAGGCCGTGATGCAGCCAGTCAGGATACTCTCTATCGTGCACCTGTAGAAGTTGCAGAGTATCCTGGAATCCATTTTGAACCTCCTCAGCCTGCGGAGGAAGAAGAGCTGCTGTCAAGCTTTCTTGGTGATGGTGGTGGTGTGAAGAGTCCATGTCAGGTCCTCAGTGATGTGGACCCCAAGGAACCTGAAGCTGCTGACTCTCTCCCATTGATGGCGATGGGGGCGTGTCCCTCTCTCTGCTGCTTCCTGTAATCCACAATCAGCTCCTTTGTTTTGCTGATGTTGAGATGGAGGTTATTATCTGGCACCAAGATGTCAGGTTTTCGACCTCCTCTCTGTACGCCGTCTCGTCATCGTCTGTGATCTGGCCGATGACGGTCGTGTCATCAGCAAACTTCACGATGGTGTTGGAGCTGTGTGTGGCCACGCAGTCGTGAGTGAACAGGGAGTAGAGGAGAGGGCTGAGCACGCAGCCTTGAGGGGCACCGGTGTTGAGAATCAGGGTGGAGGATGTGATGTTTCCCACCCGCACTGCCTGGGGTCTGCCCGTCAAGAAGTTCAGGATCCAGTCACAGTCGCTGTTGAGCCCGAGGTCTCTGAGCTTGATGGCCAGCTTGGAGGGCACAATGGTATTGAATGCTGAACTGTAGTCAATGAACAGCATTCTCACATATGTGTTCCTGTTCTTCGGGTCCAGGTGTGAGAGGGCAGTGTGGAGGGTGAGGGCTATGGCGTCGTCTGTGGACCTGTTTGCTCTGTAGGCAAACTGCAGGGGGTCCAGAGAGTCAGGGAGGGAGGAGGTGATGAATGATTTGACTAACCGCTCAAAGCACTTCATTATGATGGAGGTCAGTGCTACTGGGCGGTAGTCGTTGGGGCAGGTGATTATTGTCTTTTTCGGGACAGGAACGATAGTGGAGTGTTTGAAGCATGTGGGGACTACAGACTGCAACAGGGACCTGTTGAAGATGTCTGTGAACACCTCTGCCAGCTGAACTGCACACACCCTGAGAACACGGCCAGGGATGCCATCAGGTCCAGGAGCCTTTTGTGGGTTAACCCTTTTAAAGGATTTACACACATCTGCCCTGTTTAAAACAAAAGGGCAGGTTAGCTCCTGGTCCCTCTGTGCCTCCACAGCCTGGCTGCTCTCAAAGCGTGCAAAAAAACTGTTCAGCTCATCTGGGAGAGATGCGCACGCAGACACTCCCGCAGCACCCCCCGCTGCTCCTTTGTAGTCTGTCATTGTTCTTAGTCCCGCCCACATATTCCTGGTGTTACAACCTTTGAAGTCAGATTCCACCTTCTCTTTGTACTGTCTCTTTGCATTGTTAATTGCTCTCCGGAGATCATACCTAGATTTCCTGAACTCCTCCAAATCTCCAGCTCTGTGCACGATAGTGCGCGTATTCAGCTTGCCGCGCACCTCGCAGTTTATCCAGGGCTTTTGATTTGGGAATGTTCGTACAGAAACCTTCGGTACCACGTCATCGATGCATTTCCCAATGTAGCAGATGACAGTGTCCGTGTGTGTGTTGATGTTATTGTCCTCAAACACACTCCAATCCATAGATGCAAAGCAATCCTGCAGTGCTGCATCTGACTCCTCGCTCCATCGCTGTACTGTCCTTGTTACCGGTCTGTCCCTTTTAAGTTTCTGCTAGTAAGCAGGCAGCAGCAGCAGTGAGATGTGGTCTGATTTGCCGAAGGGAGGGCGAGGGAGAGCCTTATATCCATTTCGGAAAGGGGAATAAACATGGTCCAGTATGTTTCCCCCGCGCGTCGGGCAGCTGATGTGTTGGTAATATTTTGGCAAGACCTTCTTCATGTTGGCGGTGTTGAAATCTCCGGCCACAACGAACGCCGCATCTGGCCGTGAAGTCTCGGTTTTATCAATAATCCCAAACAGCTGATCGAGTGCCGTGTTGTTGTCGGCGAGCGACTGCGGCGGGATATACACTGCTGTTATCACAACAGATGTGAATTCCCTCGGCAAGTGAAAAGCCCGGCATGAGATCATGAGGTGCTCTAGATGAGCGGAACAGTCCGAAGAAATAACCTTCACATCTGTGCACCAGTTGTTATTAGTCATTACACACACACCGCCTCCCTTACTTTTCCCCAAGTTAGCAGTCCGGTCCTGACGAAAAATTGAGAATCCGTCAGGAACAATGGCGGAGTCCGGGATAGCGGGGTTGAGCCAAGTCTCAGTGAGAATTAACACGTTACAGTTCTTAATGTCCCGTTGAAAAGCAATCCGGCTTCTGAGTTCATCTAGTTTATTTTCAATGGATTGAACATTAGCCAGAAGAATACTCGGAAGAGGGGGTCGATTCTCTCGTTTCCTCAGTCTGACCAGCAGCCCGGCCCGGGACCCACGCTTTGTCTTCTTCTTGCGTCTCTCAGGTAGAACAGCAACAGGTAGCCATGGCGAATCTCCATTGTCTGTCGGAGGGTTATTATTGTCCACGAAGTTTCGCAATTGAAGAAGTTCCTCTCTGCTATATTGTATGGCAGAGTAGGTGCGGTCGGCTTGCATGTTGCGAACCATGTTAAAAGTAAAACGGCAAAAGTAAAATAAATATGTACAAAATACGAAAAGGGGCAAAGTTGGAGAGGAGCACAAAGACGATGCGGCCATCTTCACCGGCGCAGTCTAGTGACTTTTTTTTAGACATTTCTTTCTATTTAGACTTCATACTATGTCACCTGGTCTGGCTCACTAATAGGTTGGTTACATATAAATTGCATTGTATTACTTTCTATGCCTAAACTACAAACAGTGATAAATAATTCCATGTACAAATAGTTGCATAATACTAGCACAAGAGACCACAGAAAAACAGACCAGAAAAAAAAGGCTTTTTTTATTCTTTAGTTGAAAGTACTTGAAGGATCTGATCACTGATTTCCACCTAAACTGATGAATTCACCCCTTCCTTTGAAGCTCAGAACCAATAATGGTATGTGATGTTCTGTTTGTACAATTGCAAGATGGTTCTTGTGCCTGTTTCAGTAGGTAATCTCTAATGTCCATTGGTGAAATCTGATTGGGATGAGATAAGGAATGAGTCTTTAGGATAGACTCATTGAAAAGCAGTAATGTTCCTCATTGAAAAAGGTACTGTAAGTGGCTTTAGGTCACACTGACTGGAAACTTAACATTTTTTAAAGTTACATAATTAAATGCCATAAAGTATGCCTTAATAGCACCTCTATATTACACCCCATATCAAAAAGCCTATCCTAGGTGATAACAAGACAGCCCTGATCCACAACCAGGGAAGTAAAGCTCATTATTTTGACTTGCATGGGTGTTACATGAGGCAGTGTGAGCCAGATCCTCAGCTGCTTGTCAGAAAGTTGTGAAGTGCATTACAAGTTTGCTTTTGTTTTTCACTCCTCCTCTCTGGCTGTGACGTTTCTGTGTCATGTTGACAGGTTTATCTGCTGGATGTGAGACTGATGAGGTGCACCTTGGTGTGTTTGGACTTCCTGATTAGTTGACACAAAATAGGGAAATAGTGGCATGTGGTGAAAACGCTCCACGCTGTCATGAGGAATGCACCTGCTCAGGTTGAGTGGATTCCGCTCTTTGTTTTTCTCTCTTTCGTTTCATTACAACATCCGCAGCCTTCACGTTCTGTTGGAAATATGAATACAATGTTTACCGCACTTGAAAAACATGATAAGGGATAAAAATGCCATAATGTGGCATGCAATCACTTCTATCATTCTTTTCGAGACACATCATTTCAAGCTGAGAGGTAAAACTTGCTATTTAATATTGTACTATTATATAATCAGTGTAAGTTATTTGGAATGACACATTAGCTGAAAGGAATGAGATTTATCTTGAAGATTTGCTGGGAGTAAAACATTTTTTTTTAAACTCTGCCCTTGACCTTTGCTCATGCTCAATTTTTGTTTTATTATTCGTATTTTTTTATTAAAATAAAAACGGAACAAATATGTTTTAACCTTTGCAAAGTTGTCATTGTACACAAAATAGAAGCTCTCACCACGTAAAACTGGGTGGAAAGTTGCCTCCAGACCTTCAAGGGGAAACCACGTTCAATGTCTCGCTTAATTTGTGGCAATTTGATTCGTTTTTTAAAACAAACTGAACTCTTATGCTTGACCAAACAGTAGCTTGACCAAAGAATATTGACTCAATTGATACTTTCTAGTCTTCTTCAATACAGCAGGCTGTTCATTTTGGAAAGAATTGTCATAATAATACTTTAAAGCAGCCTGTCCTCCTCCAAAAAACGACCAAATAGGTTGATTGTTCAGCAGCTTATTACGACCTATAGTCACGTTTTAAAGTTTAGCACCTCTAGTGGTCTTGTAAGAAACAACAATTTGCGGCCTTAGTTTTAGGCATGTTTTCTTTATGGCTAGCTGAAATTAGCATCCCAATGCTAACACAGTTTAGCGCATCTTGCTAACCAGGCTATAGTGTTAACTGGTAAAATATTACCTGCTGTAAAATATTTACCAGTTGTATATTTAGTGATAAGCATCTTTTTTGGCTAGCTGAAATTAGCATCCCAATGCTAACACAGTTGTACATTTCGGAAGCACCTTGCTAACCAAGCCAAATATTGTCACTTCTGGTTCCAAATAATAACAGTAGTTTTTCAAACCAATGGGTGATGCCTTGTGAATTAACAAATACCTGCCACCACAAAACAGAATAAAAAGATGTTGCATTTAGTATGTTATTGTCTGCCATAGAAATTATGAATGAGCAACAAGTAGCATTAAACTATCCATATCCATCTCAGCTGGAGAGCAGCAATTTTGTTTGCGTACCATAGTGTCACTAAAGAAATGTAAGAGCTATTGTTTAAGTACCATGAGTATGACTAAGACTTTCGTCACTCCAACCAAATTACATGTTGTCAGTGTTCAGTCATTCCACTGTGTCCTCGGAAACATGATCACATTAGCAGGTTTGAAATATTTAGTAGAAAATTATATCACATTCAGGGACTTGTCTTGCTTAATGAATTGCTCTAATCAGAGATGTACATGTATATGTAGGAGCTTTCAAACATCACCTGGAGGCAGCATCACTCTTTTCCGTGTGAGCAGATCTTTTTCAGTCGAGGGCTGGTGAGGGTTGATTTTATTTGTTATATCCATGTGCAGTGGAGTTGCAGGCTTTGAGTTTCTCTTCCTCTCTCTCTATCTATGTAGGGCAGCCCGTGGATCAGCTGACATCCCCATCCTCCCACATGCCCACACAATCTTGTTAAAGCATGCAGTTAATCTGAAGAGGAAAAGGACTCTCTTCACAAGCAAGCGGCTCTTTCATCACCCTATTATATTGCCCACATCGTGGTGTCACGCCAATATCGGATTCTCCCAAAACTCAGGTGCTTAGAAGAAGCTCCGCCCTTGCCTTGGCTTTGCGTGATGTCACTCGACTTGACTAGTTAATTGGGCATTCTCTTGCACTCTAGGAGCAAAGATGGCATTCTGTTGCTGGGAGAATCAACATCTCAATGGGGACTCTCCATTAATTTTTCTCTTCATTCTTCTTAAAAGTTGGCTCCACCATCAATTATTTAGACCGAAATGCCGCCAGAAGGATGAAACAAAGGAAATAAAGTAGTGCTCTCCAGCAAATCCTCTGGAGGAAGCCAACAGTTGTCGATTTGGGAAAGCTTGCTCATATTCTATGCATTATCCTAAAAAAGCGCAAACAGTACATCAGAGGGAGTAAAATGCTCCTTCTCTCCTCTCTGGCTCTTTATGTTTCTGCCTTTCTTTCTTTCTATTGATAACAAAGAGTCGGCTGTTGTTGAGAGACTTTTTGATGGACACAGATAAAAGACAACGAGAAAAAAAGGCCTGGGATTGAATTGCCACTCTCTGTCTTTGCTGCAGACACAGATGAGAGGTTCATCCATAAATGCACGAGGGCCACATCCCGGCACTCGTTTGACAGGAGAGGTATTGTCTGGATCGAGGTGAGGGGGTGAGTGTGCTGCGGCGGCGGCAGCGGCTGTTTGTCCCTACTGTGAAGTGGCTTGAAACCTTGAGACCCAGAGCTTCAGCTCAAACATTTTCTCCGTCCTTGTGGGCACTCTTTCGCTTTTATGGGCTGTGGAGGAATATCTCAAAAGCACCTTTCCATCTCTCAAAAGAGAGAAAGTGAGAGCAAATCATGTTGAACTTGAACAACTCCCACATAATCACGAGTGTGCTTTTTCAGACATAATAAAAATGCACTGAGCTCTCAAACAGGCCTCTATGGGTGGATTGTGCTCAAGAGGAAAATGAACCTTGAAAAAAAACATGCAAACCTCTTCATTCGCCTCCTACTTATATCAGCTGCTTAAAGGTGACTGAGTCTTTAAAATCCATTAATCTCATATTCCATTCTGTATTATCAAGTCTAACAAAGACATTCATAGAGGAGATTGTCATGCCATAAAGCCGCAAATGTTGAAGTTCCACAGTCCAAATGTGCTACTGTGTTGCTGTCTCACAGGTCTTTTTCTATTGAACTGGCATGCATGTTCCAGTCAAGTAAACATTGTGCTTTGGTTGACTTGGCAACACTGCCATCTCATGGTGATCAGAGAAAAAAAACAACATCAAAAAGCACAATTATAATATGAAAATCTTTAATAGAAAATGTTTATTAATTAAGCAAAACATATAATCATCATACAATCCATATCGGCAACCGTCAAAGCCATCATCTTTGCTGTCATTATATAAAAAATGCATGTGCACAACACAGTGAAATCATGTCAATACAAGTTGATTAAAACAAACTGGAAAGTACAAAGCGTGTAGATTTGGATTCAGCTGTCGTTCCTCATACACACAGATTGACAGTTACAGAGCTGGTGTTCTTCTCCCTGGAAACCTCCTCTGACTGAAACACCACTTTTTGGAAAGGTTTTTATCAAAGGGGTTGGCATAAATTAATCTGATCTTTTCTGTGGGGACTTATTCTCTTCTCGTGTGGTCTATTTCTAGTCACTGAACCCTCCAGAGAGCCGAGACTGTCTCTGAGCGAGGCTGAGATGCAAGAGATGGCAGATGGGTTCGACTCTCGCTTGGTGTGTGAAAGCCTACCTCGCCCCCTAGCCCCCGAGGGCCAAAGTCATGCCTCATGGCATTTTGAGCTTTTCTATACCTGGACACCACTCTGAACTTCTTCCCTCTCTATGCCTCTCTCTGTGTCTGTCTGACAGCTCTGCTCCTCTCCACCTGCTTCTTCTTCCTCCTCTTCCTCCTTACCGCTCTGGATTCGACAAAGGCGTACCAAAGCGGGACACCTTTCCAACTCTGATTCCCCAACCAGCTGCTCGCACTGCACCACAAAGATTCTGTAAAGCTCCAAGAGGACGATGAGGATGTTCTTGCAGGTGAAGAAGATCATCAGCTGGTTGAGTACCTGCTCTTGGACCATGAGGTAAAGCCGGTAAATCAGAAATGGGCCATCTTGGAGTCCAACAGTGAGAAGCAAGCTCCACACTTCACTGGAGCAGCAGGAGGTGAACCACGATGGAGCACCAGGGCAGAACACGCAAGTCTTTGGAGACTCACCCTTTGGGAGTTGTGTCTGGGTGAGCACCAGAGGAAACTGCATGAGTGCCCAAGAAAATAGGCCCAGTCCCATGATGACTACCGCTCGGTTGGTTTTGACCTCGGGTTCTTTGAAGGTGTCGAAGATATCCAAGATGTCTGCACCCAAGCCCACGTAGACCATGAGGAGCTGGGAGAGCTGGTCACGGGACATGTCCCCCTTGGGCATCAGCCAGCGACCCAGGACCAACACGATGAGCATGGTCTGCTCCAGGCCAGCCACCCAGTTCTCCGGGTCCAGCTCCACAATGCCCTAGGGAAAGGAAACAGCATCATGTTCTTAGGTCTAACGAGTTAAGTTAAAGTTGTCTGTCCTCTATGCTAAAAAAAACAAGAGTTATGCTAAAAAAATTATATCTTAAGCGCTGTCATGGCCAGTTGGATGGTTGGGCGACACAAAAAACACAACTGGTATCGCCCAAAAACAGCAATGTCAGTGATCGGGTATGTGCTGCATAAGTGTTTTTTTCCATGTCTACGTGTAAACACTCACTAACGATCTTAAAATCTTCACCTTCTGTTTGCAAAAGCTCTGTTTGAAGTAGACCAAAAATTAAATAACCTGTGTACATGTGGTCGAGGTGTTAGACTATTCCTTTTCCACAAGGTTGTGTTACATAGCTAATATTGCAACTATTTCTGGATAATTTACTCAAACCATAAATATATTATAATGTAGCGCTTGGTGTGTGTGAAAATGTAGTGTGTAATTAAGGAAACAAATTGCAATCATCCTCTCGAGAAGGCCTCTCCTCTCAATTCTCAATAGAATACCATGATTGTGTGTCAGCTCCTCATTGTGTCAGGGTTCATTAAGTTTATCTTGACAGCCCTACTTGACATTTAACAACGTTTCCGAAACACCACGTCTTCAAGTTTCAAAAGCTGCCTGGAGCACAGCCAGGGGGCAAAAAAGTTCCCAAATCCTACATGAAAGAAATCGCACTAAAACCAGCCCAGGAGGAGAGACATCAGAGAGTTTTTTCAAGCAGGAGTCTATCTGGACTTCATTTGAATGTGTCTATTACACATTTCCTGCAACTAATAGTTCATCCATCCCCCTTCGAGACTTGAATCTATCTGATATCAGGTGTTGCTTTAATGTAACTGCGTGGAGGGTGAAGCGGGGAGGGCAGATTTGTGTTGGGACACCTACCGCTGTGATCGGGATGCCAGCCAGCAAGTGAAGCTCGAGGCCTGAGGAATTGTTGACAGGCAGCTTGGACTGCAGCAGGCTCAGCTCCAGGAACCAAATGGACGGGATGACAGTACTGAGGTACAGGAAAACCATGGGGGAGAACCTAAAAGAGGACCGCCAAAGGAGAGGGAAGGGTGGTGGTGGTGGTGGTGAGGGAGGTAGGGGTAGGTTATTTTTAGTGACATGCTTTTTTTGAAGAAGAAGAAAGAGTCCATTTTTTTCCCAAAAGAAGCATCGAATTTTAGACAGGCAATTATTCTCATCATATATGCAAATCCCTCTTGACAGTGCAAAGCCTTCTCCATGAGGGGAGAACTTCAAAGTAAGACTCAGGGAGAAAGAGAGAGGCCTGAAGAAAGCTTGCGTCTGAGGATGTTCACTGTGTATGTGCCAGAGAGCTTTTGAATGAGTCGCAGCTTTATGTTGAATAAGGTGTGACACTAAATGCTCATATCCTTTGGAGACTCGTTCACGTTGGTGTCAGTTTATGTTTACTTAATCCAAACCGTTTTTTTTCTAGCTGGTCAGAAGTGAAAACTTGAGCCAGCCGCAGAAATGTTTCCTCTACGACTGTCTGGCTAGCAGAGGAAGTGACAGATAAGTGATAGCAGGCTCAGCTCAGGGAAAGACAGTGAAAGACAGTGAAAGAGAGAAAGAGCTGCAGAGAATCACAGATAATTTAGTGGCAGAGAATATTACAGGCCGTACACAAGCTGCCTCTCAACAGCCCGACCAGATGGGTTGTAAAGTGTTCACACAGTTGCAAGTTCTAAAGTTATTTACTCCCCTCGTGAAACAGGTTTACAAAGTCTGCCTACAACACCTCAATCCTCATGTCACCCCTTTAAAAATAGTAAAAGCAGCTGTTTTCGACATGCTTTTTCAGTCCACAACACACATTTGTGTTTATTAACGCTGAAGCAGGAGAGGGAATGATTATACAGCTATTAAATGTATATATTCTCTTTTTGTTGTTTAAAGATTTAAACCTCACTTGTATATTTTAACACCAAAGCCTATGAAAACACTTCTGCTTCTTCAAAAGATCTTAGTAAAGCCAGAGAAATTGAGCCATGATGATGCTATCAGGTTTAGCTTTGTTATATTTACTAGCTAGGGATGGTCTTAAAAAGCTGTTGTTGCATTATGGGAAATGTAGGATCCAGCGTTTGTGGCAGGTCCATGAAAGGGGGAAATCTCCAGTTTTTAAAAAGTGATGCCAACGTATATTATATAGAAGTCTACTTCTCAATTGATATACTACCTCAACATACATTATCCATTTTACTATTCATGTTACAACTTTAACCCTAAACAGTGTATTTTCAGTTAATTCAAGTTAATTGTAACCTTTTTGGCTTTGGCTGTACTTTGCTCCACCCTCTTGTGGCACTGCTGGTTCCAAAAAAACTAGATGGAAACGGCCAAAATTCCAAACTTGAGTCTTCAAAACGTATTGGGTTCTCTTCTATGTTCCACACAAAGGGCTTAAAGTCAAGAAACCTTGCCCTGCTTTTTTGTGTGTCTTTTGGGAGTCCGTCAATGTTATGTATAACCCTAACCATGCTTCATGTCAGCATGTTAGCATTGCCATTGTAAGCATGTTAGCATGCACATGTTAGCATTTAGCTCAAAGCTAACATGGCTGTAGACAATGATTTATTGAATAAAGGCCCATTATGACAATAATTACAATTTTCAGCCCAATCCCCACAATCAGAATCCATGGTACTTTATTTATCACTGGTTAAAAAAATTGATAAAACAATCAAATAAACACTGATAAAGTGGCCGCATTGTTACCATTTCCACTCTGCATTTCGCGTGCACTTCAGAGTGACAGCCATTTCCACACCCAGCAGAGCCACGCCTGTCAGCAGCAGCCAATAGAGTGGCTCCCCTTTCACGGCCACCACACGCCACACTGTCACCACCCCGTGCACCACAAACAGGAAGCGACTCAGCAGAGCCAGCAGGACGTTCAGGAGACGACACATGGTGCACCGGAGGAAACCTGTACAGAAGATAGTTGTATTATTATGTTTGATTCAAATGTATAACTTACTTCAAATTATAGAAATGTGTTTAGTTGGTGTTGAGCAGAGATGGGGTCGTTACTAAATAAAAGTAATATATTACATATTACATATTACTTTTTAAAAAAGTAATATATTACACTACTTCGTTACTCTCTACATAAAGTAACTCGTTACTTTACTCGTTACTTTACTCGTTACTTTACTCGCAGGGCCGGCCCGCCCCTCCCTACAGGCAGATCACGCAGACTGCGGCGCACCTACAGTGTAAGCGCGCCACAGTTTTGCCTCTGCGAGACTCCACTTGCACCCCCAATTACTATTGCAATAAGGAAGACATAACACAAGTCTTTCTTTTTATATGCTCTTTAATAAAATAGGCTACCAGCATACCACAACAAGCTTGCAAGACAGCTTAGCATGTGTTCTTTGCAGGTGTTTGTTGAGGTTTGACGTGGTGTTTACAGCAGTGGATAACAGCTTCTGGCCTGGACACAGTTTGCACCTCACCGTCACATTCCTGTCTATTCTTCGGACAAACTCAAAATAATGGGCATACTTCCACCCCTCGAAAGGTATCGCTGACTCAGCCATGTTAAAAAAATTAAATTATGCAGCAGTGCACGTGGAGATGTGGACGCGCAAGTCGCGCAGATTACGTACATATAAACCTGCGGCGGAAACCCCTCTTGTCTGTCAGTGTGATTATGACTGATTTTAAGTAACGAAGTAACGCGTGTCGGGCAATGTTAGTAACTGTAGTGTGATTACTGAATTATAAATGTAACGCGTTACACCCAACCCAGCGTTACACCCAACTCTGGTGTTGAGGTAGGTTGTAAAACCTTCTTTTCTATGCCTTTTGTTTGGCATAGAGGTCAAATGTTTGATTGTGAAAAAAAGGGGGTGGTCAATGAGAGTGGCCTATAACAAAAAGTCCCCTTACAATAAACTAAATGGGTCTACATACTAATGCCAAACTCTCAACCGTTTATAGTAGACTCTTGTGGGAGCCACCATTGGTCTAAACATAGAGGTCCTGTTCCATTTTGCCAAAAGGTCAAGGGTCTGAAGTTCTGCATGTTCTGAGATTGTGTATGTGTGTGAATACAGCCATTGCATGATTAAAAGGTCAAAATCTATAGATGTGTGGTGTCACGCAGTTGTAATTGAATCCAGTTTGGGGTCAGATGTGGCATACAGTAATTTTTAAATCCTATTTGTGTGCCATATTTGCTATTCAACACATCATTATTGCAAGACTAATGAAAGTTGAGGCATACTCAAACAAACTTTTGTTAACAATGTCTCAAAAGTTGCAACAATAAAGGCCTTTATGTTCTTTCAAGACTAATATAGTTTTAGTGTAACAAACTTAATGTCAAACAATAAAAGCTTTTGCCAAGCTAATAATTGAAAAGTTCCAAAGGCCACTTTATTTTTGATTGCATTTTGCAATACATTTAAGGAATAAACTGTCACAGAATAAAGCGTCAGCCAGCCAAAAACCAATTCAACTATAAAATGGTTTACACTCTTATGTAAGCGCCTGCATCAGTAGAAAATCATTCCCCTGGTTTAGTTTTTATGATCAATAACTATTGCATGATCTTAGTGTACAAACAGTTCTCACTGTCAATTAGTCAGCTTAGGATAAAAGCTGCTGAGCTTCTGGGGAATTCAGAGCAAGCTGTGATTAGTAAGCAAGAGTTAGAAAAACGGATCTGCATTGAAAATTAAAAGACTCCAGTAAGCTTTGCATGAGTTGCCTACATCTGATCTCTGGACCCCCTGTTGATTATTGTGATGGTTTACGACTTGAAGGTGGTTCCCTACTGGTGTAAATGATATAACCCAGTTCAGGGTTATGTAAGGAACATCATTTGCAAGTCATATTCCTCCCTTGTTTACTGTTGGTATTTACACTGTCACCATGTTAAAAACAAAATTCCAATAACAGTCCTCTTTGAAATGACACTCTTTAAAAGTGGTTAATAAAATGTATTTATATTGTATAGATCAGACACAGACCATTAATAAGAATAATGTTTTGGTTGGCAGGTTGTTAAAGATCTCTTTCTATAGTTTGGCTTATGATAAATTCATGTTTTGTCAAGACAGCAATTTTTTTCCCAACAAGTGCACATTATATTACAAGATTGGATATTTTACTGACACAATCATGCTCGAAATCACCTAAAATGGTTAAAATGTTAACCATTTTAGGTTCATTTGTATCGATTATTCATCGTGTTTCTGTCCAACAAAACATAACCCAAGAATGATGTCCCTTAAAACATTATTTTGTCACAAATTAGCTTTATTTAAATGTATTTATAGAAGACAGGTCTGCAAACCCACAACAGAGCTGTCACCAAATATGGAGATACATGGTTTTAACAGGACATTGGAAGAGTCTCACTGCCCAGTGTTTTTTTAGAACCTGGCAACCCAAAATGTGTTGTTCTTTATTGCTTATAACTTAGCTTAAAGGCATACTTGTTATTATAAATAATTAAGTCACATATTATATATAACTCTTTTCAAAGTGTGCCTAAATATCTTATAGTTTAGATTATGAGCAAACAAATAACTGTTTATGTCTTTATCAGAACTCATGCATTATGTATTGTACGGTGTAGTTGCATGCAGTACGAACCTACAGATGTGAGCAGGAGTCCTCGTTGAGTTTGTTTGGGATCAGTTTCTTCAGTGTGTTTCCCAAAAGTTCTCAAGAAGAAAATCACCATACCATAACAGTCACACACAGTAACCAGAAGAATCTGTCTGTCCGATTTTCCCTTATACATGACAGACACCCCCTAGACCCACTAGATGTGTAGGCATGTCAGAGGAGTGTGTTTTCCTGTGTGTATATGTGTCCAATGTTGTCCGCTGGAGTGGAGTATAAGTGAGTGTGTTCCACAAGTGTACATGTGTGTGTCTCACTACCCTCGGTGCCATTGTGGAAGATAAGGTTTCCGGCCCCCTGCGCCCACATCTTCATCGCCATCCGTCATGATGTCACCTCTCCTGGCCCAGAACAAAGCTATCTCCCTGGGAGAAGCCGTCCTGTCGCGCTCCCTGTTCAGAGAGCACCCAGCCCTGCCCTACTCTGCCTCCATGCTGCCTGCCCTGATAACAGCCTCGCTCCCTGGCACTCACAAAAACATGGAGCAACAATGGAGATGCTGATGGCCCCCTGAGCAATCACTACAGGAGAGTGCGGGTATGTTAGTGCTGTTGGAGCAAGGAAACTGTGTAGGTCGATGCTGTCCAGGAACATCACTCCACGAAAAAGTGGAACAATGACAGTTGACTGGCCAGATGTTTTTTATTATTTGATCAGTGTAAACATTGGTCTGATAGCCAATATGATGCCTCCTGGGGGCAGCGGAAACAAGTTCTTAAATGTATCAGTATCATTTGTCCACCAGTTATAGTTGCTAGTTTTGTCTATCAGCTGTTAGTGTACAGTGTTTTACAGTTTATATAGCTTATCATAGGGGTAACTGTGGTTGTACGGTAGTGCGGTCGTCTATTGGAAGGTTGTGGGTTCAATCCCAGCCCTTGCAGTCAACATGTCGATGTACCCGGCCTTGGGCAAGGGACTTAACCCCGAGTTGCTCCCAATGGCATGTATGAATGTGCTTACTTGACTAAATGGTACATTGCTCTGTATGAAGGGGGTGTGAATGGATGAATGATGACTTGTGGGATGTGAAGCGCTTTGACATATAAATACAGTCCATTTACCATTTGTTTGCTGCCTGGGAGCAATGAGAGTGACCCAAAAACTTAAGTTGTTCAAGAAATACCAAACAATGAGCTAAAAGTATTACATAATGCAAGGCAATGAAATATGTCAACTTGAACAAAAAAAGAAATGTTGTCTGCAATAGAATGACTGGAAATTAGCTTCACAATCAGTCTGAACCCTTTTTAAGGCCATTGTCTGTAAGTTAAGAGTGATTTATGACTGGAGTTCACATTAACTATTTAGGTCAACCAATCATCTGTCCCTAACCATAATCATAAACTTATCAAGTGCCATGCAGAGATATATGAGGAATAAATAATTAATAAAGTTGTGATTTTTCTTTGACAAAGTACATTAAAAGCTATTATGATATGAAATGTATTGATAATATTTATTTCTCTTGATTCTAAAGTAGTTGGTTACCCTATGATCATGCCTGTTGGGAAATTAGCCAACAATTCCTACTATGCAAAAAAAATATTGCAATATAGAAGACAGTTTGCTATCTTCATGCTCCTCAGTCAATGAATCATTTTACATTCTGGCTGCTTTATGTTTCCCCCTCAAACCAAACGGAAGTCTAAATAAAATAGCATTACGACCATTTTTGGAATAGGCCTATGTAGGTTTAAGGGTCATGATTAGTCTGGAAACCTTGACACGTTCAAAATTAACGCAAATTATTCACAATACCAAGTTGGACTCAAATTGACTCAATGTTTACCATGAATTGCATGGCATTGAAAAAAAAGCAGAGGAATCTGCACATGCTACACATTACATTAACTGGAGACCACCGCACATCAGTAAGCAGTAGGAAAATACTCCATCAAAAATGGACAAAATTCATTTTGACGAACCAAGCAGCGCTTTCTTGAAGTTGAGTTGGATAGATAGTGCTCACAATATGATAGCAGCAGAGATAATATTCCCTGTATACAGTGGCGGCGCCAGAGCATTTTTGTTGGGTAATCTATGGTAGGGCTAACCCATACAGTGGTGGTGCTCAAGTCAGTATTTGCAATGTAATTACATACACGCTATATCGCCCCCCTTGACAGTGAAACGCCACGCGTGAGGTTTAGATTATTTCCCTGTCTCAATCAAAATGGAACTGTATGAAATAAAACGGCACATTTGTCTTGTAGTAAATAAAAAGGGATCACTGTGAACGTGATGTATGATAGTACACGTTGAAGATCCAATGGGGATACTGAATGGCGGTTTCGATTGATCTCAATCAATAAGGCATGACGCAGATCCAACGTTGCGTTGCTCTGATTGGCTGTAGGTCTATTCAAATTGCATTCGGAGGCATTTTGATCTGACCGCGGCCGCGCTGATATTATAACGCCAGAGAATTTCCACACCTTTAGTGTATAAAACTCCCCCACTACTTAGACTATTCCTTGCACCCCTCTTATAGCATAAACCCGAATGGTCTCAACCATATTGCATCAGTAACGTGCACTTGTTGGCCCAATCCCAAACACGCTGTTTACAAGTAGTTCCAGCAAACATCCACTGATAAATTGCGATGTTAACAACCTCATGATAACCTCATATTTTTTTAACTTAGGATCATACCTGTGTTTAGTCTAGAAAAAGGTCAATGTGTGCATTTTATTATAAAGTTGTGTATATTTACAGACTGTTGCAAAAACTAAGAAGCTTATAAACATCAGGTTTAAAACTAAAAGAGCTTTACAAAAAAGTAACACAATGAAAGATGTTTGGAGTTTTATTTGAGTTCTTAATTTACATTTTTTGTCTAAGAGATGCTGATTTGAAACCGTTGTTACATACAGTTACGGCATTTCCTGTTTCTGCCGGAGAGAGGGGAGTTTGTCCCAAAGCTTGCCGCTGTATTTACTCCCTCCATCTGACAGGAGGGAGCCTCGTTCAGCTGCGAGTGTGGCTACAGACGGAGTTCACTCCGTCACGGAGGGGTAGGGTCGAGGGAGTGGTTTGGGATTGGGCCGTTGTTACAGCAGGATCAGTTTGTGTGCTGTGGACACGACCCGTATATTTTCGCAATCCGTGTTCTCAACATTTAGCATTTCGCTTATTATTTAATTGAATTTGCATCACTTTTCATGGTGGGGCTAAGGTGGGGCTAAGCCATTTCTTGGTATGGCTGTAGCCTACCCCAGCCATACCCTGGCGCCGCCACTGCCTGTATAGCACACATTGTACAGAGGGTCCTCTCAGCGGTTCTCCATAACAGTGTCTTTGTCAATGTAATAGTTACATTTTGCATACCTCATGACAAGAATTCAGGGTTAGTGTTAGGGTTAGGGTTAGGGTTATCAAAAATTGAAAAAAAACACTTATTTCTCTTACGTAACGTCCACACGGTTCCGTTGCGTGCTTCAACAGAGACGCTTCCCATTCACTTTGAATGGGGTGACGTCAACCTTTGCCGAACTGCATAGTGGTTCCGTTGCTTCGCTTTGCCTCCGTTGCTCGCGCTGAACGTTGAGAAAAGTGAAACTTTTCTGACCAGCGGGCCATTTTGGATCGGCCCTCAGCAAATTCAAAAAGTATAATGGAGTACAGTATGGCTCACAGATTAAACTTGTGTTTGTCTTATATTGTACTTCTCAAATATAGATGAAAACAGATATTACACAGTATTCATGTGTTATGAAGCCCACTTTTCAAACAATTCAGTCAATTAAAGTTGACATTTTTTTCTATCAAATCTAAGTTGATAAGAAAAAAGCCCAGTAACTTATTTTCATAACACGCTTGAAATAAACCCTTCCTATTTCCACTTATTATAATCAATCTGAAGCTTCTGTTTTAAGGAATGAGCTGCTAACAAGATAAATGAAACCCTATGGAGAGCTGTGATGTATAGGCTGTTTTTTTCTTACAGCATTTTCAAGTATTAAGCATAATTTACCTACATTTGATTTATTTAGCTTACTTATAACTTAACTTATCAGGGAATATACCTCATCTCTAGTGAGTGGCCCAGCCCTTCGTATGTTTTTCTGTATGTGGCCCTCGGTGAAAAAAGTTTGGACACCCCTGCTTTAAATGAATTATACAACGTTTTCTTATTTATTTTCTAATAATATTTGCCAAACCCCAAAAGATAAAATTAGAATGTGCTAAGACAAGACACCTGAGGTTAAAAAGATTATCATAGGCAATGCTTTGCTGCTGAATCTAATAAGGAAACTAGGTCATTCTTTCAAAGGGTAAGCATTAATGCTCTCTCATGCCTAACCTTCCTGAAAATAAATTTCGAGTTCACAAAAAGGACACACAATAGTATGCAATTATTCATAGACCACGATTCTTGACCTCTGACAGTTGGACAATTCAATAATTCATAATCCATTAAATTAGAGCCTTTAGACAACCTTCTTTTTGAAATAATATCCTAATATTTTGCATTGACAAATTTGCTGCCGCCAGAGGGGATTTCAGCATTTGTATTTCAAGGTTAAAGTGACCGTTTGAAGCCAGGAGAGAGACACACACACACACACATACACACACAGACACACACAGGTACTGTAGTGAAGGAAGTCCTTTAATGGTGAGGAAACAGGCAGAACTGGCAGAAGGAGATAAGACCCCGCAGACGGTGTCCTGTACAAAAAATGAATTGAAAACAAAATGGGTGGAGGACCGAAGAAGAGAGAGGAAGAGAGGGGGTGGCGATGGCGCGGGAAGAGGGTGAGTGAGTTATCAGCCATGCAGGATAGTAGTACACCTCATCTCTAGTTTGGGCGGTGCTTTTGCTTCTTTTTTTCTCAAGATAACAGGCGGTTCACTCCAGATTGTTGCTTTGAGTTTGTTGAGCTATTTGGTGTTGGCGAGATGTGAGCTTGTGGTCAGTACTGCAGGTAGATGTTTAGTCCTGTGTTACGTTCTTACAACAGGATGACGTGTGGAAATTGGCTAAACTGTAACTGTGCAGGCAATACAGTCCTTTGCCTTTATACAGCACATTTCTGTATTTGTATTTAAATATATATAGTCCTGCTAACACTTTTTATACTCTGAACTAGTTCCATTAATTACCGTATTTCCATATTCAGAGACCGTGACACTTCTTTTTGTCTGAAGATTGTCTCGTTTTTTTGTACTTTTTGTTACTGAGGCCTGCAGTACATTTGGGCTGCACCAGTCTGCCAGCATTGAAGTGACGAGACTCCAGCAGTTTCTTATATAGAGCCCTGGATGGCAGCCATTGGCACGGACCAGCAGCCTTCTCTTCACATGGTGTACGCCACCCAGTAGATCACGTTCACCACGGCGAAAGTGAAAGGGAACACGGCCCTGGCGTAGATGTCGATGGTGTCAGCATCAATGGGCTTGCAGACGCACTTGGAACAGCACTTCTTGTCCTCCGTGCTCTCCTCCGTCTGCCGGGATCTTCTCCTCCTGGGCTCGGACTCCTCGCTGCCGCCCTCCCTGGGGATTTCACTGCTGGAGCGCTTGGGCCGCCCGTGGCGGTTGGAAATCATCACGCCCTGGTTCATTCCGGTGACCGACAGGGAAAACAGAACCATGGCCTGTTTGCCGTTCTTCACAATGGACTGTATGGAGGCAAAGAGAGAGAGGCGTGTCAGCACTTTCTGGGGCTTTACAGGCAGTTTTCAGTCAATCAGCAGCAAATGTAGTCAAATCCTGCAAAATGGCTGTTTCAACCATCAGTCATCTAGTTTAATAGTAGTCTAGAATCCAGAAAAATAAGGGAAGGAAATACTAAAAGACAAAAAGAGATGGAATGATGTTTTAAAAATGCATCTTTACGCAATTTGAATATTGCACCTTCCACAATTTCTTCATAAAAAATCCCAATAGATCTAACAGTGAAACACTTCTTGATTAAACACCTTGAATGTTTAGCACCATCTGTTTACACTCCTTTCACTTTATTATAGAAATACTTGGGCTTTTTTACATATTACAACATCATCTTTTGGATTTTAGTCAAATAAAACTTTAGCCCCATCTACTTTAGATATAATGATAATGAATCAACAATCCAGAACAGCAATGAACAACCTCTGTCACACAACACATTGGCTAGTATTTGAGTCATTATTAAAGAAACAATGTTCTTTAACGTGTTCTTTTTAGGTTTTGGGAGACTGTAGCTGCATTGGTAACTTTTTACAGTCATTGCAGCTGTACTCACTTTGACAATGCATGCTGGGTCCCCACACATTTGTAATCACATCACTGTGAGGTTTAATGTGACTCACTTCACTCATCTTTTTCTGTCATACCCTGTCTTATGGTATTTCTTTTATTCCATTTGGACATTCAATATACAAAGAGTCAACACATCTGATGGTGTATCTCAGCATGATTTATATCAACCGCAAAACGAACAGACAGTATGATGAGAATCACTATTACTCCCTGAAGGGAAGTCTTCCATTTCCCCATTATGCTCTATAGAGATTCAGTGTCGTGCTGAAGGTCAGTGGGATGGATGCACAGGAGTGGGAAGCCCGGCCCAGGTCTATGTAATGTATGAAAGGCGCGCACATTACCCACTACAACCCCCCCCCCCCCCATACGTTGTTACTTGCTGATGGGAGTACATGATGGGAAAGATTTCCTCACCTCTGAGCTTAGCTTGTTGGCCTTCACCTTGGCCTTCTCTTTGAGTCTGTAGTCAGCGTTGTAGTGAGCGAAGGCGTACTCGATGAGTGCCGCGAACACAAACACGTAACAGATCCAGAAGTAGACGTCCAATGCCTTGATGGCCGACGCTCTAGGAAGGGAGGAGCGGGCGCTTACCATCAGGGTGGTCATAGTGAGAACAGTCGTAATCCCTGTGGAAAGATCCAGATGTAAAGTACAGATTAGGATGCTGTTGGTTTTTTGCCATGCTAGCAACACTGCCTAAGTATAGCTGTAGAAAGCCGCTAAAATAGTATCATTAACAGAACACACAGGCTGTGAACAGAGAGCCAATATTCTGTCTTCTGCTACATTTCATTATTGATATTCATCAATTTCAAGAGGAAAAATACATTATGTTGACAATACTGGAAGGGAATAGCAATAATGGTTTTTGATGCTTGCAGCCTTGGTGACACTTCTGGCCAGTTATCAATCTCAAATATCCACTTCTACACATAACAAATCAATATCTAATGGGCCTATTGCCATATTATTGAGGATATTGTGCTACTTACAGGATTAACTTTTTCCACCTGGGACATTTAATGAGCTTGTGCCATTTTCAGGACTTTTACACAAGAACTCTCATTATCTAACTGTCAGTCTGCAATGAAAATTAGGAAAATAAAGCACTTTTTGAACATTAAATCATTTAAAAGGTCACAGTAGAAGCAAAAAATTAAAATATTAACCTGAAAATGCACAATCTTTTTAAGTTAACTCTTGTTAAAGAACGGTCTGAAGCTCTGCACGTTTCTACAGATGAATAAACAGCAATTTTGAGGTTCCACTTTTTAAAATGTATTCTTAAACGTAAACACAATCAAACTAATACCAACCCAAGGACACACGAGCAGGGACTGCTGTTTGGCTGATCCAAAAGGACACCCAGGACATGGCGACCAGCAATATGGATGGCATGTATGACTGGATGATGTAGACGCCTCGGTTACGCCTCAGCTCGAAGCGAAGGCTGAGCCTTGGAAATCGTCCCGCTGGGAAGACAGAAAACAGATACTGTGTTTAACGGCTTTCCTGAAGAAGCTTATTATCCATTATGAAACTATCCAATTGTTCTTCACAGACCAAGGGGCACAGACTAGTTGAAAAACGGCAAGATGAGAGGCATTAGGAAATATTGCAAGCAACATTTTCCCAGCAGCAACTCCTATCATCTCCTAAACCTCATGCCTGGCTCAGCAGCAAGCCTGGCTTCATACATTCCTTCTATGCATAGAATATAACCACAGAAGTGCTTGAATAAAAAGAAAAATCAAGAAGTCTTCTAACACAAGATCCAAGCCAAGTCAGAAACTCAAAATCGTACATTATTCATAGGACATTCCCTCACATGCTGAGGGCTTGCAAACCAGCTCTACGGAAGGAAAACCTTGAAAAACATGATGGATGCTAACCAGATTTGAAGTTCATCATCTCAGTGACAAACCGATAGTCTGTGATGGTGAACTGGGAGAGCTCTAGTTTGTCCAGGCCGTGGATGTGCTTCTGACTGTCCGACCAGTGGTACACAATGTCCTCTGAGGAGTAGCCATCTAGAAATAAAAAACTGATGTCAAGACATTTTATCTGTCCAAAGATGTGGTTATGTGAGGGTTGTAGCAGTAATGGAGAAAGCTTGTAACATTGTAACCTTTCTTTGGTGTCACTTCACTTTGGCATGAACACGTCAAAAGGAATCCTGAGAGCATAGTTGTTCGTGAATATGTAAAGGAGGGAAAAGATGTTACCACTTACAGCTTTCCAGGTCCAGCATACACTCCTGTTCATCCATAGGATACTTGGTCAGGTCCATGTCACATGCCACCGTTGAAGTGATTCTAGGAACAAAACAGTCCAATGAATCGACCTATATTGTTGATTCTTTACAAATCTACTGACCAACATGTTTTACTAAGAAGTCCTGGTTATCATTCACATGGTTACAACTTGTCAGACCTGGTATCTTTCTAGAGACATCGCCATCCTCTTGTTACCGTAAATAATGAGGAAGAAGAAGTTGTTTAATAAGAGAAAGATACAGAAAGACAGAATACTTTGAGCTGCATTTGATGATTTTCTTTGGCAACTTTGGGAAAGTGAAAATAATCTATAACTACAATATGGACATATCAAGTAAATTGCGCATATTTAAAAAACAGGAAGTACTAATTCATGTTGCAGAAACAGACAACCATTAACATTCACTTGGAGTCGTGTTTTTGGCCAACTGGCAGATGCAATTCCGATATTCTCCGTTTATCTCCTGTGTTTGCTTTCCACCAACTTCTGAGAAAATATTTGGAAATAAAGCTTACTTTATGTTTGACTATATTGAGGAGCCAGACGCTAACTTTGCCTGCTTCATCATATGCTATTGTTAAGAGCAACAAGAGTGAACGTAAAACTAGAACAAGTTTTAAATTGCCAAAAAGCTCCCAAGAGCTAAGGGGAACTGAAAAGGTGGGTGATACATCTTTATGGGTTTGTTTGTTATCCAATCAGATTAGTCTTGCCTGTTGACTGATTGTCGAATCATGTGTTTTGTTCTCATTGGACAGAACACGGTTTGTTAGCTTGCTTGTAATTTGAACTTTCAGCTATAATTCCATTGTAGCCTCATGTTGTTTTTTTAGCATTTCTGAGGCTATCACCAAGATTCTTCTGCGTCTGTAGGTTTTGTATCATGATGTATTGGAGGAAACCAAACAATTCTATGCATAGGCCAAATTGAATGATCCTTTGTTTCAGAAGCAGAATTTGTAACCTCTACTACATCTATTTAACTGTTAATAAAGCTCCTTAGATCAACTCTTGACTATTCAGGGTCACCTCTACATTACTCATTACATCCATTGTTGAGATAGAAGTATTGATTATAGCAGGCTGTGTGAAAATGTTCACTTGCCAGAAAAACAACAGAAAACTTTTGGTTATTTATAGCAGTTTTGGGAGGCACTGACAAACAATGTCATCCTGCCAATAGAGACGGCAGATAAAAACACATATAAGGGATATTTGTAAAAGCAGTGACAAACAGCATATAGTTTGTCATTTCTATCGGAGTGTTTTTATTTTTATAGCCGTCGAATGGTTTTGTTTAAAATGTCATGGATTCTACAGACATACTGACAGTACCACTTTAGCTTCTGTGAAGATTCACCTTGATCCATTTTACCTTCACCTTTCCATATTCCCCCTCATCCGACGTCTCTTTGTACAGTCACATCAGAACATATCCCACTTTTTTGAAGGCTTCTGAAGTCACCTCAGAGAAGATATTTACTTTCAGATCATGGTATGGATCATGAGGGATTTTCAATCCCAAAAACTGCAAATAATAAATGCCTTTGCTCTCAAATGTCTTAGGTTTTGACGGCTTTGAAGAAAAATAAAATAAGCATGGACTTTCTTACATACAAATACAAAGATCCACATCATGGATAGATGAAGTGCTTTCTGTCCCCCTTGTTGTGTTGTCTGACCGTCTGAGTGTGAGAAGCAAAGACAATACTCAGTGTTCTCATACCGGCTGCTGTATAGAATGACTCCATTTGGCTGCAGGCGGATCAGCTTGTTCTCCACAGTGACATCGTGGAACCAAGCAGATTTGGCGTTGACGATGAAGGTGTCGGGTAGCCACAGCTTGTCCACAAATCGACTGTCCAAACCCAGCGTCTTGTTGGTGTGATTGTAGGACAGGCGGTCGTCTTTCCAGCTCTGCCGCAGGTACACGGTCATGGTGTAATCCTGGCATGAACAATACAAATTCAAACACACAGACACAAACATATAGGCTGAGTCATCGGCATCGGAAGACATTCTTTCTAATACTAGTTTCAGTATTAGAAGAAGGAAACTAACTTTACATCAAGAATCTTTTTTAAACAAAATCCAATGCAAATTGTGTGGTTTAATGTTAGATTGAGTAAAGTCTACAATTATAGAATTAAATACAGATAAGGATTAAACTGGAACCCAACCTATATTAATAAAACATGAAGATAATTTACAGGTTGTGAGCAATACTACCTTTGTCAACTCTTTAAAGTTAAAATGCCTTTTGGGATCTCTAGTATTCTGTGTTTTTGGAGCTTAACCCATTAAAGTCTGGATTTTTCTACCTCTGATGCGTCAATTTCGACCATTCACTTTTTTAAACCATCAATCACATGTCGACAAACTTAATGGAACTGTAAAGCTTAATTGTAGGAGAACTCCTTTAATTACTAAATTTAAGTAAACTATGTAAAGTTAAGTGACTATAATGTGTCAAATCTTACTGTAGACCAGCATTTCTTATTTAATTTAGATATTTTTGAAAGTGTTTTCATAGGAGGAACAAGTTGTGATTTAGAAGGAGATATGCTATCTCTGACTTTTATTTAATTTTTTTTATCAGTGTCCTTTTGTTGTGAAGCGCTTAGAGATTTGTCTTGGCAGATGAGAAGTGCTATATAAATTCAATGTATTATTATTATATGCACATTTGCAACTGCTATAACTATTAGTCCTTTGCTCAAATGAAACATACTGATACTGTCGGAAATAATCTTGTTCATAGTATTTAACTTCAATAGGAAGAATGATAAAGGGTAATAGCTGACCAAAATGTAGATCCTAGTTTAATTTCTACTCTTGTATTCAACCTATTCACATCTTTCTGTGAGAATACCTGTGGTGTGCTTTTCATGCACCTTTATTTGAACACTTATTGGAGAATTTTCAACTACTGAAGCAAGGAAAATATGAACTTGTTTGGAAAAGAATCAGGGTTTCATCCATAAAACTGCATCCCCCCACCATATTTGGTTCTCACCACAGAATCCCTGAAAGTATGAAATTATCTAACAACTCAGCCAACGTGTCACACACGCTCACTTTGAGTACTTCCAAACCCTCCAGTGGGATAAATCAGGATTATGCAAATAGCGAATCTTTGATCTTTGCCGCAATAGTGAATTTAAGGGATGATAGACAATCTTAGTGTGGAAGGAAGTGTGAAAGTGACTGTATACTCTACCATGTTGGCTTCGGAGATGTGGTCGATGCTGGCCACTTCGATGGCCATGGCCACGTTGACTGGTGGACCTGCGAGGTGGAAAAGTCAGAAAAAGAAAGCAAACCCTATGCCCAGACACAAACTCACACACACACACACACACACATTCTCTGCTCATTCTAAACCCATCAATCCCTTCCAACCTAGCTCCATCACCCATCTTTTTCCCTCCCACCTACCATCCTCCCACGTCTCAAACACTCCTACAGTGCATGGAGATTAAGCATTATCCAGTTTAACCAAGCTAAGTGGCACATCACACTATGGGCATTCATAAACAGCGCACACACACACACACAGACACACACACACACACACACACACACACACACACACACACACACACACACACACACACACACACACACACACACACACACACACACACACACACACACACACACACACACACACACACACACACACACACACACACACACACACACACACACACACTGTAGCATTTCCACTCAACAGTTTGCCATATGATTAGCATGGAGTGTGTCTCTGTGATCGGATGCTAGAGGGCAGAAACTACAGGGGAGCGCACTGATGCAGAACAGAAAGGCTATTTATACTGAACATTAAGGAATCATACATTACCATTCCCCACCATTCAACACCTTCCCATAACAATTTCTAGCAAATGGTTCTCTATTGGCCATGCACTGGATCAAATGTATAGTGTGCGGTGATTTACAATGGCATGGTAATTACATGCCAAGGTCACCAGGAGCGAGTTTAGAGGGTGTAACATGATGTAAGCTTGTTTTATCCTCCAGTGGCTCTGCACACATTAATAATACATTTGTAATATACATATATATACTATACAAATGTATATGTAGTTAAATAGAACATGTTGCTTTCAACAATCCTACCATAGCGATGCTGTTATATTTATGTTAATGTGTCATTAGTTTTGTGTCATAAAGCTTGGAAGAAATAACATGAATATTACACATATACAATGAGATTCAGAGATGTTTTAAGTGCCTTGAAAAAGCACAAGTAGGTTTTTAACTCTGTATTCTGCTACTGATACGGTGGCCAAGAGAGGTCAACATTTTATATATTGTTTAACTTGTTGTGTTTGTTTGGGAGGCATGCCATTTAACAGTCGATTTGGACAAAAGTATCTGCAAACTGAATTGTTTTAATGTAAATAAATGTAATTAATAATAATATATATATATATATATATATATATATATATAATTAATAAAAAACAATTTGTAAAAAGCAATAACTTTTACAAATAATTTTGTAAAGTAGAAACCAACCTTCTTGTTTCATAAATATTCCTTTTACCCAAATAAAATTGTGCACATTTTCGATTGCACAAGAAGGTTGGTTAAAGTAATAAAACATCTATAAAATAATTTGTTTCTTTTTTATGTCTCCCAAAACAATAATGTAAATCACTAATATTGTTTGTTATTTCATAAACAAATAAATTGACATTTTTACTTCATGTGGAGTCATATTTGTGAATCTTATCTTATTTTCCGGATGCAAAACATGCCTAGAATCCTTTTTATATACAGCATATCTGTGTTAGTTTGATATTTACTGTCTAATGACACAAACCATACTAAAAGTCTATAGGATGTCTGTTGAATGACGGTAATCTCTCCCAATAACACACACGATTCCTTAGTGTTCACAAACAGCTCTCAGCGCATTAAGATGTCACACCAATAGTAATGCAGTCACCACATGATGCTGTGTAATGATGGTCTGTGTGGAGCTCTGGGCGGCGTGTGGTTCTCCACATTTTCACCTTTTGCTCAGCTGAGTTAAGCTGTGAGATTGAGAAATCTATCGCTGTGGTCATTGGATGTTTCACATCTTGCAGCCATTCTTAGCAAAGTCAGTCGGTGGTGCTCATTGTTTGCACCACCCGTCCTTGAGGGGCATCGTCCCACATAATCCCGTAAGCAAAGCATCTCTTAGAATAGATGTGTTTCCAAAGCAGGTATTAACAGGAGGTAAATACGGCTTTGTTCTAACGGGAAAAAATGAACAAAGGCACCTCTCAGGTGAATAGAATTAGAAAATGAAATGTCCTCGTTGCTGCAGCTTGTGGTGGGGGGATGCTAAGGATGGCTGTAAATGTGAGGGGGTGAAATGCAACCCAACGCCACGAGCAGTAGATCTCGTACTCACCTCCTATCCCAGGGCGAAAATTTCTGGCATAGCCCTTCATTAATTCATCCAGATTAGGTAACCAGGATATTTCAATGTCTGAACCTACATAGTCCCCAATGTCACTCAGCATGGCCCTAAAAGAGACACACAGCAAACACAGGAGGCTTCAGCGGTCGTTCGGCCACGCCATGTGTCCACAGGAGAGTCTCAGATACATTCAGGAACAAACACAGGGGGAATAAGCCTTGAAAGGTGAGAGTGTGTTACCTTCTGAAAGAAAAAAGTGTTAGAAGTCACTGTAAATAAACTTTTCCTGCACCTGCATGACCTCATCAGGTAGCACTTTTTTGAGAAGCCAATGTCTATAATGAATTAATGATATAGTTATAATATTCACTGTATGATTGTATTTATACCAACGCAGACTTGAACCTACCACTGAGACAGCATGCCTTTCTTTCCATTTACAGCCATATAACTTATAGCTAAATCGGGCATACATAATCAATCCTCTTATTTGTATGCGTGGTTCTTGACCACCAAACACTTTGCCTAATGTTTTATAACAGTATCATCATGACACATTGAAAATAATTTTAGAATGACTTAAAAGGTCAAGTGACATACAACTTCATCATTTTTTAAGTAGCAGTGTATTATAGTTCCCATTCTCATAATATGATCTCTTTAAACGCATAATGATCACTATCATTATGCAAGGTAATGTGATTACATCTTACATAAGTGGTGATTAGGTGCTATAAGTCAAGTTATACAATTATATAGCAGAAACATTACAAGCTTGTAATGTAATGTCGCAAATTAAGAATAATTATGATACTTGACCTTATTTAATGCTTTGTAATGTTGAATTAATTAATATTGCCATAAAAGCATTATGAATATTAGTGCTTAAAACTATAATTAAACAGTGCTACATGAAGATGCATAATAGACATGGGCTTCAGAGATAGTGTTACCCTTTTTGGCCACTTGGGGGCAGCAGAACCAGCTGTAAACACAACAAGGTCATATTATCACCTTGTAAAGTTGTTAGGACAAACGTGTCAAGTATTAATCTACAAATCCGGTAACATAGACATTTATTGGGAGCTGTGTTCCTGTTCTCTTGATAAATGTAAGTCCGATATTCACTCTCCTTTTAGCTCTCTCCTGGTCTCCATCATCTCTTGAAGGAAATATCTGTCCAAGCTAGCAGCTAACTGATAGCATACAATAGGTTTGTCACTACATAATCCCCTTTTTCACTGTACAACAAAGTCATTTTAACTGATGGTCATACAGGATATTGGAATAGTGCAGCTTTGATTTTGAGTGTTGTAAAATGTGGTCTGTTAAACATAGGGATCTCCATCTAATTCTAAGGTTTATTGCAAACCTATTCAATCATGATTTTAATTATAGAATTGTGATTGTCCTCAACACAATGTTTCCAGTGATTATATTTCACAAATTATATAATATAAAGTTGAAAGCCATGTGTGGAAATTCAGTTCAAGAAGCTACAACATGTTTACATATTTCTGCCACATACTATCAATTCAAGTTTTCCTAATCGCTCCAATCCTTTAAATTATTCATTATTGAATTAATTGCATGGAGTCTCTTAAACTTACAACAACAATAAGGATAAATGTGACCACATTAATATTTAAAGAGATAAAAGTGGGATAAAGCTGGCCCTTTTTTCTTTTTCATGCCGCCTCTGTTTTTACTCTGTGTATTTAGTTAATGTCACTAAGTACTTTATTTTAAAACATTTATGAGTCATTCAATATTATATATGTGCTCCTACACAGTAAAATCCGGAGTGTTGATTTAACACTGTAGATAAGGACCATATGTTCACATATGCTCTCAGTGTTAAAATTGACTCTTTAAGTGTGTTAATCCCTCCCTTTAAGTGTTAATTTAACACTTAAAGAGTACATTTTAACACTGAGCCAGTGAACATATGGTCCTTATCTACAGAGTGTTAAATTAGCACTCCGGATTTTACTGTGTACATGTACATAAATCCAATGAAGAATTTAACTTTTTTCAGCATGAACATGAACAAATGATGTGGTCATTTCATAATACATTTCCAGCCATTAGCTGCATCCTTTAAATCAGTGGTTCTCAACTGGTGGGTCGCGACCCAAAAGTGGGTCGCGGACCCGTTTCGAGTGGGTCGCGGATGTGTGAGTGAAGAAAAAAAAGTTGAAAAAAAAAAATTGGATTTTTTTTTTTTTTTTTTTTTTGTGGAAAAACCCAAACTTTTATTTTGAAGGCCCGATTTTCTTCTCAGAGTGTACCAGAATGCGTAGTTTGTTAGTATTTCTAAAAATCTCCTGGGGGAAAATCCCCCCAGACCCCCCTGCTGGGGTTGGGTTTCAGCATGTGTGCCTTTTTATATAGTTCAGCTTTGATTCCATCATCTCATTAAACCTTTTAAAAGCATACTTTAGTTCTGTGAAGGGATATAAGGGATATATGCACTGTACTTCACTTTTTTTAATATTGTATATTCAAAAGCGTATATATTACAGCACAATTTTTTGTTGAATAGATTTCAGTGCTTCAAAATGTTGGGTCGCGATGTATTGACCAAGTAAAAAGTGGGTCCCGAGGCCTGACCAGTTGAGAACCACTGCTTTAAATTACCTATACTAGCATACAAAAGCCACATTGGATAAAGCCTGGTTGGCATTTATACTTATATTATGTTCTCCATAGGGTGCATTTGTCTTATGGAGGCCAAACTGATTCTCCCAGTGTGAGACTGAACTGAACATTATGCTGTGCCCCCAGTACCTTTTTATTTTAATACGGGAACATTTTTAACTAACCTTTTAGTTAGATACATTTTCTGAAATGTGATGTTTAAATATACAAATTAGGCATGTGAATTTGCATATATTTCCAGGACAAAAATGGGGGTATTTGATTTGTTTAAGGGACAGGCTCAATATAATTCCATTTGGTTGACATATTAGTGTCAAAGATCTTTACAGAAGAAATAACATGTATAAATATGTCTTTGTATCAATCCTTAAATCAGAAAATGCTGAAAACAGCTTAAAAACAATCTATTTCTGCCATTTAAAGAATATATAATCAGGGTATGAGTTATATATAACAACAGCGCTCTCTGAACATCTTTAGAAAATAGAAAGGAATGAAACTGGAGAGGCTGGATATATGAAAAAGATAAAACTATCTTTGAGAAAATATATATACTGTATGGTACAATTCCATACATTTGACAAGACACAACAGATGGGTAAATTGAACTAATGGATATTACCATGAAACTTCCCCATTTCATCACTTACATTTAGACGGGTTATGTTTTAAATGTGCAAATGAAGCATCAACTCATTTAGGATAAAATAAAAAGTCCCACATAGACGGTTACTTTATTAAACCATAAGTGTATATTGTGGATGTGTCTGAAATAAAACATGTTATTAGAGAAAAAAGCCCCTTTAAAACTCCAAGGTATGAAAAACATGTCCTGTAGTTTCCCACATTAAAAACATGTCTGATAGACTACATATTCACATCTATTAAGTCTTTGAGTGAGCAGCTTATTACATCACAGTCTCTAGTTTTGGACCATGACACCTCAATTCAAGTAGTAGGCTTTCCTCTTTCCTCTAACCTCACACGAGGGAAATAAAAGTGAAATAAAAAAAAGATTGCCTCATATAATAAAACTCCCCAGAGGCCCTGGGGGACTGCTAAAGGGCCCGGAGCCCAGACTGACAGACACTGGCACTGTGTGGGATATAAAAGCAGCTCATCTCAGAAACCACCAGGTGGCAGTTTTGCATTCTGAAAAAGAGCCTGTAAACAGATGACATGCAGATAGACACCATGCTGGTGTATAGCACAGTGTGGACCTTTCTGTATGTGTGTTTCAATTGGGTCAGAGAACAAAGAGCTGACTTTAAAAAAGAATGTTATAAAATGAAAGGTTTCACTGACATTTGGAGTCACAAAGGCTGGTGGTGACATTGACGTGGAAATATGGGGGCCTTGATCGAACGCGTGATAATTGAACACAAATGAAAAGCCTTTCAGTGGCCTTTGAAATAAGCCTGACATTTGGAGAAAGTCCACTTCCTAGAGAGCGACGCATTACATCCACAGCTACGGAAAGCTGACCTCCACAGCAAAACATGAAACAATCATCTGCTATACAAATGGTTACAAAAAGAAACCCAGGCAAAAAATGTATTTCTGCCATGTCATTAACATTTTCCTCGCTAATCCATTTTGCAGGCAGATGTATTTTTAGTACGGCAATCACTGTCGTGTGTGAAATAAATGGGAGCACCGAGTGAATTAATTAATCACTGTGTGACTCCTGGATTTCTGCACTAATTGGTACTTTCTAAATATGGAAATAGTGAGCTTTCCCTCCAAAAAGTGTGTTAACACACCAAGGTCAAACAGGCCTTTTGCAAGACAAATCCTGCAGTATTGGTTGATTTATGTAACTTCATGTTCATTTTTAGGCGCTTGCTGTATCATGTTTCCATGGTGATCGAGTCAGCTTTGATTTAAAAGTGTTTTTTTTAGGTGTATCACAAATCTTTCCTTTTTTATCTTTTAAAAGCCTGTCTTCTAATTTGTCCAATATGACATGTATTAATATAGCAATCGATTACAGACATATTGTTTTATTTGTCTTTATGTCACAGAGAGAAGCATAACAGCTTTTTGGTTGGATTGATTTCGATTTTCTGTCAATGCAATCTGATATGTTTTGCTAATATTTAATCTACTTTTTATTTTAAACACATCAGAAGTCACTTTAGAAGATTTTCTAAAATACTTGAATGTGAAAGTTTTTATCTACTTAATAAATCTTGAATATTTTTGTATCAATAATTGCTTCTAACTAGCAAATTGGACATTTAGTTCAAATGTAAAAAAGTATTACTTTAATTAAATATAGCCATTTAAAGATGTTATCTGACTCCAGAAATAAATAGATTTTGAGAAAGATGTTTCAACCTTATCTTTTTGCATTTTGAAGCCAAAAAGAAGCCTAAAGGAAACACATGCAGCTCGCTGGGAGTAGACTAAATGTTCCTGTTTGCTGCTAAAAACACATACAAAGGGTGTCTGTGGAGATTCACAAAACATTTGCACCTCTCTATTTCCTCACCCCTCCATCCATGACAAACAGTGGAGTGTGTGTTATTTCCCGACGCTCCGTTTGCTTTTGTATTCCACTTTCATTAAACGTCTCTCCGGAGGCCTGGATCTGCAGCCGTCTGTTTCTGAGCCAACATTAAACAGATGGGGAGAGGAGGCAGAGGAGAGGAGAGACAAGGAGCAGCAGCCTCTCTCAAATTGATGGCGTCTCTTTTGTGAACGTAATGTGCAGCGTGCACTAACAAGCTTAATTAGTTTTATATACTGACACTGCTAGTTACCTGAGAGCCTGTCCCCTGATCCTCACTGTGTCATTTGTTTTATTGCCATTGATGGGAGGTGAGCAGCATTGCAAAACCCATTTGTAAAAATCATAATAAAAGATAAATGTGCGTGCTGCCATAACTGACATAGCAATGACTAATAGATTGCTTTTCATTCGGCAAGCACGTCATTTTTATGGATTACATTAGTACTCTAGTGTTTGACATATTCGTCATTTAAATATGGAGTCCAACAAGTGACAATATTTTAGCTTTTTTTTATAACATTTGATTATAATAATGTATCTTTAACGTTATATTTCTATGAAATTGTTTATAGAGTTGTTAATCAAAGCACACATTTCAGGACACAAGAGTCAACAGAGCTTAACAGGCTTGTTGTTGTTTGTTGTTTTTTTTAATTGGGAGTATATCTGTTATCCCTACATGCATGTTTTCCCAACACCCTTGTCATTATGGAGTACGCAGCAAAAAAGGAAAACGTTGAAAGACAATATGGGGTTACGAAATGGATATTTATTTCTGCCATAGGAAAAAAGGAATAGGAAAAAGTTACGTTTCAAAAATGTGTGTTTGTCGGAACTCCTCACATTTAAGGTGATTCGAATAAAATAAATGATGCTCAAGTAACTAACTTTTATTGCTTATTACCGCACATTTATTTGCTAAATACATTTTAGAATAACATAATTACACATGGAATACATTTACTAAAGTGATCGTGGTGGTTGGTGGATGTAAGAGTGCACAGGACTTGGATTTGGAAAGAATCCGAAAGATTACTAGCGTTGTGAAATAGTCACAGTTATCAACACGTGGTTAACATTGTACAATTGAAACAAAACTACGAGGTTTACGCAACAAAATAACATGATATTTACCAAATGTTTGAGGTTAAAATAACAACATTTGTTGCGTAACTTAATTTTGAGGTAAGTTAAGTGTGTTACATGAATCACGCTCACGCAAGACTAACAGCGGTGTGAAAGTCCTGTGTTTTTTTTATACATCCATCCCAACCTTTCCCTATGCGGAATATAGTCTTTATAACGTCGCCTGATTTACACCTTTGCTCCCGTCATAATTACTACGGCCACTAGAGGTTGCTGCCTGTCAATAAACTTTAGTAGTAAGATAGCTTGCACGAAGAGCCTACACTACAGATAAGGCAATATGGTAAATTGGCAGGGGGGGTTCTCCCTGCCCCCACTCCTAGGTCAACAAAACTTTATAATTTCTCCTTATCAATTTTAAATGCTACAGAGCTAATGTTCAAGTCAGTCTCCTACAAGACAATTTTACCAGAGAAAAAGAACTTCCTGAAATTTGAATTATTACATGTCTTCTTCAGTCACAGAGGACATAAAAGGTGCTTACACTGCTCAGCTGTGTTTGGTTCATTGTGAAGCTCTATTCTTAATATCATAAAACAATATGTTTTTGAGGTATTTAAGGCAAGGCCCCTGTGAAAAGTATGATTTCTTTAAATAATCAAGTTATTTAATCAACTGAAAATAAGTGACTGAGCTCATGTGATACATTCTTACTATTCCTTTTCATCCTTTTTATACAAGACAGAACATACAATATTCTAGACTCAAATTTTTTTTCATGATTTTTACTTTTTAATTGTATTAACTTAAATTCAGGTCTTAGACTTCACTTACTTGTTTTGATACATCTAAAACGCATTTAATGTTGGAATTTGCGTATAAAATATCTCTCAAGCTTTACATTTTGAAGTGAAAGTGCTTTCAAAGAATTCTGGTTGCTACTCACTTTATACTGTATGTACTCACTGTATGAGAGTCAAAATGAAAGTTTTTCTCAAAATTGTATATCTCCAATATGCCTTTGAGATCTCTGTCAGATTACCATCCTGGAGAAGTGTCTTCAAATGAAAAATAAGTAATAAAAAACAAAACCAAATTCCAAACATTTTATAATCAGAATTTGAATGTCTATGCGCAAGCAACAAATTGCTCACAGAATAATGGAATAGAGTATTTTCTTTACTGTTTTATACAGTATGCTGCATCACCTCAAATGGAGTAGGAGGCTTTAAGTGGAAGCAGTGAAGTGTCCCTGCTGCAGGAGCAGAGCTTATAGAGCCGCCCGGCGCTGCCAGAGAAACATGATCAAATCAAGGTGTTATTGGGAAATGTACTCTCCGGACAGTAGGAGGGATTTAACTGCTGACTCAGCCTCGATTGGTCAGGAGCACTGTGTCACTCGAGTTCAGGGTTAAGGACAAGTGTGACTAACCAGAAAGATTATGGAATGTTGGGGATTAAACACTGCTACAACACATATTGCTTCCATGTTTGGGCGAAACACACTCTAAAATCTTCCCCATGTCTTTCTGAAAAGCTAAAAACACATTTGGTGTAACATAAATTAGTATCTCTTGTTGGACTGGATGATAAAATAGGCTGATAATGTTAGCATTCAACAACTACAGCTCTTATGCAGGACTCCCATTGACCCCAATTCCTCCCACTCTCTATGTACTGCGTATGCATTCTGTTTCTTACCCACGGCGCACTACGCATGATACATTCCTAGTTTCATTTCAATTTTACTATATTTTGCCTGGAGCTCCAGAAAACAACCACCTTTTGTGGAATGTATACCCTGCCTCACTTTATTTTGTGAAATAGATTCTGGAAATTGTACAAATACATATTATTTATGCCACATATGCATAGAATACTTCTAATGCTACAGGAGGTGTTAGCTCATCTAGAGATAAGTAGTCAACATAAATGGGTCTTTTTGTTGTACTGTTCTGCTGTCAGGAATAAGTTATACATTTTGCAAGGGAGTAGTTGTAAGAAATTAGGGTTAGGGTTTGTTTTAACTTATTTGACCACTAGGCCTTTTTCGCAACTTAAGATTTGAAATCCAATAGCAGCAAAGGCATAGGTGTATTAATGACATTTAAAATCACTGCACCGTATGGAACAAAGCAGTAACATCATTAGTTCTTTAGTGCCAAACATACTGAACAGTCTGCAGCAACACTTTTTTGCGATTGAATGGCAAGGCTGACGTTATTTTTTAAATGTTTGTGTATAAAACCAACATAGCCAAGCATGTTCCTACTGAAGCTCATCAAGACATACATTGTTTTTTAAAGAGGTTAAGTAATTCCCTAGTAAACTGGGCGTTGGACCACAGTGACAATGCTTACATGCACACTACTATTAGAAATCTTACAGTAAACCAAATGTTACGGGTGATGTGAACTGTATATTCTGTTTGGATATTTCCAATCGTGCCTGATTTTCGAATGAAGACGTGGGATATGCAAATGACTATTATTCAGGTTTTAGGAGTGTTCTTTGAACATGGATACAGAGCATTCAGAATATGAGAAGTTGTTTTTTTTAACCACAGTTTGCTACTTTTAATATATGTGACACTGATCCAGACTCATTTGTAATGATTGGTTTTATTTGCAGGGGTTGCACGTGAACGGCCAGCAATTTGAAAGAGCAAAGTCATGGTATTGTTTTGCAGATTTTAGAGACTGGGTTGGTCACTTGTCAAATTCTGTATTGATATTCAAATCAGTCTTTTTTGCGATTATAGCATTTTTCCAAAAAAAAAAAAAATCAGGAGATGCTGATGTGTTTTGGGTGTTTGGACCATTCTTTAAATGATGCATATATCTCATTCCAAATAAGAGCCTCAAGTTGGGTTTGAAAATAGTTTTCATCACTTAAACCACCTTGCCTGTTTACGGTCATCTCTGTGCGACAGACTCAAAGCACCTAACCAGCAGTTTGCAAGGCTGGTGTACAAACGCATGCTCCCCCCCAAATAAACACATTTCTAATCGGAGGTGGAACTAAAGATTTGTAACATCCTTTTATAAACCTTTTAAACGTTATTAAAAGCTGTGATAAACCAACTGTTTTTTGGAATTGCACAAATATGGCAATGCATAGAAGGTGGCAGTATGAAAGAGGGGGCCCGACAGTGAGAAACGTGTAAACAACTCAAGGGAAATTTGTCTTTTTCGGATAAAGCCGAAAAATTGAAGTGAACCGGCTGTGAATTGTGGGTTTTTGGTTATTTCATTGGATTTGTCGACAATAGGAAAACTATAGAACATTCCCATCCTTGTTGTTTGATATTTGTTAATGGTATTTTTTTTATCATTGACCCAAAAGCCAATCAAAACAAAAACTGCCACCAAAAATCCTTAGACCCTTATTATTATACTAACTTAGGTTAAGAAAACCAATGATATTCTTCTTTATTTTTGGGAACGTTTGTAGCCAAGACCAATTCAATCTGTGTACGATGTGTTGGTATGTTCTATATTCCTCACACTCGTCTGTGTTGTTTTCTACTTGACCTCTACTAGGTTACAGTATTTTGAAGCCCTTGTCCTACTGCAGATATTACACAATCAATTTGCAGATTGTGTCTGGGGAAGCGAAGGGTAAGTGACACTTCAGCATGGGAAAAACGCCACACCAAAAGTAGCAAGATAACTTATCCAGGCAAACATTTTTGTGAAATGCATAAATGAGGTGCTATAAAAAAGGAAGAACTGGAGTTATTTTGTTTCAGAGAGCGGGGAAGGAAGCAGTTAGCAACTTTCAACCAACAGAGTCAAACAGCAGTGTGTGTGTGTGTGTGTGTGTGTGTGTGTGTGTGTGAACATGACTCTGAGGGAGAGAGCTGACACATAATGAGGTGCAAGAAAAAGCCTTCATTCTGCATTGTACTGGCAACAAAATAATAATAATAATACCAGCCGTGACTAGAGGCAGGGAAATCCAATTACTATAGCTATTACTCCCTCTGCTGGTGGACAGCCAAGAGGGACAATAGAAGTGATGTGCTCCAACTTTACCCAAAGCTTTAGTATCTTCACCCTTTGACCTTTTCAGTGGAGACACTTGCCAGAATATGGGCTTTTGGGGAAATGTGGGCTCAGCAGTGGATGCTGGCTATCCTAACAATTGAAGCTCATGGACAAAAGGGCATTTCCACTGTACTGTAGGCCTCTGTTGAAAACATATATTAAAGGACTTAAAGAGTCTGGCTTAGATGCACCTGCTCTACGCAGCTGAGACAAGCAAGGCTGTGTACGAAGGTAATGCATAATACTGACAGCCAGAGGTCATGGTTGGATTACATTAAGATGTGACACTTTAAGGTTTTCTTAGAAACCAAATGGAAGTGAATCTCACTACACTTTAGGTTTACAGTTGAATGTGATCGATTCATTTTTAAAGACTCATTTTAGCACCAAACAGGAGGTGGAGTGTGATGGCAGCGCTCCATCTGTTCCTTCAAATCTCCAAACAGGGCTTCTGTGTTGTTTATAGCAGAAGGGCTGCTCTTTCTAAGTAAGCATCCACAGTTAGGCCCAACGTATATTTATATGACCCTGATCGAACAGGACTCGTAGGTGACAAAAATGCACCCACTCACCTCACCTTGCATTCATCTCCAGTAATAAAAACACACAAAAAATCACCTCTATCAATGCATATGCATTATGCAAATAGTTTCACCATGTGCCCGGAGGTTAAGCAGAGGAGAAGCAGACAGCAGGTGGAAAAGTATACAAGGGTAAAGCCATATCAACTGTACTAAACTGTAATCTTACTGTACATTAATATTAGTAAAATAAGTCGTGGGAAGCAGGGAGGAGATCAATAGCTTTATTTATATGTGTATTATTTAAAGGTGATTTTGGTTTTGTATTGCCCCGTGATGTAGGCTACAGCAGATTTGGTTAATTTAATGATGTTATCGATATTTTATTCTGATCAGGCTAAGTTTAAGGTAGGCTATATCCAACTTCTTTCCTTTTTTGGATCGCTCCACTTACGCACGACATAATAGGACAGCTGCAAGAAGTGAAAAAGCAAAAGGTGATCTCACCAGGTGAAAAGATCCCCTCCAACGAAGAGCACAGCAATAGTCGCCAGCAGGAAAGTTGGGATCTCCATTCCGCAAGCTTTGAGATAAATAATTCAGGGGGTAAAACAATTAAAAGTTTCCCGGAATAGAAATCGTCGAGAGAGAAAAAGCCACAGAGTTTTATTTTAGCGCGCTCTCCTCGTGATCCGGCGCAGCAGAGAAGAAAGTAAAGTGTTGTGCTGATGCTGCTGAAGTTGATGATGAAGATGACCCCATCTTGATGCTCCACACAATTCCTCCGCGTCCGGGAGCGCACAGGAGCAGAGCGCACCGAGGGAGAGGAGAGGATACCCGGGCAGACCGCAACAACCAGCCGATCCAACGCTTCCGCTACCGTCTGTCCTCCAGCTGAGAGAGAGGGAGAGATGGAGAGAGAGTGTGTGAGAGAGAAATGGAGAGAAAGAGAGAGAGACTCACTAATCTTTCAATTCCCTCCGATGCTTGGCCTCAGATTCAATCTGGACAGAGAGGCGGCTGATGTCATCATGAATATAGGACTTCCGTTTATTATGCAATGTTTGACACGTTTGGTTCACATGCATTAGGTTATAACATGTCTGAAATAATGTCGTATTTCACTCTGGTGGAAACAGGAACAAGTGGGTTGGGGCCACCCAGAAGTCTTGAAGTTCCTCTGGGGGACTTTCCCCATATTAAAGAAGGTTAACATGGGGTGTTTTCACTTGGCCCCTTCAAGTCAATTTGACCTATGAGTATAATAAATAATGTATTTTATCTTCGATACGGAAGTTGGTGAGTTATCATTATATTGAACAATTTCCAATGGGACCCTGGAACCACCCACGGCTGATATTTACTTTTGGACAGCAACACAAGGAGAAACTACTTCGAAGTAAAGCATTATACACTTTTCACATCTGAATGTTTCTCTTAACCCATGGGATTATAACACTGTTTATGTAATGTTCAACAAAAACCCAGTGGAGATTTGTCACAGAGGACAATACGACCAATACTGATACAAAAACATTTTCAAGAATATGAGGGGCACACCATGGTGGAGAATCGCATCAAGGAACCTTCATTGTTTGTCATCACACATCTCTATCTGCCTATTTTCAATCATCAAGTAAAGTAGTAAAGGCATTAGATTTGCCCAAAAGATTTGCCCAAAAGAAACAGTAGAACCTAGACCCTAATTACAAAGTTTATTAATCCAACAATGGTGCATGGTGCAGCCTTAAAGGTTAACAATATCTGACCAACACCAAATTTCCCTCAGTTAGAAAATACATTTGGCTCAATAATAACTGAATGTGTAGTTGCCAGCCAATTTTGTGCTGAAATGAACTGACATCTGTGAGTACATTCATGTAATTTAGGTTTGATCTATACATGTTGAACTCCAACCCAAGCAAAAACCAAAACAACAAGGTGTAAGCACATCTCGCTCCTTGGGAAGTATTCTATGAAAATCCAAGGGATTTATTGTATTATACATGTATAGGCATTATATGAGTCCCAGAGATTATAATCTCCTCTCAGTGTGATTGAAAATCATATTGATTGATAGGAAATGTATGATTCTGTGAAAAATATTCCTGGCTTTATTTTTCTCCTTATTAAAAGTAACCTATTTTTTATGTGGGACCTGCCCTGGTTTCTGCTGGCTCACTTAAGATTCAGTGGCTGTGAATTCAAACCACCATCTCTCCCACAGGACCTTCTGCTTGAATTTCCACTGCAATTATCTTTTGATATGAAGATACCAGGCTGCAGTACATGCTGCAATGTACTGCATTGGATGTACTACTCTCTCAACTATCTCTTATTCCTTTCAGTCCTCTCACCCTCATGTATTCTCTTTCTCCATGTCTCTGCTCACGCTGGTCTCCTCTGTTGATTATGTCAGCTGGAGTCTTTGTTTTCCTCACTGTTACTATGCTCTGCCTTTATCTCTCCAACAAAACCTGCCTCCATATAGTTAGTCAGTCCCCCATGGTGATACAAAATGTTCCTGTATCACAACATTTGAATATGTTATACAGTAGGACACACTTCTCTCCTTTCTCCTCTTCTGATTCCTCTTCAACGTTGTGAAGGATTAAAATAAAGCTTTATTGTGTCCAATAAGGGAACATCTTCAAAGCTCATTGTCCAATACTGACCAACTACAAATGAATATATTTTTGGAGTGTAAATCAGAAACAATATCTTGCATGCTTGACAAAAGATTTTTGCATAACTCACAGGTTTGCCATTCTCTCTGAGCCAGCTGAGCTATTTTTTGCTGAGTGTGGACTGACAGATATCAGCCGGAACAAATATATTGGAAGGTACAGTTGTCAGCAGTCAGAAAAGGTCACTGTTGTTTGATAAAAAGATTGTCATTCATTCAGAGGTGGGAGAGGTACTCAGATCGTGTACTTGAGTAGAAGTAGACCACACCAGAGTGTAGGAATACTGTTACAAGTAAAAGTCCTGCATTCAAAATGTTACTCAAGTAAAAGTACAAAAGTATTAGCATCAAAATAAACTTAAAGTACCAAAAGCAAAAGTACTCATTATGCAGATTGGTCCATTTGAGAATAATATATATGACATGTTTTGATTATAATGATTGATGCATTAAAGTGTTATCAAATCTGGTAAAGGTGCAGCTCAATGACTTTGTATGCTGCAGTAGCAGCATGTGAATGTTACTCCAGGTTTAAATAAAGTCCTTTTTAAGAGTTGATTATATTTCACATCATTAATCCAAATCTGTAAAGTAACTTAAGGTAGCCTATTAATGTAGTGGAGTACAAGAAGTATACACTATTTACCTCTGAATTGTAGTGGAGAGTAGAAGTACAAAGTAGCATACAATTATAATACTCAAGTAAAGTACAAGTATCTCATAAGTGTACTTAAGTACAGTACGTTTGAATAAATGTAGTTACTTTACTCCACTGCATTCATTACTCCTTTAATGCTTCGATTAATACAGCAAAAGTAAGACACCAACGGTTCAAACTTTAACATATTGTAACATAATGCCATATACAAATAAAAGTCAAATATTTTACGAGGTAAAATTACACATGTTTTGTCCCTGAGAACAATTGTGCACAACTTTTGTCATTTCAGTTATTAGCTTCTCGTGTAGCTAGTTAGCCACCTGCATCTTTCAGTTGGTAGGCCAGTTGACAGCTAACGTCCTCGTGGGGCTTCAAGACCCCGCCCCCTGAGTCCAGTCTCCGTGGAAACACTAACAAACATGGCGCGTTAACTTTTGCGGTTAGATTCAGTAACTTTGAGAAGATATCTTGCCAAGAGAAGGAACGCCAAGCAAAACGAGGTAACAGCTTATGTTTGTTAAATTAATTAACTAAATGTGAAACAGCTTAATTCAAGCTTTTATTTTACATTCACGTAACTTGTTGACATGCTTTCCAGAAAGTGGAGACAATCTCATTCTCATCTATCGAGAGACGACACGCCAAAGTCCATTCAGAAATCTGGTTACTGAATGTTTCCCTACTAATTGGCAATGTCGCACACCTGTAAAATACGAGTTATTGTCTGCTGCAGTTCAGTGACAGGCACTCTTTGAATCGGCAGACATATAATCCACCATATAACATTTCAAAATGAAATATTAACGTTTTAAATGAGGGAGGCTAGCTTAACATTGACGTGATGACTTATAATGAATAAAAGCTGTATCTGCCGGATGAAAATAAGTGGTTTAAAATAAGTCAGTGAGCATTGCCAGGTAACATTTCTGGCAAATAAAAGATGTTTGTTACCCTTCAGTACATTTTCGGGGATATGTTGAGATGTGTCTGACATTATGCACCTGTGTCATTTAGAAATCAGGTGAAATGGACGTTGAAGAAGACAGGGAAAGTCCATTTGATGATGAAGCGTCAGACAGCACTGATGAGGACAATGAGGGTGAGTGACAGCTGCTGTTGCTCCATTGTTTGCAAAATGCAGATTGTAGTCTACTCTCTACTGTACTTGCAGCCACTAAAAGATACCTTTTCCTCATAGCATAGTCATATAAAAGCCACGTATTTTTGTATTCATTGGTGTTAGGAGACTGGGATATACTAACTTAACATATTTTCATTTTGAGAAGATGGTCCAGGCCAGGAGTCATTTAAAGATGAAGAGGTTGCCCTCCCTCCGGATTTCGAGTGGTTAGAAGAGTTGTATAAGTGAGTTTTGCTTTTCTGTGTATGCTATTGTAGTTTGAATATAAAGTCACTCTGACTAAAAAAATTAGTGGCACATACATAAACACCATTACTTTATTTAACTCGGTTGCATAACATCTCTTTTTAACACAAAATAAATAAAAGATACAATAAAAAGAGCAAATGTACAAACAATAGAAAAACTGAGTTGAAAACTATGTTAACAAGAAAGATACATTATTTTTATTATATTACTTGTATAAGTCTTCCACTTTTAAAACCTCATTACAAACAAATCCAGGCTACATTGGTATCAATACATGAGTGTACATAATGCATAGTCATATATTCCATTAAACATGCCACCTTTCCTAAGTGTCATTTTCCATCTACATGCCAACTTTCCTAAGTGTCATTTTCCATCTGCCTGAAGAGAGGACGATGGTGATGGTGACCTTGCGGTTGCGGCCGTCAGCGGTGAGAAGAGGAGTTATGCCGAGACAGCACGGATGTTCAAGCTGAGACGAAACCTGGACCAGCTGGACTGCTTTCACCGACAGAAGGAGCACGACGTGCAGAAAGCCAGGTCTGAGCCTGGCAATCAACTGACCTTTATAGTAAAAGTAGCAACATAGCCTAGATAAGAGATCCATGTGCTTTTAAGACTCTTATAAAACAAGCACATGTAATGGATTTCAGGAAAACTATAAGTCTACACATCTTCCTTCGAAGACTGAAAACTAACCTGTTTTGCCTGAACCTTGGCCATTAAACACAAAAAAAAAATGTAATACTTAAAGGGGCCCTTTTATGCTCATTTTTAGGTTCATATTTGTATTTTGTGCCTCTACTGTGACATGTTTAAATGCTTTAATGTTCAAAAAGCTCTTTATTTTTCTCATACTGCCTGTGCTGCCGCACCTCTTTTCACCCTCTGTCTGAAACCAGAGCCCAGTCTGCTCTGATTGGTTAGCTGGCCGGCTCTGTTGTGATTGGTCAACGGCTTAGCCTTTCACTTACAATGGTTGTGCCAAGCCCCCAGGAAATGCTCCGGACTCTAAGGAAAATATTCGTAGTGGCCAAACGCAGTACCACAACTTCCGTATCAGTCCGTGATGTCACCCGGCCCAGAAATACTTTTCCCCATTGACTAACATTGGGGGGAAAGAGTCTGTAAATCAGCAGATCATTTTTTTTTAACTAAATAGAATACCCAGTATGTACAGAGCCCTGGAGAGTTCATAGAGAGAAAAATAAATAAAACAAGGCCACGTTTTATTAATTCGTGGCCTCAATTTAAATAAAACGAGGCCACGTTTTATCAATTTGTGCGCACGAGATGTAATTCGTGGCCTCAATTTAAATAAAACAAGGCCACGCTTTATTAATTCGTGTGCACGATATACTTTCTCAGATACTTTCTTATGGTTAGACACATCAAACTGCCCGATTATTACGCCATATCATTAGTTTTATGAAGAAGATGTCCGGTCGTGTGTGTGTGTGTGTGTGTGTGTGTGTGTGTGTGTGTGTGTGTGTGTGTGTGTGTGTGTGTGTGTGTGTGTGTGTGTGTGTGTGTGTGTGTGTGTGTGTGTGTGTGTGTGTGTGTGTGTGTGTGTGTGTGTGTGTGTGTGTGTGTGTGTGTGTGTGTGTGTGTGTGTGTGTGTGTGTGTGTGTGTGGTGTGTGTGTGTGTGTGTGTGTGTGTGTGTGTGTGTGTGTGTGTGTGTGTGTGTGTGTGTGTGTGTGTGTGTGTGTGTGTGTGTGTGTGTGTGTGTGTGTGTGTGTGTGTGTGTGTGTGTGTGTGTGTGTGTGTGTGTTTTCAGAAGATATTATGATAGTGGCGTTCGTTCCGGTGCACTCCGACAGCATTTAGCACTAGCCTACATCGAGATTAAGATTAAACACATTTCTTTCACTTGGGAATACGCATATGGAGTTAGCCAGATGTGTGTAAATTACTGTTCATGGTAATTTGAAAACAAATGCCAGTGTCGGACACACACATACACCGAACACACACAGAGCGGAACTGAGCAGAGCAACGTAAGAGCTTGTGCCTCTTCGGGGGGTGCTAACACTTAAACATAAACTTTATCCTTTACTTTCTCCGTCTTTATATGAAGATATGACTTTTCTCCGTTCATCTCCGCTCCTTTTCTCCGTCACGTTGTTTCCATAGAAACAACAACTTCCTGTCAACAGCGTAAACTCGCCTTCAAATTCATAGATCAAGGCAGACTGTTTCACAGACTCTCCTGTTTTGCGAATCCGGTGCTTAAACAAATAGCTCCACACCTCTGGCCGAAATGTCCCTAAAATGAAGTCTGAGTTTGAAATATATCTCAAATAATGTATGCACTGCCATTTACCCATATAAACATAACAGTCTGCAATGAAACGGTTGTCTCCTGTGCGCTCCACTTCCAACTTGACGCACCGGTAACTTTTGGTGCGCACTAAAAAGTTTATCGTGCGCACAAATTAATAAAGCGTGGGCTCGTTTTATTTAAATTGAGGCCACGTTTTATTAATTTGTGCGCACAAATTAATAAAACTCGTTTTAATAAATTGAGGCCACGAATTACATCTCGTGCGCACGAATTAATAAAACGTGGCCTCGTTTTATTTATTTTTCTGTCTATGAACCCTCCAGGGCTCCGTAAGTATGAACACTTTTATAGCCCTTATTCAAATAATTCGTTCCTTAAAGTTGTAAAATGCACTAGAAGCCCAATCCAGATTTATTTCCTCTTTCCATTCATTCTACTGAGCCGAAAGCAGGAGATCGGGGCGGGGCTTAAGAGGACACTCAACTGCGCATGCTTTAGTCTATGAGTCCACATACGGGGTGTTTCTCAATGTCGAGGAAAGCTGCTCCAGAGCCACTATTTCAAGCATACTACGTCATCGAGTCCCGCCGAAGGACTGTTCCAATGTCCAGGATACTTGGAATTCTACCGATGCCGGCGTACTTCGTTGCGGGAAATGTTGAGGCTGCACATGTATATCCTCCGCGGTCTTAAAATCCCCACAATGCTTTGCGCACGGACCAATTTCCAAATCTTTGGCGGAAATCGCGCTCCATTTAAGGCGGGGCCTCACATACGACGCACACCTGCACACCTGTTAGCCTGTTCCACCATTCTTCGTTTTCCGAGGCTAGGAAGGATTCTTGCCTCGCTTCTGAAGCAACTGACTCGGAGGTACATGTGCTACCAAGCAAGCCTCCTCGACATTGAGGAACACCCACGGACTTCTGCTCTGACAGCCAGTAACGACGGGTAATCTGTGACGTTTTACTCTCGAGAATCTCATGCCATTTTGTCCTCATGCGCCAATAAGCAGCAGCTTCATAGGAATGAACGAGGTCCTACTGTACCTCCGATGCTGTATCCAGTTCTTATTGCGACCCGTCCACACAGCGGCGTGCAATGAATCTTCAACGCTTCTGCCCATTCACTTTGAATGGGGTGACGTCACGATTCGCCAAACTGCATTGTGGGAGCTTTGCTGGCGTTGCTCGCTGCAAAAGTTGAGCAATGTTCAACTTTTGAACCACTTGGACAATTGTGTCGGAAATAGGTTCATTTCTCGAAGCTTCAGTTACAGCGACCTCTCCTGGCGAAGTGCAAGGCTGCAGTGGGTTTAACGTATCTTTGCCTTGAAAGATATTCGATGCACACACACACTAAGACTGAATATCATGTTCTATTTGCAATTAACGATTGATAATTGGGTTATTGAGAAGAGACTAGAGAGTGCTGGACATTTTTTTTGGGCGGAGAGGGCCTTTTATCAGTTATTAAAGTATTAAAGTTGAAAAGGAATGATTAAAAGCTCATCCATTCCGGGCTTTGAACCAGCTGCACGGAGGACATCACCGCATACGGGCCGCCAGCTCTATCCACTGGGCTATCTATTCCTTAAACTATTGAATTGTTTTTATATTACTCATTGTCTTTTTGTTCACAACTTCTCCACATTTCGAAGTGTTTCCCGAGCCAGAACGACCTATCTTTCTTCCTGGCTTGCTCTATAATGGTCCAATTCAAATGCAATACCAACAACAACTCAACAGCAACAACGCAAACTACGATAACAACCCACACATTGCGCATTGTTTAGAGCGGTTATAAAGTGTTGAAGCGCTCAAATTCGAAACTGTTTCAACCTGTCACCTGTCAGAATAGAGACGAGGCAGTGCATTGAATCGCGTGATTGGACCGCGAACCAGTCAAGTGATTCATTCAGGAAATGAAGCAGTTGCTGGTTCGGACGTCATATGTCACGTGATTTGAAGCAAGCTTCGAATCACTGCTTCTATGGAATAGGAAGTCCAGGGTTGAAGCTCCGTTCGAAGCTTCAGTGTCAAACTGCCATCACTAATTTTAGCCATTGCAGACAATTTACCTGCACAAACACATATATAACACACTACAGGAAAGGGAAACCCATAAAAGCTTTATGTTTTGGCCCATTTAAAAAAAAAATGCAAAAGCCCTTACAATGGTTTGGCTTTTTTAAAGTGAATCAACTTGCATGTGTCTCGCTTTTCTGAGTTTGTATCTTCACGGTTTATGGCACTCGCTTTGGAGAGAAGCGTTAGCTAAATGTATTTCTTTTGTATTTCTTGAGATTTTTTTGTCTGTGGTCATTGCATTGCTAAGGATAACAATTTCCCACAATCCTTTCAGTTTCTGTAAAGATATTTCCCCCCCCCCCCCCCCCCCCATTTTAAACCACTTTCCTGGGTCTTTCCCCTCATGCCTTCTTCACACAGGAACAATCATTTCTGTACCAATTGATTCAGCTATTTGCCGGAAATCATTTCAGCCGCAGAGAGAACCATAATGTCCTCTCTCTTCACACTTTTCTTCCCTCTTTTTATGTGTCTGCAACGCGAGCCATTAACTACCCGATGATGTGTGTGTGCGGTCTCCAGCTGAAATGGCTGTCATTTTCCTTTGGCACAAAACATCAGAGGTCAGAGTGGAGCTGCACTGCGCTCTGATCAAACATGAGTTTAATGGATGTGCTGTGATTCTTTTTTTCACGATACACAGATTGTTCTGTTGCACGCCATTAAACTGCACAAAGAACATTGGCTACTTCAAAGCTGTTGAGGTGTGTGTGGGTCCACTCTCAGCTTTTCAATATCTTCATTAGATTACCTTGTTAGCCGACAGAATGACCTTCCTTTTATTGCAATGGCCGAAAATACATCCATTAGTGTGATGCTCTGAGCACCTCTTTTTAAATGTTCTTTCTGGTTTGCTCTGGTTTGGGATGTGTCTCTATGTCAACACTTGACCTTGTCTTACTGTTTCCAGAGAAGAGCTTAAACTCTGCCGTCAGAACATTGAAAGTTTGTTGGAGCAGAGGGAAAACTTGGAGGAAAAGATGGAGGAACAGAAAGCAGCAGATAACAGGTGAGTTGAGCAAACTGCTACTAGTCTCTACTATTTCATTTTGCATAACCTCGGTTTATTCTGTGTATTTTATTCTGCAGCGTTGCAGTGTTTCGTACACGAGCCCAGCATAAGCTTTTGTGTCAGAAGCTGCAGAGTGAAGAGGAGCTGGAGGGCCACATCAACACGGAGCTGAAGCAACAAGAGTGAGTCCGAGAAGAAGGTGGTTTGGAAGTATGGTCTTGCTTTGATAAGCATCAGAGGTGTATGGAAATCTCAGACCCCTTCATATATTTAAATGGACCTTGTAAATAACTATTGGCGCGTTTCCACTACAGCGCGGAGCACGGTTTAAGAGGGCTGTGACGTCAGCGGCCCGTCTTTGGTTGCGTTTCCACTTGGCCTAGTACCGGCCGGCGGGTCCTAATTCACAGTTTTTCTGGCCTCATAAAATCGTGGGTCTAGGGCCAGAGACAACGAGGCTGAGTCGGGCTGAGTATGCTAAACTAGAGAGAGCGTCGCTGGCAAGGGGGCTACAACTACAACAAGATGGACATATTTGACCGTGATTTAATTGTAATACACGTTTCAAAATTATGCCGAAGTAACAACATACTGATACCGGTTAGTAAAAACCATGAATTAATGCTTTGACAAGTCTGCAGACAGACGGCAGGCGAAAAACCTTTTAAAATGCGTGTTTTCTAAATGGAGATTGGCTAAGCTAACGCAGTATATGCTCCGACCGTCCACACTCACAACAACGGCCTATACAGACATAAATAAAGCAGCGACTGTATTCACCATGACACAGGCAGTCTGTGGTGTGTACTTGTTTAACTTTTGTCTAGTTTCTGAACATATATGAGGAGCTGTGAGCTAACAGCTAACGGCTGTGTTGTTTTTCTGGGGTTCTCATTGAAGATGACGTCACGGCTCCGCCTACACTGCGTTACTATAGATCAGGGGTCGGCAACCTTTTTGATATGAAGTGCCATTTAAAAAAAAAAAAAATTATCAGCGTGCCAACGATCGAGAATTATCAACGGGGGGGGGGATGTTGAGGATGTTGAGGAGCTTGACGCTCGTGATCTATCAACAGGAGGGCGGGGGGCCTCGCTGCGGGGAAGCAGTGTGTGGACCTGTCAGCGCAACTTACATGATACCGAATTTAACAAACACATTTAAATAATTGGTTTAAACGGCATAATAATAAGGACGATCGTCCGTTCTGTGATTCTCCAGAACACACATGTTATGATATTAGGGTCATGCAGAGTGAGATGAGATCGCTGTCCCTTTAAGAGAGAGAGAGAGAGGGGTGTGGCGTGTGCGTGTGAGTATGTTTCTGGAAGTGAAACGAGGCAGCAGAAAAACAGAGGTCTGTGATGTATTTTGTGAAACAGAAGAACAGCTAAATAAATGCAACGGCCTCTCAAGAAGAGCTCGCCTCTCTCCAGTCATTTAAGCTAAAGTGGGTTATTGAACCTGAAGCTCGTTGCTTCTGCCCTCCTCGACTACGGTCTGGGAGCCGACAGGAAAGTTCAACACACAGATGGCCAGTCCGCCCCTTTGTAGCATATTATTTCAATGAGAGATGAGCAGATCGCCACTGGGCTTTCAACTAAAGACACACACAGCCACGCAAAAACTGCGACATTTGTAAAGCTCCTTATGGGTACTGCAATTTGTGAAGTGCTTTCTTCCGTGGTGAAACGATCAGCACTGCACCACGGAGGAAAGCGGCAGAAAGTCACCTGGAGTTAAACAGAGCGGGGCTGCGCTGCGTGCATGGCTTCCTTCTGCAGGTAACGGGGAGACGCGCTCTGGCGGCGGTCTCGTTCAGGATCCGAAAATACAATTTAAATATTTTGCACACTTATTCGACTTATTCCTAGTGTGCCACTGGCTACGGTGCCGCGTGCCAATGCTGGCACGCGTGCCAGGGGTTGCCGACCCCTGCTATAGATACTACCCCAGTTCCTAAACTGTAATGGAAATGCGCCATAAAGTGAGCCAGTCCTAACGAGGCCTAGCCATACCGAGCGAGGCCGAGCGAGGCCGTGTAGTGGAAACGCGCCATAAGAAAGCAAAAACAGAAAAAGAATTCCACCATGCAGAAGATCCCCATTGTTTAAGCCACCGCCCCCTTACAAGATAGAGAATACATCGGGAACCCCTCATGTACGTTCCTTGATATACATTGATATTGTCCATTCTTTACACTTTTATAGTCAGAGAAAGATTTTAAACATGTATTATAAACACATGCACCATCTCTACACCGAATACTCACAAAACAGTGCAACTCACATCAATTTAAGTAGCTGCAAGTAACAGCAGCTGTTCAAAAGTATCAAAGGCAAATCAAGAGAAAAGGGCTAATTTTAAGTGCATTTCAGACTATACACGTACAGATATAAAAATAACTGTGAACTTAAGTTTTTCCCCTTTTGGTTCAAATGCTAAATAAATGATTCTGATATACCAAATCAAATTGCCTTTGTGCTTCCAAACCCTGCATACGTCTAGTTCTCTTCTTTCAGCCACATTAAAGGTCCCCTATTATACTGTTTTTCATTAATATATTATAGTTCTCAGTTATGTACAAAACATGTCTCTGAAGTGATTGGCTCCAAATACCAAACAGATTGCAGCATCCCATAATCCCCTCTGTTTCAGCCCTGTTTCAAAAGTGCTGATTCTCTGTCTGTTACTTTAGATGAAAATAAGGAGCCCCTCCCCACGCCCCTCTGAGAGATATTTGGTAAAAAGAACACAATGGTGCTCTAGGAGGAGATTCAGGTGATAAGGTGGGGGGGGGGGGGTTACCTTGGTTGGTGATTGGCTAATAGTTACACAAGCCAAAACATCGATATGACATCATAAAGTCTGATCAGCTCATTTTCAGACAGGTTTTTATATAAATGGATCAGGACAAAAAGAGAGAGAATCTTTGTCCCTGAAACTTTCACAATCTCTTTACACATGGGGGAAACATGTTGATGTATAACAGACATGAAAAAGTGGATTTTTCATAATAGGTGACCTTTAAGTGACGGTACTGGAGAAATAGATTTAGGAAACGTTCACTATCAGTCTGCATTTCCAACTTTCTTCCTCTCCTTTTTTTTTTCTACATCTTTGCTCCTCAGACTGGAGCTGAGCGAGGTGGAGGTGGAGCTTGGCAGGTTCTCCTCTCTCCGGCAGGAGGTGCAGGAGGAGGAGCGGGCCTTCGGGGTCCTGAAGAAGCAGAAGGCGACGAAACGGCTGCAGCAGGAGAGGAAAGCCAGCCAGCACCAGCAGCTCAGGATGCAGCATCTCAGGGAGTACGGAAAACAAACATATTTTCCATTCACGCTCTATCGTTTTTGTGTGTCGAGCAAACAAAAATTTAATCTCAGTATATAAACAAGTGAGTAGAAGATGTCACACAGTGAAATTACATTTGTATGCCTATGGGAGACAATTAAAAATGAATTATTTGTGCACTTCAAAGTATCACTCCCTTATGAAAGTATCGTCATATTGCACCATGCCATTCTTTATTGATTCTTTTTATGAGAAGCCTCTATGGGGAATCAGCTATATCGACCTTGAACAGCCATATTGAGACTGATATGTTATGCATGTCTCTGTGATTGTGTTCTGATAGTAAACAGGCATCCATGCTGAAGAAAGAGGAAGCTGAATGTCAGAGGAAAATCGAAGAGGGCCGGGCCAGCCGCAAGGTAGCTGCCAAGTACTTGAAAGAGACCATTAAAAGGTAATCAGCCTTTAAGCCAATAAACTGGGCTCAGGGTGGAACAAAAGCATATCTCTGAGGACTCATTGGAGAGTTGACACATCCTATTGATCATTCACTCATACTGGCACAACATATTACAAGCAGCAGGCCTGATAGGATGCTTCAAGAGCTCAAATTGACAGAGAAAAGTTCTAGCTGAAAGATCTGAGGAGGGAAAAGTGATTCAAGTTAGTGAAGGAATGTCCCTCCAAAAAATACTGTACTAGAAGTCGTTTTTTTTCTGGTTAGTACGAGTCCATGTGACAGTTGGCTTATATGATTTTGACGGGTCATCTCTAACGAAAGTGTCCTTGTTGCCGACTTTCATACAGTTTATTCAATAAGGGCAAGTTACGGCGGCTCTATGTATAAAGCACATTTCACAACAAAGTCACTCATATTAAAACATTTAAATAAAGAAGAGGCAGGAAGAAATTATGAATATGCAATATATTGGTTTAAGATTAAGATTAAGAAAAAACATATATCATTTATTTGGTTAGTGAGTTATTTATACATGCACTCAATGTAACACACAAACAATAACATGATTCATAGGTGCCATTGAAGACCTCAAGCCTCGCATTATAACACTTTATCTTAATTGTCAAAATGACCTCTTAAAAGACCAAAACAAACAATTTTATTCTATTCAAAAAGTATGGTTTATGTTCAATTCTGAGTTATCATAGTAACATTTGTATCTGTACATGTAAATAGATTTGTTCTGTTTGGTTTTATATTCAATCAATGAAAATACTTTCGGTTGGGGAAAGTCGGAACATATTAAAATCAAATAAGTCATTATTTATATAAACAGAAGTACAAATATGCAATAAAAGTCCTTGTAGCCACATATATTAGGCACAGGAACAAGGCAGGACGTCCTGCACAGCGCAGGGACGCTAAACTCTAAATGCCTACATGTAAATTGAACCTGAGCTCCCTAATCAGTATCAGTGTATGGTACTTTCATATAAATACTCTAAATACAACTATACACAATAAAGCATTCCTCAGAGTCATGGTAATTAACCTTAAAGGTGGGGTAGGTAAGTTTGAGAAACCAGCTCGAGTGCGCTAGAATTTGAAAATACACAACCGGAGAAAATCTGCCACTTCCTTACAGAGCCCCTCCTCCAACACACACGAACGCGCACATGACCAATGAGGGCACGAGATAAGTTTGTGCACAGATGGAAGGCTGACAGGCAGGTAGGCCATCCAGTTATTTTAGCCGGGCCGGCTCAGATGATTGGTCGTGCTTTTTACAGTACTACGGCTTCCACAGATGACATTTTTTTATGGATTTGTTGTCAAAGCACTTCAGATATTAATTGCTATCGGGATGTTAAGAGCATTCCATGGAATATAACAAAAAGTGTATCTCAAGCCGGTTTCTCAAACTTACCTACCCCACCTTTAAAGCTCAGCTCCTGGAAGTTACAAACCCAATTAGTGTCAGCTGCTTTGTTTGTCTCTCTACTAAACTATTTCTGATCTTTAACATGCTCTGTTATTGTCCCCGTTTCATTCAGGATGCAGCAGCAAGAGGCTGAGAAGGAGCAGCAGAACCGGGAGCTACTGGAAAAGCGGATGCAGGCTGTCAAATCACTGAAATCCAACATCGCAGCCACACAAGTGAGCGCCAGCACCCTCTCATATAAATACTGTAGCATTATGTTTGTTGTTTCAGCAGTCATAAGGAACATGAGCTGTAGAGCTACAGTATGTCATATTAACATTTCCTATAGCTTCCATATCTATAAAGCTATATAAGATCATTCCAATGAGCATAAGCAAACAACCTTTCAAACAGAAACCGTAAATAGTAATGCGTTATTCACAAATAAAGCAGTAAAGAGTGATAAATAAGTTATTACTGTATATATGCGTGTATAATGTATGGTTAGGCTTTAAGCTTACACATTTGATAGAGTCCAACAGGTGCCAGTGGGTTGTTTAAGCAACTTTCTGAGCATCAATAATTCATTTGTGCAGATGAATTACTTAATTTCCGTGCACTTATTAACTAAATATAGTGCTTATGTAAATGATTAGCATGTTCATATATGTGAATGGGATGTCTTCCTTAGAGGAACATCTGAAGTATTTCTGCATACCTCGTAGAAAATAAAGGCAAAAGTGCATCTCAAATGAAGAGTTCATTTAGATAATGCATTACAATTAGCCCACACAGATGTGTATGTGCAATAGCTGCAAAAGCTGGACAGTTTTCCTGAAACCACAGGCAGTGTAACGCCACAACTGTGAGTGTTGATTTATGTTATCAAAATAATAAGAAGGAACTAATCCAGAATAAGGCTGCTCGATTTGGAAAAAACAAGTAATTGCAATTATTTTTAACATTATAATTGCGATATGATTCACAATATTGGAGTGATTGATCATTTATCATCATTGTTCTCATTATCATTAAAAGATTTCTGTAAAATGGTGTGTTTTTTTTAGGAGGATCTGTACCGAGCAAATATATTTTATTGAGTCAGTTGAATATGAATAGTAGGCAAGGAGCATCTATGCACCGACACGATACTTCTATCAGAATAATATTTACACATATTTGGCCTGTATTAAAGGGGCCCTATTGTGCTCATTTCCAGGTTCATATTTGTATGTTCTGCCTCTACTGTGACATGTTCACATGCTTTAATAATTAAAAAAAAAGGTCTTTATTTCTCTCATACTGCCTGTGCTGCAGCGCCTCTTTTCACCCTCTGCTGAAACCAGAACCCAGTCTGCTCTGATTGGTTAGCTGGCCGGCTCTGCTGTAATTGGTCAACCACTTAGAGATGTCCCGCCCCTTAGCCTATCACGTACAATGTGTTGGAGTGATAGCCAATAGAAGCGCAGGTGTTACGTAGTGATGTCACTATGTTACTGCAGTGGAGGCGTCTCAGGCAGGGGGGGGAGTGTGTGGGACAGAAACTCCCTCTGGACGGAACTTTGGGATTTGAGCTTTTGCAGACCATTTACGTGCACTAAAACCTTTTAAAGACACAACAGGAAAGGCAAAACCCCCAAAACCATAATAGGGCCCCTTTAAATATTGCTCTTCCTACGATATGAACATTGTACCAGCCCACATTTTATTTTTTATTCAATTTTGAATATTTGTTCAGCCCTAATGCAGAGTTTGTAGGCAGTTACAGTAGCTCTGCTCAAAGTGTGAATGTTCCCCTTTAACCAAGCAGAGACACCACGACAACTTGGATCTTCCATTCCTGCTGTTATAGTAACAAAACATTCATTTATGTGCACAAAATACCAATATGTGTGCACTTATTAAGTCCATTTGAGGTTATGAACTTCTCACTTGTGTGCCTCTGTAGTTTTTACAGTTAATAAAAACATATTTCTTGTGAGATGAGGCAAATGCACAAACATTTGGACATAAAATGACTTGAAGTTGCAATGAATGCCTTTGATTACCTGAGTCTTACTTCAAACAAGGCTGTAACTTTTGGTCAACTACATTAGAAAGCATAAAGAAATCATCATATATTTTGAGACATTAGGACTTTTATTTGTTCCATCCATCCTGACCAAATTACCCTTTAACATACTGAGGGAGAGATTTGAGGCAGAAGCCACATTATCATTGTATTCTCATTACACCCCCTCATTATAAATACAGTGATTCAGCTCTGGACTACGAGCACTTATATGCATCACAATCTTGCAATGCTATCATCATCAGGCTTTATTTGCCATTTCAACAGGAACATTTGATCATTTTGGAGCATCTTTCCTAGTTCAAATACATGACGTTGTCAACTAAAGCTTCATTAATCTGATGTTTTTTCTTTAGGAGAGCTTACGGGTCAATCAAAGCAGAGCCAGAGCCAAGGCTCAGAAGGAAGAGCAGCGACAGAGACAGCTGAGAGAGTCCCTGCAGGCCGAGGGATTCAACAGTATCCAGCATATGTACCAGCAGAAACAGCTAGAGGAGATACAACGAAAACAAGAGTATGTCCTCTCCTCTCCCTTTCCTCTCCCACACGCATGTCCTCCACTCCCACGCCGTGCAGCAGCGTGTGGGTGTTTTCTCTCGCTCATGGCCGCGTTTCAGTATCATGCAGTGTTGTTGATTTGCAGAGGTGGAGAAAGTACTCAGAGGCTTTACTTAATTAAAGTAGATAGTCTTATAATACTATATTACAGTATCTATTCTCATTACGCAGAATGGCTTTTTTTAAAACCGTTATACAATATTATTATTGTGTTTTTATCACTATCATTTAAATGTTGCGATTTGTCAATGTGGACCAGATTTTATTATTTTATTTTTATTATTTATATTTTATTTTGTATAATATTAGTATTATTGCTATTATTATTTTTATTATTATGTATTTATTTAATTATTATTATGTCTTAATCCAACAAGGAGGATGCATAAAAATACATTAATCTCAAAAGTTATTGCCCAAAAATGTTTTAATTACATTTTTTTATTTTTTTAATGGCTTTAAAAAAATCTAATTGGTATCAAAATATTTGAATTTGAAAGTTTTTCATTATTTGTCTACTAACGCTAAGCTGTGGATTCACAATATATTTGAGCTTATTCAGTCAAATACATCTTCATCATTGTCATTATGTCTTATTATATTTTTTGATAGCTAGTTACTATGAGGTATAAATAAGTGTAATGGAGTACAATTTTTTCCTCGTAAATGTGTTGTTATAGAAGTGATAAACAGCATTAAATTGAAATATCGATTAAAGTACTAGTATTTCCAATAGTTCTTAAGTACAATACTTGAGTAAATGTACTTGTTGACATCGTACCACGGTTGCTTTGCCTTCTTTCTCAGGCAATTAGAAGAGAGGCAGAAGTCAAAGAGAGTGGAGATTGTGGAGAAGATCCTTCAGGAGGGGCCGCTGGTGGAGAGCAGAAAGAGAAACCCGCCACCGACGCCTAAACTGTCATTAACTGACAAGTACCCGTCTCTGAGGAGGGCCAGAGAGAAGCTGCTGCACTACCTGGACCGCAGACCCCCAACGGCCACAGAGGAGAGAGCTGCCATCGTGAGTGGCTCATAGGGTGGTGCAGGAATGAGTCAGAATGTTAACACTTCCGGGTCCTTCATTTTATAGTATATGTTTTTTTGACCTGTTTTAGGTTTGATGCTTGAAAAAAAGTCGGTGGTTAACATACGCTTAAGAGATTTTCACGTCTTGTCACGCGAAATCACCCAACTCGTGAATATCCGAACCTTCTTTATGTCATAAAAACGGCGTTTGTTAACATAATGAGACGGCTAAATGTAAGCACGTCGAACATTAGGCGCCTTTAGCTCAGGGGTGATGATCGCAGCCATGTTTCCGTAATGTTCTGCATTTATAGCCTAACGTTAGCTATTTTACGACTTGGCAATTGCATGTATCATATGACTGGTGGATATCATCCTGCTAAACAAAACATGTAGGTATCATAAATGTGTGATCACATTTTTCTGCAATTTCTACGAAATCTCATTGCTTTTTGTCGAGGGACCTCCTGCGATGCTAACTTCAGGTTCACCCTAGAAAAAATGTCATTACTGCACCACTGTGATCCACTGTATTTTCATCAATCATGACCCGATGTGTGTTTTTGCAGCAGTTGAGAGACTTTAGCAGCTCGTCATCAGCCTCCTCTGATGTTGACGACCAAGAGGAACCCACCAACCAGGAAGAGGACCACCCGAGCCTTTCTGACAGCCTGGCTGAGCCTGAGTTCTCTGGCCTTTGGGACCAGAACTACAAGGTGCGCTAAAGAAAACACCACAGCTGAACAAAAGCAAATCCCTGCAAGCGGCTATATATAAACACTCATACATCATGTCCCATTCACAGCAGACACATCCTTTTTCTATGGATGTGCTTATTGCATTTATTTCCACAGCTGAATTCCCTACCTGCACACTGACGCATGGATCATGAATAATTATATTTAAAGGTACTTCACTGATTTGAAATAGTTGTGTAGCATGTTGGAAGTTAACAGAAAAGAGGATTCTACTGACTTCTTCACTGATTTAATAAGGGACAAGTTCAATTCCCCGTAGCCATACTGTACCTCTGGCTTGTTAGTGTGTTCACACACAGCGGTCAGTGTTTAAGGATGGGAAACCAGTGAGGGATTGTTCTCATTCCTGCACAACTAACTCCTACGTGTTAGTCAGGGTTGGGGTCTTTGGGGTTTTTCAAGTTTTAAACGTCTTTTTTGTGAGTCCATAACCTAAAGATAATTACTTATATATGATTTTTTGAAGAGGAAAAACTGAAAATCTTAATATTTGACAGGCTGAAATATTACTTAAACAATAACTCATTATCAAAAAGGTTTGGGATTATTTGACTGCTGATCAATTGATCTCCTAATCTTTGCAGCTCTACATTGCAAGTGAAAAGAGACACATAGGTAACACAGTCTGTTTTCATTGTCCCAGGACAACAATCAGGCCACAGCGCTGAGGAAAATAGGACAGGTTGGAACAATCCAGGTTTTTTAGAGCCTGTAATGATATATAAGAATTTAGGAAATAAAAGAGCGTTTCTGTTTGCCAACAACTAGATTCATTAACGGGACAATATACATTAGTGATGTGAGTCATTAGTGCTGTAACAATTAAAGGACAATTAATTGCTGCATCAATATAGAATAAAGAAAATATATATGTATGAAGACATTTCCTCTGAATTGTCTAAAATATTTTAAATTGTATTTTTTGTAATTTTATTGACTTAAAGGAGAGGTGTCATGCTTTTCCGGTTATTACCCGTCCCCTTGTGTGTTATGAAGGTTTTTATGCATGTAAACGGTGTGCAGAGTCAAAACCCTCAAAGTACACCCTGTAGGGAGTAAAACTCTAACACAGAAAATACCTCCCCAAAACGCCTCGTTGGAGATACGTCACTGCCCATTTGAGTCTTCCATTTTGTTCCGGGTACGGCATGATGTCAAGCGGTACCCGGAACGAAATGGACCAATCCCGAAGAGCCGTTACGTTACGTCCGCGGAGCCGTTACGTTAAGCCCCCGCTGATTGGTCCAAATTGACCAATCCACGGACTTCCTCACACACACATCTGTGTGCAGGGAGCAGGCAGCTCTGCTGATTTCTCCTCCCTGGCTGCAGGCTGATAACAGACAGTTGGGATCGCGGCGAAATTCTCTCTGCAGACCCATTCTCACAGCGTTTATCAACCTTTTTCTTACTCAATATCAAGCCACACTTATTGTTTTTACTTCGGATGTGACTTTGTGTGTGCTCAGGATGAGTTTGGCTGTGTTTCGCTATGTATCCTAAACAAGGAAACAACACCTCCACGGAGCTCAGCGCGATTCACAACGTCCCGACCAATCAGAGCACACTGTGCTCACAGGGAGGGTGGGGGCTGGAGCTATTGGAGCTACAACGAGCCGTTAAAGGCAGAGAGTGAAATTCAGTGAATACACGTAGTTTACAGAGATGCTGTATGAGAAACCAATGTGAGTTTGGAAAAATGCACAATATAAATCTATTCTAGTATACCTCAACAATGGAATTATGATCAGTGGAAATGGCCATGACACCTCTCCTTTAATATAATGATATTAATTGTTATTTATAATCAAATTATACTATATTATATATATATATTATACAACACTCACATGCCATGCACACTAGGAGTTGTCTTCCATACCAGAAAATGGAACTGTGACATGTTCGATGTTTGACCTCAGCTCTGCCCCTGCTCTTTATCTATCCAGCTAACTGTGGCTAATGCTACTTTAACAATTCCAGAAATAGTTCCTGGCTCAACTCATTAATCCATTTAAACACATCATTAATAGGATAACAATGATACAACCATGATTCTTGCCATTATTAAAAACAATGGATATTATTATTATTACTTTTCACCTTTTCCGGCATATGTCAGTTGACCTTCAGCTTAATTTCCTACAAATATTTTGGAATTTAAAGGTTTTACAGTAATTGATATAAAATGAATGCTAATGCTGCAGTGCATTGACAGCACCAAATTGATTTATTGGGCTTCTCCGTGGTATTTCTTTGTAGCAGAAACCTGCTGACACCGAGGTGAGTTCTCTCCCATCCTGTCCCCCCCCCCACACACACATAACTACACACTTGAATGTGGGGCGACAGGCATCACTTCTCATCGCGCTGGTGCGTTTGAGGCCTCGGAGCGAACGCGGTGCTACAGCTCCGAGCTCTGAGCTCTGAGCCGGAGACAAGTGAAGTGGAAGCGATCTCTCCTCCTCACATGCAGATCAGACTCATTCCCTGTTAAAGGCTACTTCTCAACACAGTAATGGCCAGTGCAGTAGACCAGCACAGCAACGTAACACAGTTAATAAGATAATTCATGAGGCGGAGAACGATGATGTAATGTCATGTCACTTGTGCAAAGTGCTTTACATTACATCCTCAGAATAAGCCTTGCTATGTGAAACATGGCTTTTAAAACATCATTTCACTCGTTTGTTTCTTCTTAATAGCTTTATTGTTGGAATACTCATGTTATTCCAGTATTTAACACAACTTTTTTTGTGTAAAATGGTTTGCTAGAACCTTGCTGACAAAGTTATCAAGTAACAATAATGGCTAAATGCAGATTAGAAATCCTTTCCTGATTTAAAATCATAACCTTTTTCAAATATTTAATTAAATGTAATAACATTATGAATTAAGATGGATATTATTTTACTGTTGAAAATCAAATTCCTCTGGCAAAAAAAAATTAAAAACAAGTATTTCTTCTTGACCATTGACATTTGGAAGAGATAACATACAAAACTACATAAATTGTTAGCCCCATTGATTATTATTATTTATTATTTCCACTGATAAATTCCAACACCATAAAAACGTATCCAGAGCGTTCTGCTAACACCTTTTCTGTAACATTCCTGTAATGCAGTTTCCTGTTTCCTATCAACAACGTGTATGACTGTACTGATCTGTATTAAGCCAGTGTCACCAATCTCAAGATGGAGCAGATTACTGATATCATAGCAACAATAAGCGTCAAATTGACTTTAGCTAAAGATAAAGCTACATGTCTATATTACAGCAGACTAAGCCGATAGGAAGTACATTGTAATAATCTCATTAAAGGATTTCATAATACTATGTTAATGAGGTTTCATCTTGTTTGCACGTGACTAATATACAGTTAGTATTCAGGCATAGTATAGCCCCTAGCGCTCAAAGGAGAACATTTTCTTAAAGCAGGAGAAATCTAAGGAACTGAAGCAAATATGACAAGTATGAGATAATAATCTTACGATGTGAGAAATTGAGTTAAAAATGTTTATTATTTAAAATGACTTCACTAGCTGTTGCTTCCCTGTGTGGTTACAGAAGCTCCTGAATGAAAAAACAACATTGGAACAGACAGAAGTAAAGCAGGAAGAACCGGCAATGGCCATTGGAAAGCTCACTCTCCCTCCTAAAAAGGTTCATGGGAAAGAATTGAAAGGCCCTCCGTTCATCAGTAAACCAGAAGTCATCCTCTTCAAGGTACCACACTACTGCTTGAAAGCATGTCCTGAAATGTCTTGTGTGTCATGTACAGGTTTCCCATTTAAAACTATGTTAGTCTAACTAAATGTTCTGTTTTAGGACTTCGAATTGGGTCAAACGTATAAGAAGAAAATCATCCTGACTAACATCAGCTACATCACCAACCACTGCAAGCTGCTTGGGGTCTCGACCCACCTGAAGGATTTCATCACTATCAAGTAAGATGTTACACTGTCACTAAACACACACCAGTGACTACAGTGCAGTGCACATGGGGCAAAAAGTGTTCCTGAAATCATGACAAACACAATCACTAGGACAGTATGCAAATAAATGCTTCAGATGACATCACTTGAGGCGATAGATCAGATTTGACGCCTGTACAGTATGCATTAGAACTTCCCAAGTACCCCTTAAACAAGCGATACAAAGCAACAGAGACTTTCAACCAATTACATACAAATGTTTGATTGTGTTATGCTGTTTCTCCCTGCTTCTAGTCTTTGAGTTAAACTTGGCGACACATAACTTGGACCTAACTCTCTACATCGGGTCTAAAAAAATAATTGTTGACCTGTCTTTTGAAAGTTAATCTACAATTTTACAATGCACTCATAATACCATCTTTTCACCCCCTGTCTGAAACGGGAGTCCAGTCTGCTCTGATTGGTCAACTGCTTACTCTTTTGAAAATGTCCCGCCCTTTAGCCCATCACGTACAATATATTGGAGCGCTAGCCAATAGAAGCGCGAGTGTAACATAGTGATGTTACTATGTTACTGAAGTAAACAAATGAATCAAATGGAGGCGTTTCAGGCAGGGGGTCGTAGTGTGTGGGAGAGAAACTCCCTCTGGAGGGAACACAGGGATTTTAGCATTTGCAGACCATTTACATGCACAAAAATAGATATAGAACACACGAGGAAAAGGGAAAACAGCTAAAAGCATAATAGGCCCTCTTTAATGTAGCTATTTTAAAATCAGATTGATTGATTCTATTTATGGATTATCAGGCAAAAGAAAAGCAAAGGATGCTTGTAAAGAGTGTTTCAAATTCAGGTTTTGTGACAATAGCTACAGGTGTTGGGTTTAAATGTTAAAGCTCCTACATACTGCATTTGTGACAGCTTTAACTACCACATGGCAACATCTGTTGATGCATCACCACTCAATACCACCACTTGTTGTCATGTAAAGAGACAATGGAGTGGACGTGAAAGCAGAGCCTGTCCTCCCACATATGGACGCCAGCTTGGCTCCACACGATCTCAGCTCCTCTTATGAGTCAGTCTACGTCTCTGCCTTCTCCTGCTTCTTTCTCTCCGCCTGCCAGCAGCCCACAGGCAGGGGAAGAGATGCATTGTTCTGCAGGTCACTCGCTGTGTATCACTTTCCCATCAGCTCCCCCGTGACTTGATGTGGTTTCTTCTTCTCTCTTCTTTCTGCCTGACTGAGCGAAGCGTCTCCCAGGCTACAGCGGGGTCAGCCGGAAACTACTGATGCCGTTCTTCTCCAGCATTAGCACTGGACCACTTGTCTGAACACATCACTTTATAGTTCTCTGATCTTAACTCACATGTAGCAAACATGCACTTTCACATACTGTGTATAGTGTTCATTAAATCCACTCATCTTGCCATCTCTCTTTCATGTTACTGACAGTACACTCAATCTCTCTTCAGATAGTTCAGGATAAAACACAATTTGAAAGTAAAAATAGTTCGAAAATGAATAAGATTAATACACATAATTACAACAGGAGCTCCCTGCTGTTATTTTTTTACATTAGATTCATCAGTTCTGAAAGATACAAACAAAATGTCTTCATGATAAAGCTTTATTAGTTTCCCCACCAGATGGTTTGTTACACAAAGACATTGGAGAAGCCGTCAATGGAAACAGTTTGGAAAAGGGGAGGAACTTTCAAGAAATACTTTTCATGTGATAGGATCAACAATCTAATGAAGTATACAAATATCTATCAACTCTAGAAATCCCTCAGTGCCATTCTTTGCTTTTCTTTCTAAATTCGGAAATAACTGGTGCTGATGCAGCCTCTCTAACCTCTTTAGGAGCCGCCATTGATGTTTTGAATTCAAACACGCTGTAGTTGTTCATTTGTCCAGGCTTCTGCAATCGGGACATAAACGTATTCCTGGAAGCCTGACAAGAAGGGTTATTGTGTAATATCGCAATAATGTGCCATACTCAGCCACTTCATTAATATTCCCTGAAATGAATGAAAGGAGTAAAATAAGTCAAATAAATGAAATTCAAAAGCTATAAAGCCCTAATTCAGATCAATACAATCAGGGGTTTTGCTTATACAGCCTTACATGGTATGGTTTGACCAGTTATAGCCCTCGTCAACCAGCATGCTGTTAGATGGCCATCTCCCCTGACATTTTAGTCACTCTTGGCTCATATGACTTGTTACAGCAGATCCTGAACTCCCCAGATGGCAGGCAGTTTTTGTACAGATTTACAAGGTGTTGGGAAAAATGATGTTACCAATCAAAACACCAAATACCAAGACAAAGAAAGTGTTCTTTGTTTAAAGTATGACATGTTGAGCAAAAATTGTGCAATTTTTCTTCCCCACCCACAAATGTTGCTCAGCAGCAGTAAAGTGAACTAAAGTTGTATTGAGAATGTTTGTTTTAATATAGCTTTCAGCAGGTGTTGATTGTACTCCCATTGTATTGACTCCAATGGATAATATATTTTTGTCTTAGTAATTTGAGTTTTTTGATGCTTAACACATGTCTGACATTGTTTCTGTGTTTGCATATAAGTAGTAGTCTAGAATGTTTTACTTAATTAAACAAAATCTAATAGAAATTGCTTTATCATAACTTGTACTGTATTGATGTTTTAGCTTCTATTTGGATTCATTATGATAACTTAATAAAGATGAATCCTTAACATTGAAAAACCTTTTAAAACTGTCAACAAAGCTTTCATTTAGGGCATTCTGTGTATGTTCATTGAATTCAATAATTGGATCTGCTGTATCCCCTCACTACTGGGTCAAAACAACAGCCCAGGACTGCCAGAATTGGTGTTCGATAAACTAGTACTAATATTGGTACTCGACAAAATATAACAATTTGAGGATAATGGAGCATTAACTAGTAAGAAAACCTTTTAAACTGTGTTTCAGTAATCAAAACAAGCAACTAAATCTGATCTGTAAGGTATCCTAATAGTCATTTTGATGCCAATAGAAACTGCTGTAAATTAATTGGGTAGAGTAATATAGAAAATTGCAGTCGCTATTGATAATAGATAGGCTATTTAAAAATCATGATTTGTTTAGGATGTGTCAAGCTATTCTCTTACCAAAATGTGATTTTTTTGGAACCAAGGTGATATCATTTACTATCCACAACTTTTGCTAATGAAGAACAAATAAACAGAGTGAGTCCAAACATTAATTATTTAGTACGAACATCAGTTAAAACCGCAGTGGAGCTTTATTTCCTATACTGTATCATGCCAGTGTATCTTTCTTATTTAAAACAATCACCTAGGACTACTACGTTTTTCTCGTAGGGCAAATACCATTACCATGCAGGAACAAGCATTATATTCTAGCAAAGTATTCTAAGTCAAGAGATCAAGCTCTCACACACTACAGAAACAGTATTCAGGTAATCTTCACAAGCATTGTCAGAGACTTGATGCTTCACTGTAGGTCGCCTTCAGACATGGTTAAGAGCGTGGGGGGGTGTGAGCTCTGATGAACTGAATAATGATCTGAGAATGCTTATTGATTTACTGTAGGAGAAAACAATGGGCCAGAATTTAAAATAGAACACCCGGCATAGTTAGTAATACTGTACAGCCACGGTCCCAGCTTCATCACTTCAGTAGACTGCAATAAATATGGTGTACAGTATGGCCTCGTTTGCAGTGCGTTATATAGGGCTGGAACGGGCTTTCTGAAACACTGCCTCACTTCGCATGTAATCCCAAGTGAACTGCTCTATTTTATCTTCCCGTGTATTTTCATACCAGCTGTCCTGAAGCCATGAAAGATGAATGGTACCAATAAGGATGGAAATTAGCATTAAAGAAAAATCAATTCTGATGAAAGTTCAATGTGACATTTATAATTAGCAACAGATTCACCATGCTAGATGGAATGCTTTCATACACTTCCAGGTCACAGTGGTGAGCTGGATGGCAGATCCAGGCAGCCAAAATGACAGCTGGACCAACAACTTCAAACCAAACACACTTATCCGTTGCCCACTGGTAGTAATTCCTACTTGTCTCAACCACGTTTGAATTAAGCTGTCCAACTATGAAGCATAAATCCCCTTTTGTCTTTCTCAAATTGAGTTTGAAGATGTCCACTGCTGTTCAAACCATGTTTCAGCAAAAGCCACCCAATCAGGTTCCCCTGCAGTTTCAATGTCTTTAAATGTTCTGTTCTTCTACAGACACATTTTAAACATTGTTTAGTTCTGGAAAAGTTTGTTTGTATCGTAGGCAGAGTAGACGGCAGCCTGCTACACAACACAAGATCAACAGAATTCAAGCAACTTCCCACAACCCATTAGCTTTCCTGCTCTATTATACTACTAATCATATTAGCAAACATGACCACACGTGTTGTCTTACTTTTAGCTGAAGTGACAGAACAATCATCCACCAGGGAAAAGTGCCCTGTTAACGTCAGGCTAGAGAGCTAATTGGCTAGTGCTAGCTGCAGCCCATTAAAAAGCATGTAAATGTCACTTTGGTCATGTTAGATGCTAATGTGGTCCTTACAACTCGCTGTTTTCCCATGACTTGTAGCAACAGCGAAGGTTAGCTTACTTTGTCTCTTGTTCATACAGTGTAAACAATTGGTGGACCAATCAGTTTACAGCTCTGTCATTTGGGACAAAACTTCCTGCAAATATTAGAGGACGTTAATAAAGGAGGCACTGTAATCACAGAAAGATTCACAAAACTTGAATGCCTTATTCTTGGTGATATCATTGAATAAGTACGCAAATCAAAAAATGCACATGGATATATTTGCACATGTGTTATTAAAAAGAAGAATTTCACTTTGACTTTATTCACCCCATGCTGTCCTGTATTCATTTTGTATCTGTTTATCCTTGATTGATGTGTATAACAGAAGGAAAAGTGCAGAATTAATTCTCCTTCCTCACAGAGTTTGGCAAGTTGACATAAGAAAACTAATATGAACCCTTTCCAGCTTTGTTTTGAACTACCTGCAGGCCAACATCTCATCATTTATACATGAAAACACCCACTGCATGCATAAAAATGTCCAAATGAATACGATGAAACCTTTATGAAGACCGTAAGACAAAGGCTTGGTATCTTTTATGTATTCTAACTGTAGCTTCTTCCTCATTATGGTAGTAGTCGAATTTATTTCTCGAGCTTATCTATTTATTTTTCAGAATCCTCCGTGCTCCTCTGGCTGGCTGCCTGCTATATTCATATCGATCGGCTCTCCTCTTGTGTCTTTCGAAGGGCGGCAAGTTGTGAAGCTCCTCAGGCAGCTTGGTGTTGGTGTAAACATGTGCTGTGAGATACACATGTTGCATTGAAATAGCTCACAGTGCTCATGGTTCTTTTCTCGACTGGAAAGAAACGTTTGGTAACAGTGCGATAATAATATAAAATGATACCAAACAATAGCTTTTGTTCTCCTCTTCGTCTTGTGCGTGGTTCAAACTGAGCCTCAGGTTGACTGTTGACCTCGGCTCTTTAGCTTATCCGCTCTCAGGAGATGTTGCATTTTATCTGAAGCTGCTGCTAATGCTGGTATTCTGTTGAATGTATTTCCTCCTGAAGTTGCACATACCTTCTGTGGTGTTCTTGTTTTGTCTTGTTTTCTGTTATTTATGTGTGAAGCCACGCAAAGACGAAACAAACACTGCTTTTAAATTGTGTTACTCATATCTTTACATTATTCAACTCTGAAGAAAATATCTTAACTTAATTATCCATATTTATATGTCTTAACTTAATTATCCATATTTATTTGCTGTTGTGGGGTTTTTTTTGTTGAAAAATGCAGATTTTCTTATTCAGAACTTAATGTGATTTGACTTTCAGCTTTGATCCCCCTGGTTCTTTATCCACTGGGATGTCCTGTGACATGCAGGCTGTTTTTCAGCCTATGGTTAGTAACACCCCCTCCTTTAAAACTTCTACACATTTGATTGTTAAAAGACTGAAGACTTGTTGTGTTTTTAATCCTTTTTATATCTGTGAAATGTACCAAAAACAAAAAAATATATTAGTTATTAAATTGGAATAAACCATTGTTCAGACTTTCATAATACTGTATATAAATAATAAATGTATTTCCTTGCAGTGCAATCAATGGCACATTCTGTGTTGTGTTGACTGTTCTTTACCACATTGGATTTAAAACTGAGTAATTAAGACATTAAGGTGCTTGCGTTTTATTTGAGTGTTTTTACATCCACATCAGATGAACAGTGTAAGAGTTACGGAGTCTTGGCTTAATCCTGTGGCTCTGTATATCATAATCTTAGACATGTATGAGCTGTGCAAGGCAACAAGAGGTACAGAGGACTGAGATATTCCCTGCATCACCTTTATATTATTTCAAATAAGATCTAAAATGATAGTTAAATCCAAAAACAGTACATACATGTAACCTTGTGAAGAATGGAAATATTGGAAGTTGTTAAACTTGTATACAGCTTTCTTCTGTTTCTCATCAGCAAAGTCAAAATAACTATCTGCTCGCTGTCATTCGACTTTAAGAATCAAATGTCTGTGGATTTATCTAATATCAAAGTTTAATTCTGAATTCAATGTCAACGGTGTTATGAAGCAACACATTGTCCCATTATCTGATCACCTCAGATCAACGAGGATCTGGAGGGAGAGGTCCGGTTTGCATCAGCAGTGGGTCCCTTCTCTGTGCCCGTCAGATGCACCATAAAGAAATGTGATGTGAGTCATGCTGTGTAGCACTCCTAGAGGAAATTACATTCAAATGACCAATGTTATTTTCATGCTTTGCTATTTTTCTAGCATTGCATATTTTTGTGGGTATACTGTACCACATTGTATTTATTGGCCTTATAGTAATATAAGGACAAATAGGATAAATAAAGTATCTATCTATCTATCTATCTATCTAATATAAGGGAAAATCGGAACAATAATGATGGAACAAATATGACAACCTAATGCAGTATTTGTATATGTATTTATGTATGTTAAACTCTGTACTTAAAAAAATTGGTACCACTTTACAATAAGACTACCCTTATAAACGATTCATAAAGGGTTTATAATTAGGTTATTAATTAGGTTGTAAACACTTTATTAATCATTAAGAACCATTTATAAACCAGTTCTAACATCAACACAGGCTCACTATTTGGCAAGATGACTAAGCCTTATATTGGCTACTTAGCGAGAATCAACTCGGTGAACAACAGATACTAAGGATGCTGGCTGATGAAGAAGACGAAGTACGCTAAGTAGCCAATATAAGGCTTAGCCGTACAGATAAATGTGGGCTCACTATTTGGCAAGCAACCGGTCACAGTTGCCCTGTTTATCTCATGTCTTATACAAGCTTATTAATGATTTATAAAGGGTCCACAACCTAATTAATAAATGAATTACAAACTATTCGTAAACCCTTTATAAGGGTAGTCTTATTGTAAAGTGGTACCAAAAAAATCTTCATTGCTAATGCTAATTTCTGTATATAAATGTATCCTCTCTCTAGATGGAAGTTGACAACCAGTTCATTGACTTTGGTTCGCACGTAGTCGGCCAAACTGTTTCATGGACTATCACCTTGACCAACAAGGGAGCTCTGGCCAGCCGCTTCAGCCTGGACACTTCCGCGTGTCTCAGTCCAGAAACTAGCCACGTCCAGATGGCATCCCATGTCTCTGCCAACACACGCCAGGTCAGCCTTTTGATCTGAAACTCGAGAGTTGCTTTTTGTGATGGCCTTATGGAGAAAATGTAATGCTACAAATTATAAACTAGATACAGCATATATGATGAATGTGTAGTCAATTCAAATAACCAGGTCCAAAGACACTCATATAAATAAACGTTCATGTACAAAGTCTGATGAGTTGCTGTTTGCTGACAGGAAACAAGCAGTCCAAACACAACATCTGGCAGCCAGAGCAGCTCTGTATCCATGGGGACTGGCAAACTCCAAGCAGAGGAGGAGAGTCAGCAGCTGTCTGAGCACCCAGGTAAATCTGTTAAACAGTTGGGGCCCCGGTTCGAATCCAACCAGGGGCCCTTTGCTTCATCTCATCCCCTGTCTCTTTCCTCCCTTCCTAGGTTTTTACTGTTGTGTTTATATAATAATAGCAAAACGGCCCAAAACATAAAACGTTTTAGAAAAGCACAAACAAAAGTTGTTAACATTCAGTATGCACAAACGCCCAAAATATTATTAAATGCTCATTTTTTTGTTAACCCTAAATTCAAGTTCTATATGAATTTAAAACTGGAACTGAAACCTGTCACTCAAAACCCAATCCATGTCATGCTAACTGGTGATGCTAAATTTGGTATCATTTCTTTCCTTTTTCTCCGCTACCCATATGTATCACGACCATTCCACACAACCTTTCAGTAATATCCAGGTAAACATGACAACCTTAATATTTCTCTATAACTGTAAGGCAAAAATACAAGATAAAAGGTAAAAATAAGCAGCAATTAACTTGTACTAACATTGTAAGTCTGCTAATGTTAATTAGCTAGACTAAAGTTAGCAAACGAACCTTAGCACAACAACAACAGATACAAGCTAGCCAGCTAGCTTACGTTAGCAAACTCCAAGTTATTTGCTCTTTAACGTCACTTTATAAACTTAGTTATATTATTTTTTTTTTACTTGGGTGTAATTGGTTGAGGTTGTACAGCTTTTTTACATAGATGAACACTTGCTATCCAACCCAGTCTCACGGCATTTCGTGTTATAGTCACGAAATTAATGTAATCTATTGATTCGTGTTCACCAACAACCCTAACCCCTTTTCGCATTTTTTTCGTGTCAGACAGAACGATTTTAAAAGCAATGCATTTCTATTGGTAGTATGTTTCGTGCCTGCACCACGTCTTTTTGTCCGGTCGGCCGGGTCTTGGAATACCGGAAGCTGTGTGGTTCATATAAACATTTTCTTACTCAATATCTTACCCTAAGCCTAACCCTATCCCTTTTATTTTAAATTGTATAATGTCTGAGTTTTTTTGCCATCCGCGAGGAAAAGAAATGGGGCTCAGAGCCTCAGAATACTGACATCTGTATTTTTTGTCATCTTTTTTTCCTTCTAATTTGTTATTATTTACATTGCTTTTAAAATCGTTCTGTGTGACACGAAAAAAATTGCGAAATCGTGTTGGTGAACACGAATCAATAGATTACATTTGTGACTATAACAAGAAATGCCGCGAGACTGTGTTGTGCTATCGTACCCTGATGATTATCTCTGTCATACCCAATTTCAGATTTCACTTTTTCCTCCAAGCTAAGGTCTCTAAAGGGTCCAACAGTTTAGGTTGGCCCCAAGCCTGGAGCTCTCTAGCTAGACCCTTCTCCTCAGAGCAGTTAAAATGGCTGTAGACTCCTGGTGTTGTTGTATAATATTTATCAGAGTTTTGAACAAAATCAATGCCAACTATAAGTTTGCAGTAGGATGTAGTGACCTTTTCAAAATGTAACAATCTTTAACACCCACAATCTTTCCTTGGCCTTAGCCAAGTGTTTTGAATGCTAAACAGAGCCATAATCATGCTTTAGTTACAAGAAGCTGTGTTGTAGGAAGAAAAATAGACTGACAGTAAATCAGTATTACGTTTTACTGTTATGTTTATGAAAATACAGCAGTATACTAATCATATTAGCATGTGCAGTTCTATATTAATATAATTTGCGAAGGACTGTTTCCTAAAACAGCCTCTGAAACACAGGAACTAAGAACAAAATCTCCTGTTGTGGGTGATTTCTCTCATCTCTTTATTCCTGTTAGGACATGCGGTCCTTGTAAGAAAAAAAAAGAGCGCACACACACAGAACGTGGAGGGTTCACCTTGCTCTCACAGCACTCTCTTTAATGTTCCCTCAGATCAGAAATCTTCATCACTACACTCAGCAGTTTCCTCCACTGATGCGTTGATAAGCTGCTCAGTCTTTCTTCTCTGTTCTGCTGGTTTGGAAAAGACTGAGTCTATTTTTCAATATTCACCATTGTTGCGAAAGGCTGTTTGATCTAGGCAGAATTTTTAGGCTGCTGACGTTACTGAATATTTTGCCTGTATTTGCTTTTAATGCCACCAATATCTCTTGAACTAATGGCCTGATTGGCATCACATTGAATGCGCCTATTCATGCTCCCAAGACAAGGTTTATTATTTTTCTAGGCCATCTGTCCAAATTCTGATGTGCTACTGTATCTGCTGCACCTTGCTCTAATAACACACTATTTGAAGTGCTCCCTCATACTGCCAGTAGGAAGAAGGCGTCTGATTTTGGTGGCCCTCATGAGCTTTCCCTTAGTGCCACCATGAGGCCGAATTTTGGGTTTTTCAAACCATAGATATATCGAGTTCACAGTGTTGTTGTTTTTGGAGGGTTGGCTGTTATCCCAAGACAGGTTGATCACTCAGCTATAGTGTGTGTGTGTGTGTGTGTGTGTGTGTGTGTGTGTGTGTGTGTGTGTGTGTGTGTGTGTGTGTGTGTGTGTGTGTGTGTGTGTGTGTGTGTGTGTGTGTGTGTGTGTGTGTGTGTGTGTGTGTGTGTGTGTGTGTGTGTGTGTGTGTGTGTGTTGTGTGTGTGTGTGTGTGTGTGTGTGTGTGTGTGTGTGTGTGTGTGTGTGTGTGTGTGTGTGTGTGTGTGTGTGTGTGTGTGTGTGTGTGTGTGTGTGTGTGTGTGTGTGTGTGTGTGTGTGTGGTGTGTGTGTGTGTGTGTGTGTGTGTGTGTGTGTGTGTGTGTGTGTGTGTGTGTGTGTGTGTGTGTGTGTGTGTGTGTGTGTGTGTGTGTGTGTGTGTGTGTGTGTCAGAGGCTTTAGCTGCAGGTCCAGAAGCTATTCCTGAGACGTGTGTGTCCACTGATGTGGATGCCCAGATGGACCAGAGCAACTCAGACTTTGGTGACATATGTCTAGGAAATGTAAGTATTTCAATCTTATCTTTTACAGTCAAAATGATGTTGACGATTCCATTACTTTTTTTTATAACAATTATTTTATAACTTCAAACCCTGATGCTACAGTCCATTTTACTCACCTGTCTTGTTAAGATACAGACTACAAGTGTAGGTGGCTTTAGACAACATGTCAGGGAATTATTCATAGATTCATCATCTATTAATGACGATGAATAGCTGTTTCACGACTGCTTGACCGATAAAACCTTCCCTGTGGCTGGCTGCATGTATAGGAAATGGTTATATTTGAAGTTATTGGACTTATCTGTGTAACTAGACCAGAGAGATACCCAATCTATTTCTTAGACAGATTATTATTTGCATTTGTGGAAAACTTCCTGCCTCTCCGTTTTGTTTTTAGCTCAGTGTGCCTTGTGGCCCATATGAAGTTGTGGAGTTGTTCAGGGTTCATTACGTCTCTCTGGTGGGGGGCTAATGGTGTGCTGCCTCTCCCTCTGCGCCTGTTATGGCTGTGTGTGTGTGCGGCATGTCTGCATGCCCGTGGCTCGATTATTGTCATTATGAGTGATACTTTCACATTGTGTGGTTGAAGGCTGGTGTCTTATATGGCAGATTATCCATCATGCTGTTGTTGTCACACCATATTGAGTCTGTTGCTGCACGATTGGCTCACTCTTTAGTTTTTGTATTATTTCTCTCACCACCTTTATGCCTTGGAGCTGACTAAACAATCGCTTCTCACTGTACGTAGTATGATTAAATGCTATTTAAGAGAACTGAGAGATTTCAGCTTCCCCTACATTGACAGAAATGGTTTGTGTCGTGGAATAAAACAGTTAAACCGAATTCAGCCAGATAAAAGCTCTTGGAGCTCAGTTAAAAACACTCAAGGTCATAGGCTAACTTTTGTTTTAGTGAGATGTTCATCTGAGTAAAATTGTCATCTCACATTTGTTTTGTGGAATACTTTTCGACTGTAACATACAATATGTCATGTTTGATGTACCCTCCTTCTAGGTAAAAGAAGGGGAGATTGGTCCTTTCGAAAGCATCAGACTGGAGGTCATATTCACTCCAACCATTCCAGGAGAGAGCAAACTGGACTTCCACATCAGATTCTCTGGCTTAACCAGCAAACCAGTAAGACACTACGATTCTATCACCTTGGGAATGTAATTAAAAACAAGATAAGGGTAGACATTAAAAAAATGATAGAGCCATAGAGAGACTGTTATTCTATGTAAACCAAACGTTTTTTGTACCTACAGATACCCATCCAGGTGAAGGGGGTGGCAGTCAGCGTCCCTGTCTGGGTGGTTCAGCCCAGCATTGACCTGAAGATCTGCATGTTTGATCGCCTCTATCAAGACAGCATCGTGGTCCAAAGCAGGTCGGTCCCATACACTGTGATTGCTGACTGATTTTTCATGTAGATAAACCCCTTGATGCAGAAATGTTGTTGTGAAACCTGCACTGTTGCACTTGTGTTATTTTAGTTTCCTGCTAAGCTTCCAATCATAACCCAGAATTGTGTTCTGACGTCTCACTTATTTTCATCTATACAACAGTACCTAGAAGTTGAAAATGTTTTGTATATCTACTTATTTGTTGTTGAAATTAATCAGGAAATCCCTAGAGTAAAGTTTAAAATGTAGCTGCGTACCTTGTTAGCTTAATTCCTGTGTCATACTTAACACTATAATACAATAAATGTAATTTAATGGAGAAATCCACCCGAGACATTTGAAACAGTCGCTCTGCCCTTTTTATTGAATACTACGTGTTTTATATCCCGTGTTGATGCCCAATTGGTTTACATCCATTGACACATCTGTCTTGACGAATTAAGGGCAGCGAGACGTCATTAGTTTTCATATCAGTGTCACTTTAAGTAATCATTGGTCACAGTTGGAGAACATAATGGATCAAGGGCAAACATAGTGTGCCAAGAAACTATACGAAGCATTATCTGAGTTCCATTACTTTTAATGTTAGGTAAAGGTTGTAATTAAAACAACAGGCAACAGTAATTGTGAAGGACAATGAGACCTCAGGGTTGCTTTTATTTTACGGCCAGGTTAATTCTTTTTTTAAGCCTTCGTACTGTTTCAAATGTCCTTGTTTGTATTACATTTAGTTAAACTCATCGTTTTTTACTTTAGGTCAAGTTTTATTTGAGTCTGGGCATTGTTGTGTTATCTTAGTCAAATAAAATTAGATTTTTTTTTAATTTTAGTCAATGAAAAATAGAGAGAGATTTTGGTAGAGTTTATATTTTTTAAACTTCATTTTAGTCTTTTGCTGTTACACGATATTTCATGTTAATAACAATGCACACAGTATTTTATGACTTCGGACCTGCCCGATCTTTTTATCTTGGTCATGAAAAAAAAGGTTGTGGACCAACATACATACATACATTATATATTTCGTAAAGAAATTAGACAGTTTTAGGTGTTCCTTGGTTTCCTCATAGTTTTCTTTAAAATAAATCAAAATCACCTCTTTTAGGATGAGTGTAAGTGATCACCAGAAATCAGCAAGATGGAGCAGTGAAACTGTTCTAAATATAACATGCACTAGTACACAGTACATTTCTCTGAGTAAAATTGACTCAAATTGAAGAAAATGTTACTCTAAAAATATTACATTTGGTCCCAACCTATATAGAGTAAAATGTACTCTTTGTTCAGAGTTGTATTTTTAGAGTTCATTTTAGTCTATTATGTGCTTAGATTTGACTCTGCTTAATGGTTATTTACTCTATGTAGTGGATATTAAAAACAACTCTACTGCCATTTTACTCCCAATAGAAGGTCATTTCACTCAGAATAGAATAAATGAACCATAATGATCTTTACAATAAAAAAGGTCAATAAACCAAAGTGCTTAAGGAACATGAGTGGGCGTGTGTGAAGCTGACCATTGAGCGGCCCGACCAAGCAAGGAGGCAGAGAGTTCAAATACAACCCGGTGTGGGCATTTATTCCTCTTTGTGGTACAGGATACACAGCCTCAATATGACTGTCTCACGTGAACACAGTCACGGACCGTCTCCACAGCAGCGTTAAAAAATCTTGAAACGCTTCTGCCCATTCACTTTGAATGGGGTGACGTCACTTTCCCTCACTTTTCGCCGAAATGCATTGTGGGCAGGCGAGCGGAGATTCTCAGGATTTTCAAGATTCAAAGTTGAACAATGTTCAACTTTTGAAGCTGAGGTGGAAGCGGCAGCCAATCAAATCCCGTGTACGCAAATCTGGCAGTTCAAGCTCTAGCCAATCAAACGGCGTGTATGCTGGGAGAGACATACCGCAGATCATTTCCTCATATTCCAAAAAATGGAGGAGAAATTAGCGGTAGCGAATCAATCACCCGGTGCTTTATGACCAGACCTACCGGGATATAAACCGGAGGAGCCAGGCATGGAGGGAGGTGGCAGAGACAGTGGTATGTTTTCGCCTGTTTTGGGGAGTTTATATCCAGTTTACTTCGGGCTTTTTGGCTTCGTATGTCGCGGGCGGGAGATTCATGTGATTGGTTGATCGCAAAAAAATCCCCAAGCCTCAGATACGCCCACCTCCAAGATTTTTTTAACGCTGCTGTGGAGACGGTCCGTCACCAGTCACCAGTCACCAGTCACCAGTCACCAGTCACCAGTCACCAGTCACCAGTCACCAGTCACCAGTCACCAGTCACCAGTCACCAGTCACCAGTCACCAGTCACCAGTCACCAGTCACCAGTCACCAGTCACCAGTCACCAGTCACCAGCCACCAGCCACCAGCCACCAGCCACCAGCCACCAGCCACCAGCCACCAGCCACCAGCCACCAGCCACCAGCCACCAGCCACCAGCCACCAGCCACCAGCCACCAGCCACCAGCCACCAGCCACCAGCCACCAGCCACCAGCCACCAGGACCTCACCCACCAGGACCTCACACACACACTAACAGGAAAACAGAACCTAAATACACACAGGACTAATCAAACCAACAAGACACAGGTGAGGAGGGAGGAGAAACACAGGGCACCAGGTGAACGCAATCACCAGCAACAGACAAGACGGGAGGGGGAACACTTTTCAAACTAAAACAGGAAACAGAGACAGACAAACTAAAACATAGACAGATTGTGACAAATATATGCATAAATTACATATAATCACATGCTTCCTGTGCAATGTTTTAGCGTGGAACAAATGATTATACTTCGCCAATAATGAAGCTATATAATCCGTAACGGAGACCGAGATCAATGGCCCCAGAGATCACCTCCGTTACAGCGTGGTCATGGTTTAACTCCAATAGAATTGACTCTGCATTTTTGATCGCACTCTAGAAGCTATGAGTAATAAATACACTCCAAAATGATTAAATATCACTATTTCAGAGCAAAATAGTAATTACTCTGGAAAAAATACTCACCAATATTTCCTGTGTAGTGATACTGTTTTGTATTGGTTTTGTGGCTTCCCCCATCTAAAGCAGTAAATGGCTTTATTTCCTTGCCATTTGGTGTTGGCGCGCTGACAGCCTTCTACTGTACCGTGTACAATATAAAAACCCACTTAAAACATCCCGGCTATATCTGAAAGAGACAGTTTAAAACCCCTCAGCCCAATGAGATGACTGCAGAAGGGAGTGTTACATGTCATATTTTCATTTTAGTCGTTGTCATGCTGACTTATTAGGGTTTGGAAAGTGGCATGGACTGCTGATGTAGCATGTTGGCTTATGTGCTGAATGCAATACTAAAACTCCCTCACACACTCTTTGCCAAAGCAATCATTTCCACAGAAAACCGGCTCATTGAAATCCCTTAAAACGGACCAGTCCAGCTTACTTTTCAGATGTCTCAACATAAAACTCTCTTAACCATGCTCAGAGCCAAGTATTGAGATAAATAAAATACCGATGCATTATCTGATAAATATTCTTTTAACAAAGGATGACGCAATGAACCGAGCGGTAAGCTCACATCCCCACAATCCTCTTTGGTCCACACAATAGCACAGGGTAACAGGAAATCCTTTGTGAGGCCACGATACAGTATAATGCTCACACAAGGTTAAAGATTCACCGGGGGCAGAGACATTTGCAGACGTGTGGTCCACCACCTAGCCTGTCATTGTGTCACATCACGTGGGGGAGGGAGTGCATGTGTGGGGGTGGAGGATTTGTGACAACTGCCATCTGGTGCGCTGGCACAACAGCACATGTGACAAGATGACGAAGACGGCATCAGTGTGAACAGCAGGCTTTAAATACAAAAATGTTGACGCTTGCACCAGCAAACCATGCAATATGTCACTCTTCCTCCAACACTGTAATTTGAACAAAAAATAGCTTGGCAGGCTTTTTGGGGAAACAATAAAAGAGCGTCTGCTTTTATCGTACAATTTGTCACTTCTTCCTTTGAGTAGATGATGAGATATCGCACAAGTCCTCCTTAGTTTGTGACAGATCTTTATAAGCATAATTTAATATTATTATTTTCTGAGAGCCAGGGATTTTAACATTTTTTGCCAGCAAATCATTAGAATATAGTACACACAGTTGGCAGAGTTTAAAAAGATATTGGGCGGGCAAGGCTTTTTTTTGCATCCTGGACTTTCAAACCCTCCTCCCTTGGTACCTGCTGGGAGTTCAGCGTTCCTGCCCAAACTCAGGCCACAAAGAAAACAAACAAGCTGCTTTTTTTTTCTTCACAAAGCCTTCTGTCCTTGATTTCTCTCTGTCTTATATGCCTACTGTGCCTTCGTCCATCCTGTCTCCTATGTTGTTTGGCAAGAGGAATTCGTGTTAGTATTTGATGTTAGAGTTCTTTTTTATTTAATTTTTTGTGATAATAGATTTATATCTTTCTTTTCCATCTGGTATTTTGAAATATACGATACGTCAATAAGCAGACAGTGCTGCATTATTGGGATGGTTCCATACAAGTGTTTCCGTGAAGGCTTGGTTTCCCTTGAGGCTTGGGAGTACACATAGAGAAATGATCTGCATTCTGGCTATACAGCATCATGGTTATTGCAGGCACTCTGTTTCCCCACAAGAACATCAACATACTGACATGGATGGCACGGCTCTCACCAAATGGGGAAGACATCAACAAATAGACCATTTGATGATCAACTACAAGAGGAGATGCTTGTTGAGAGATGTCAAAGTGTAAAGAGGAGTCTCTCGTGACCACCACTCTGATATAGCATCAAATTGAAGCGAAGGAGAGTAGGACCACCAACAGGAGGATCTCAAAGATTGGATGCATTCTGAAAGACCCATCCATGAAGAACAAAAATCCCAATACAAGCCCAGAGTAGATATCAAGCCCCCTCGAATAATCCAAGGAAAGATGATGAGGAGCATGAGGCCAGGATCATCAAACATAAGGCAAACATATTTGCAATCTACGACAAAACTATCAAGAAACAACGCGGGAGATGGAACATGGGAGACTATACAACAAACACAAATAACAAATCACCTAGGTTCAAACAAGACCTACACGTTTAGTACCAAAACACCAACACACAGGTAAAAAGGCCAGTAAGGAGTTGGCCTACCTTGAAGATATGCAACTGAAAAAGCAGCTTTGTTATATTATCAAGGAACATCCTACAAAATCATCAATGTGATATGTGGAACACAATTTAGAACCAATTACCAAATCCATGACAAGCAGGGACAACTACTCTTTTTTTTTTTTTTTTACAAGTCTTTTTATTTCATTATAGTGTACAATAATCGATGCCATTTCATTTACATTGTAATATCACAGTACACTCACTACACTCCCCCCTCCCTCCCTCCCTCCACCCGCACATGCCCACACAGGCAAAACCAAAAAATGCTTATCAAGATAACTTAAACAACAGAGCCATGAAAATAAACATAAAAAGGTCATTTAAAACACATCAAAGTAAAACAAACAAAGGGACAACTACTTAACGCTGAAAAGAAACAAGAGAAAAATGGACAGAGCATTTCAGAGGTTTTTATCTACAGAGATCTCCCCAACATCCAATAGAAACACAATCATTTGCAGAAGACCTGGGCATCCATATGAACCAACCAACAAAAATATATATGAAAGACATTAAATCCTTTGTATTCTAAACCAGATCAATAAAGCACTCACAACCTTCTTAAGCTTTAACACATCTGGAAATCCAAGCAATACACCACCAAAACCAAACTATGAATCTACCAACACTTTTTTCCATCAACACAACACTGTATATCCACCTTTCAAACAGCATGCCAATGTAGGATCTAGCATATGTTCTGGCCAAAGACAATCTCCAATAATAACTGTCTCAAAATAACCCATACAGATGACACTCCTTACTGAAAAGAGGCAGGTGGGTCTGGATTGGCCATGTGCTCACAATCAAAGTAATCCCTAGAGTCGCTTTACTCTGCACCCCAGGAGGTAAGCAAAGGAAAGGGAGGACCAAAATAACATGGCGCAGGACGATAGAGAAAGAATTCCAACACCAACCTCACAGTGGGGAAACCATAGAGAAATGGGCCAAAAACAGAGGGAAGTCCAGAGGCTTTGTTTCTTTGTTGTTTGGAATGAGTGAGTGAGAAAGATAACGTATTAAGGAAATCCTCTTGGAGGTGAATCTCACATTTTAAGTTAAGAAATGCTTTCCTAGAACACAGTTTCTGTTTTAATATGTAAAGCGACAACCAAATAAAACTGTATAATGTGCTGATTACATAATCATTGTGAGTTTTACCTCAAGGCAGCAAATGACGTGAAATGATGTTTAGTGACCTTTAAATCACTAGACATTGCTTCAGAAATAAGCTAGTCACAGGCAGCCAGTGAAAAAGATAGGATCAGCTAAATGCCCCTGTTGATTAAAATTATAATGGCCCTAAATGATTATGTACCCATGAATACTCTTCTGAGAGTTTCTTGAAGGTTATCATTTGGCCTGAATAAAGATAGCGACTTAATACCCCCAAGTGTTCCTGAGAGTTCTTGCCTCGCGGAAACAACCATCTGGTTGACCTCTCTGTTCAAAGTGGGGCATTTCGTTTGAGAGGGGGAATCGAAAAATGAGGGGTCCCTTGGGTCGATTTCGCCACAGCTCACTCTTCGCTCACCTTTGTATCTCTGAGGATGAAAGCAGACATAACAAAATGTTACACGCATTTCACCTCTAGTTTATTTCATTGTGTTTGTACTGTCATCGTTGTCTGAAGGTGTAAACGTGTGGGCTGTGGTTGGATGTGTTAGAGAATTCCCAAGGTGAAGAGCCATTTATAAAATAGCTTCAGCTATAACTGAGGCTTGTAGCCACAGGCACAACCATCTGGAGCTCCTGGAAAATTGGGTGACCTAAATGATTTGGACTGCGGGGTACATCAATCCATAAAAGGCAATTTGTCTGTCACTCAAACTAAAAGTATTTTCTCTGTCTGTTCTTCAGTCCCTGGGGGGTAAAAGGTAAAGATCCACTGGGCATTGCACCTGGCAGATGTTCTTTTGTTTTTGTTGCTGTTATATGAAATGGATGGCTCACCTCAACGCTGCTTTCATGTTGTCTTTTTTATGCCAGAAAAAGTCAACAGCATTTCCTGTGCAATATATCCTGTGCAATATTGCCTGAGCGTTACTGCCTGTGCATTATTATTCAGTAGCAGTACAGACAGCCCTTGATGACCCCCTTTTTTACAGGTATGCACTTGCTGTGTTAGCATTAAGCTAATGAAACTATTGCATTACAGAGCCAGCACAGCCTTGAAGCTGACCTTTGAGGTGTGCCCGGAAATGAGGAAACACATGGAGATCCTTCCAAAGACGGGTTTCATCCAAGCTCAATCGAGATTCAACGCCCAACTCAAGTTCCTGCCGAGGTAAGGAAGGACACGCAGAGGATGCAATGATAATGGAACCACTGGAGCATTCATAATCTTATTTTAGACCTAAAGCTTGTTAAGATTCTATCAACCTTCTATTAAAGTGCAATCGGTTTTCCCTTCAAGCTAGTTTTCTTGTTGAAAAACTGCTATGGATTGTACATTCTGCACATACTGTAGAAAAGTCTGTGTTAAGAGTTCTTGGATGTATATAGAGATGTTAGTTGACCCCAATTAACAAATACCTCTTTACACCACTTAACCTTAAATATATAATGTTGACAGTATTGCCTGGTACGTGTGTTACTGCAAAGCTTATGATAGCTTCCCTTTTTGATATAAACAAGCTTTGGAGTCTAACGGAGGTACAATCTATAGCCAGTCAACAGCCAGCGGGTATAGCCAGACTTGCTTCCACACACCTGCACTCTGAGCGTAATGGTTTCTAATGACTTTGGAGGACATGGTAATTCTTCCTACAACAATAGCGGCTCTATATTTAGCCGGAGAGGCAGGAGTTGAACTGCAGTTTGAATGCCAGGAGAGCGGACAGGAGACCCCCAGGGCAAATATGAGAGGCGTGCAGTATGAAAAAACTCAGCGTGGGCACTCTTCTGCCCACCCTCCTTTTTTTTTTACCTCGCAGTTCTTCGATAGCTGATGCTAAAACAATACATATTAACAGGAGGAATCTTTCCTCAAATACGATAAAAATGAAGGCCGTGCAGCAGTCATCGTTCAGGAAGGGGGCAGGAGGGAAAAGTGGGAAAATGTCAGTAATCTGCTTTAGTGAATCAGCAGAGGTTTTAATGCGCGGCTTAGAGTACAGCATTACTCGTGCAGCACTAACGCTGCAGCCACAGCTACCACCCCCTCCCTACTCTTGCTGTATCACACTTCTTCTCTTCTGTGTCTCCATCTCTCTGCTCCTGCGCTGTCTTCTCCCACTCTCTTTTTCTTGGCCTCTCACCTCCCTTCACTCTCATTGCCTTTCTCTACACTCCTCTATCACTTCCCCTCTCACTCTGCATCCATTCTGCCTCTCTCTGTTACTCTCAAACTCTTCCTCTCGTCCCTCTGTGTATCCACCGTCCACCGCTGCTTATATGCTGGAACCTGATTCTGATTACATAACCTGAGACACCAGAGCCAGCTTCAAAGGTTAAATCCAGTTTATTACATCGTCTTACTGAGATAATTGCTGAGATTGTGGAACAGATTGATATTGCGAACAAAATAAGCTTGACGACAGCCTGAATTTCACATTATTGTTTATCAGTGGTGGAAACCAAGTACATGTACTACAAGTACTGTACTGAAATAATAATGATAATAATAATTCAAGTTAGTACTTCTACTTGAGTATGGGAGTATTTTCTTTTCATGCTACTTTATATTTTTACTCTACTACACTTCCAAGGGAAACATTGTACTTTTTACTTCTCTACATATTTCTTACCTCTGTCGTTACTTGGTATTTTTATATGAATTTGTTTGCAAAAGAAACAAAAGTTTACAAATATTTCTTTTTTCAAATGTGTGATAAAGTCGACTAATTACCTAGCCAACTAAGAGATAGTTAATCGGCACCTAAAAACATTTCTAATTTATTTAGAAAACGTTTAAAAGGTCCCATGTCATGGCCATTTCTACTGATCATAATTCCATTGTTGAGGTCTATAGAATAGATTTACATTGTTCAATTTCAACTCACATTGGTTTCTCATACAGCATCTCTGTATCGTATGTGTATTCACTCTCTGTCCTACACGGCTTGTTGGAGCTCCTGCCCCCCCCCTCCCTATGAGCCCACTGTGCTCTGATTGGTCAGCTCGCCCACTCTGTTCTGATGAGTCCACCACTATGGTCTTCCACCGTTACAGCGGAACATCAGTGATTATGTGTTACAATGGCGTTAGCAACCAGAAAATGACACCGGTAATGACAAACAGATGAGAATGCTGCGTGGGGTCTGGGTGCCGTGTTGGCGGGACGTTGCGCGGCTCGCTGCTGCGAGGAGCGGACAGTGTGAGCTGGGTTCATTTCCTGCTCCAAATGTGGCGCACCTACAGTGTAAGCGCGCCACAGTTTCGCCGCTGCGAGGCTCCACTAGCACCCCCCCCCCCGCGCGTCACAGTTTCACCGCTGAGAGAGTGTGTGTGTGTGTGTGTGTGTGTGAGGATTGGGTCCATTTGGGTATGGGCACGTCACAGAACCCAGGAAGACAACAATGGAAAAAGAAAAATCTCCAACGAGGAGTTCTGGGGGAGCATAGACACGTCTTTTCTGTGTTAGAGTTTTACTCGCTACAGGGTGTACTTTGAGGGTTTGTGACTTTGCAGACCGTTTACATGCATAAAAACCTTCATAACACACAAGGGGACGGGTAATAACCGGAAAAGCATGACATGGGACCTTTAAAGGGGCTGCTCATTTCTAGGTTCCTATTTGTAGTGTGTGCCTCTACTGCGACATGTTTCCATGCTTTAATGTTCAAAATGGTCTGTATTTTTCTCATACTGCATGTGCTGCGTCATCTCTTTTCACCCTCTGTCTGAAACCAGAGCCCAGTCTGCTCTGATTGGTCGGCTGGCAGCTCTGTTGTGATTGGTCAAGCGCCCTCTGACAATAAAAGCTTGAGCGTTACAAAGTGTTGTCATTATGTTACAGAAGTAAGCAAAGTAGTCAAATAGAGGCATTTCAGGCAGAGGGAGAGAAACTCCCTCTGGAGGGGGACTTTGAGAGTTTAGCCTTTGCTGACCACATGCACACAAACCTATATAACACACTACAGGAAAGTGAAAACCTCAAAAACCATACTAGTGCCCCTTTAAGATTTTAGGATGTTTTTTATGATTTTTTGTTGTTGTTGCATTTGTTAACTCTTATGTTTAATATTTAAAGTAGATTTTGCTGATTATATTTACTTACTTTAACTTAAATACCATTTTAAGGGCATGATTTTTACAGTGTGGTTTAACTAATTTGAGTTAAATATTTGTAATCTTCTTCCACTCCTGTAATTTAGTCTGACATTGTGTTCCTATTTGTGGATTTTTTGTTGGTGGTTGTTATTTTGCCTCCGTCATGGTTGGATCTCGCCTTCTAATCTGTCAAATTTTTGGCAGATTGGCTTTTGTTTTATTCACTGGTGGTGTGTCATTAAAAAGGCACTGCCAATGTTTTCCTACCCAGAGCCTGATTGGATTTCTAAATCCTCATTAGCAGCACTGCCTTCACTCACTGTCTCCTCCACACATACTCATACACAGTTAAATCTGGATTCCAAATGACTCATAGCTTTCATTCTTTACTCAGGTGCTTGCTTCTTGCCTCCCCTCCTCGGGCTTTAGGGAGAGGGTGAGCAGCACATTCTCGCTTCCTGCTCTGGAGGATTGTGCTCAACCTACCCACATCCGTCAATGTCTTTCCTTTGCTTCATCCCTCTCTGCCTGCCTTCCTCCACTTTTATTTGTCACCATGCAACCCACATGTTCCTCTCACATATCCAATGCATTGTTCCATACACTGTTTGCGACCCTGTTCAGCGAAGAGGAATTCAGAAGGAAACAGAAAACATGAAATTGTGTTCAAGTAACCAATTACTGTTTGGGAGAAGGGGTTATTTTGTCATTCACATACGACATAAAAGTTGCATTGGTTGTTCCTTGGAGTGTTTCAGCATAACTGACAAAGTATGGAGTTTTAAAGGGATATTTTGAAGTGTTTCAGGTGGGGTTGTATGACATCTGTCTCCATAGTTACATTAAAAATAAGTTACGCCCCTTTTTGGGATAAACCGACAGGAGTTACAACCTCAAAGAAAAGCAATTAACTACTTTTCATGGGGGCAGAAGCAAACCATATTTTTACCATCAAAAACATGGCCAACCTTGAAAAGTCTATATCACTTCAAGTATACGATATTTTTTTCAAATATTTTTAACACTTTAAATTTGACAACAACTCTTATTTTAGCTCCCAAAACAAAATAGTTTCTGGTCGCTGCTGTTTCCAGCATCTCTTGTGTTCTACAAGGTCAAAATACATATTTTCTTCAATCATTTGTTTTGTCAAGTCTGGTGGCTTTAAAGAGATGATGGATAAAACCTTTAGTCACCCATACGAAAGGAAAGCTGACTGCATGGTAAAGCAGGGGAAATATTCTAGAAATGCTGTTCTTGACACAGATATTCAGTTCTATTTCGTCCCTACTGACCGCCAGAGGCGGTGCTTTAGCACTGGATATATCCATCGCACGCATGCGCAGTTCGAGTACCTAATAACAACAAAGTCACCTGTGACCCACGTGACGACGGCTACATAGGCCGGCGTCATTAGCAGATTGGTTCCTTTTCATCTTCTCGCTTCGCGAGAGTACCGTGGTTGCATTTTTGTAACCTACAAGCGTTCGTTGGAACGTTAGATCTAAGGATTTCCCCGCATACAGCCGGCTGCGTGCAGTTTCGCGACTATTCCAGTCGGGGCTACGGGCTACCCGTCCCACAGGAGCTGTGGCCGGCTACGCGGAAAACTTCGACGGACAGGTTGGTGTCGGCTTGGTCGGTGATGGCAGTGTTTCCGCTCCCTCTCCCAGCTAAGCTGTGCTGATTTCTGATTGTCTTGTTTACTATTGGCTTTAACTTTTTTGGTGACGGTGTCACCGAATAAATTGTGGGACGAACAACTGGTGATATTCTATTATTTTAGACAGATGTATCGGGGCGTGTACCTTGAGGACCCATTGTTGACTCACCGGGAAAGAAACATCTCGATCGCTTCGCCTGTCGTTCAAATTCATCTTTTGGTATATCTGACTGAATAGGAACACTTTGATGCACGTTCAGTACGCGTATGTGAGGTTGTGGGTGAGAGGCTGATATCGTGAAGCTTACAGTGAGGACTAGAAAATGACAAAGTAGGTGACTGTGGGGATGCCTGTGCAAAACATTGCAAACTTTAATAAATCATTTTAACAATATATTTTTGTCAGAGTTTCAGTTGTACATCGTTCTTAATGTGATGTATAGTAGCTTTGATAGCTGTCCATACCTTCAGACCGCCTCTATGTGAAACACAAGTTGTTTACTCACAGCCCGAAAGCAGCCTGGAGATGACTGTCATCTGTGGCAAGCTGTGATCCGCTCCGAATAAATGGTGATACAACTTCTCCAGCCATTCTCAAGCTCAATGTTTTTATTAAATACCTGTATCCCTCTCATCACAACACAACTCTACACTGTGCATCAGAGATGTGTCATTACAATTGAATGTAAATTGTCAATTTGAAAATATAGCAACATAAAACGAACAACTATGCACTGGGTTGTTTGTGAAACAGTAGCCTACCATCGAAGATGTTTGCAGACTTCACATGTTATTGCTGTGAAAATAACAAATTGAATCCATAGAATACAGTTGTTCTATCATCACTTCTAGCCTATACGTGTAAGCAATTATGTCTACCTTCCCACTCTTGCAGCATTAACACCCAATGATATCAAATGCTTAACTGCTTAGGTTGCAACATTCACTTTTTGGTTCCCAAATGTCAGTTTAGTTTACATAAATGCACTTTTTGTTTTAACCTACATTACTGTTATAGAAGGAAAAACAACAGTGAAAGTTATATTTCAGAAACAACTTTATTGGAAACGTTTTTTCAACATTCAAACATTTATTGTCATTACATGACATTGCATTTAGTTGACGCTTGTATCCAAAGTGACTTACAATAAGTGCATTCGACCAAGAAGATACAAACTTCAAGAAAACAGAATCATATAAGTACATCAGAGGCCTGTACTACGAAGCTGGCTAACTTCAGGGAAATCTCGGGCTTTCCGGTCCTACGACGCTGGTTCTCTTTTTAGCAGGCTAGATTTCCATGGTAACTTATGCTGAGCGGCAAACCTGCTCCGGAGCAGGTTAGGTTGCAGGCTAAGAGATCAACTCAGTGAAAGCACCGCCTGCTGACCAATCCGAGCTCCGTGTGCGCAGTTTAAAGCGATCAATTCATATTACAGGATAGAGGAAATACAGAAAAACTGCCGTTGCAGGAAAGACGGCCGGCCAAAATCAACTGACTGTGTGAACGTGAAAATGAATAGAATATCCCCTCCCATCTTCAGAGCAATCTGACTATTATAACATTAGCGCTAAGAAAGCTTACTTAAATATCTGCCACGACATAAGTAACCGGATCAGAGTAACATTAAGTACAGTCTGCGGCACTGTGAGTGCAGACGTCGATGTGTCCCATTATCATTCATATCATATCACATCATAATGTATCATATATTTCCTGATCTGAGTCAGCTTCTTGAGCCGTATCTGGCCGTGCAACACTCACAGTGTCACATACTGTATGCAGAAGTATTATTTTAAGCAACACATTAAGTTGACGAAACACTCGAGTCAAATGTAATTAAAGTCAGATCCACTCGTGTCTTATACGGGGCAGTGATTTCATAAACCTGTTAATGTACGCATTCAAACGCTTTTTCTTTTACCAGCTGTATTCACCTTGCAGGTGCAGCTATGTGGCTTTTATCCTGGATAAAGTGTTTAAGTCATGGATGTTTAAAGTTTAACTTCTTCATATTTGACTAATATTAAAGTTCACTTTTCATTCAGGAAGTATGACGCTGCGCTGTCAGTACGCTTGTCCATGTTTGTGATTGGTCGAATGCTCCAAATACCACCCCTTTCATGTGAACGCGCACCTAACTAGATAGGACACGGCTGGCTTGAGCGATCCACTTGATAACCAGCGTTGTAGTACAGTTTAGCGAGAGCGCGTATGTTTTGGATTGGGCCAACCGGCTAACTCAAACATATCCAGGTTAGGAAAATCCGGCTTCGTAGTACAGGCCTCAGATTTCATAGAGCCAAAACATTTCAAGTGCTACTCAACTAGCTTTAGATAAGCCAGTCCTTTGTTAGTATATAAGTGCTTTGTTAGTAATTCTATTGCTCGAAGTGAAGTCGAAAGAGATGAGTTTTCTGAGTCTGCGCCGGAAGATGTGTAGGCTTTCTGCTGTCCTGATTTCAATGGGGAGCTCATTCCACCATTTGTCATATCAGTATGTTAGATTCCATTCCAAATGGAATACAACAGTGGGTGTACAGGTGTGTATGTATGTATACACACACAAATATATGTACATTTCTTTAAATATATATAAAAGTTGCCTTTGAAAACGTAATACTTTAGCTTTAAGTGTGCAATGACAACAGCCTGGACCACATGTGAACATAAACAAGGAATTTGTGTGTTTGTGCGTATGTGTGTGTGTGTGTGTGTGTGTGTGTGTGTGTGTGTGTGTGTGTGTGTTTATAAAGTGCAGGCTTTGCAGTAATAGTCCAGTGAGATAGAGGGCTGCCCAACACATGTTGTGTGGTACCATTTGGTACAGCCGGTGCACTCAATCTGAAAAGAAACAGAAATAATACATGTTAGAATATGGACAAACATTTTTTAGGTTAACATCACTCATCCAGAGTACGCTTTACAATCACGCTGTTAACATTTAACTAAACAAGCAATGTATAGGTTGGGATCTTATCTGTGGTCCTTTCTGTGTAGAGTCCGTGCTCACAAGTTCCTTCCACTGCACCAGTGTTCTCCCATAGTGCAAAGACATGCAAGTTTGGTGAATTAAAGTAAAAATGTTCAATATCTGTTATAGTGTTCACCCGGTGATGTTGAGGTAACCTATCCAGGGTGTATCCCAGTCTTCCAGCCAAATGTTGGTCAGGAAATGAATACAACGTCTTACCCATTGGTCAACCTTGGTCAACCCTGAACTAAGTTCCCCACAGGCCCGACACAGCTGCGATAGGTCATCTGTAAAAAACAAATACCGGCATAAATGTAGTGAAATGCCAAAAAATACAGGATATTTCGGTTTCTCTGGTTTAGTCCTGTATACCGGAATTTTTCACCAGGGACATTGCCATGTCGAACCTCATTGAGGCCACACCCGCCTGGTCAACAGGGTACTGGACCTTCTGGTCCAATAGTATTTGCTCTGCAAGCTAACAAAGTCTGAGATAAGTATCTTCGTATTATTGTTTAATGACAGATGGTTATATATACACATTCATAAATGTTACCTTTAGTTTAGTTTAGTTTTTTTTTTCGAGCGTGTAATACAAATGAAACAAAAGGTGATACAGACATGATACAGTACTATACAAATGAATGCAATAACAAAACGAAACATTTAATTAATAATTGAATAATCTGTAGTATCATTGTCTGATATCAATAAACAACAAAGCTTTAGCTCATTACACGTCCGAAAAGGGGTCGGAAGAAGTTTACACTTATTTAATCCGACCCCTTCTCCCTTTTATTTTATTTTTTACATATTAATATATGTTAACATACAATATAAATGTATACTTATAATCTTGAATAATTTATATAATCATTCATATAATATATACAGGCAAGTTAGGACAATGATCCATGCTGTCGCATGCCCATCTCCCAACAGCTGGGTTTGTCTTGCGGACCAGCGATCTACACAGGGAACACATAGATTATGTTTTGGACATACAATCCTTTTTAAGTCAAGAACAGCTGAATGTTCACACAGGACAATCTTATGTTATTCAAGTAAAACAGCAGTAATCAGGAACATTATTTATGTGGCTTTGTGTTGCTCCCTTAATATAATCCCACATCCTGAATGCATGAATATATCTAGTAAAGACATTACAGCTGATATTTGATTTACCGTGTTAGGTCTTTGCAGCGGCTTATCTGTTCTTTGGTGGCCCCAAATGGGTCCAAGAAAAGGGACCTGTTTTCCCTCAGATACATGATCTATGGAAGTGCAACAAATTAAACAAAGTGTCAAGTGTTAAATAAAAAAAGTGTTGAATAAAAAGAAATATCTTGACCCATTAACATTTTAGATTACTTACAATGAGTGTCCAGTGTGCCCTGTAACAGACGGCTCCAGCTGCCACATCGTGTTTTGTCAGGTCCAACTGAAAAATATTTGTACATACTTAAGTACATAAGTACATACATATATACACTTATTTCTAGTCCTACTCTACTCACCTTTCTTAAACCGCCTTTGTGTGTTCCCTGCCAGAGGGAAGTTATGAGGTAGGAGTCGAAAATGAAAGCCCCAGCTTTTGCACCCACCCATGATAAATAGGCATTGATAATCTATAAATACAACAGATGTTTTTATCCCATTTGATAAAGAATTATCAGTTTGCATATGTACTTTTGTCTTATAAAGTAGGCTTACCTCTCCCTCCAACTGCTGTCCTGGGGCCAAGACCATGAGGTTCTCGCTGTAAACTTTGTATGGGCCATACTTGGCCCATAGCGTCTCCTTCCTCCTCCCTGCCCATATGTCTCGGATTACTGTAAAGAAAAAAGATAAGGCATGTTAGTTATTAAGGAAATGCATACTTTGTGTACTTTGTGTCAGTTTACTTACAAGTCTCCACCTCAGAAGATGCTCCTTCTGCCTGACTTGATGGAGCCAGGGTTTGGGAGGATGTTGAGCGTGTGGAGGTGGTGGTGGGTGTGGGTGTGGAGGTGGAGGTGGGTGTGGGTGTGGGTGTGGGGGTCAGTGGACCAGCCAGAGGAGAAGGATCCAACATTTTTTTCAATTTTGCAGGGATCCTCTCCTCTGGCTGGACATAGTGTGCGAGGTGGTCAATGTTGACTTTCATCTTATTGTTTCCCTTTTCTGAAACTATTTCAGCAACTTTCCCCTCAATGTCCACAACCCGGTAAGGTCCCTGCATTTCCACCTCTAGTTTTCCGCCTTTTCTTTGCTCCAACCTTTTGTTTCTTTTTAAAACCAAGTCCTCCACTTGGAAGTTGTCCGCTTGCCCTTTCTCCAGTTTCCTCTCTTGGCTTTTTTTCATGTTTTTCTTGACAAGTGTGAAAACGGCCTCCTGTTTTTGAAGTCCCTCCCAGACATCTTCCCTTTCCACCATCCTTTTGACTTTGTCTTCTGTTATCTGCCACAGAAAACAGTTAGAATGTAGAGGACATACATGTTTGAAATAAAAATAATGCTACAGGATAAGAGATTAACCGGATCTTACTTTGTACTCTTGGGCACCTCTGATGGGTACCTCGCCTCCCTCCCAAACATGAGAAAGTATGGACTGAACTTTGTAGTCCGCTGAGTTTTGGTTCTCAGACTGAACATGGTGGACTGCAGGAATTGGTCCCAACGCCACCAGTTTGTTCAGGGACCTAAATTCAGGTAAAGTACAGACACAAGAAGGTAGAAGACAAAATGGTTTCGAATATATGATAAAGCAACCCATTTATTTACTCTTGTTGTTTTATTTAGGTATAATTTGTGATTACTGTTAATGTAGCAAAAATAATATGTTATTTATATTAATTAACATACCTCTGTATTGTTCCATTTCATTTTTCCACGAGCCCATTTGTCTGTGGATGATACGGGGAACACAGGCTTCTTTCGATTCCCAGCCTCTCACAAAGGTTATAGTTCACCTTGAAGGAAACATTGGGACAAAAATGAAACAATAAAATGCATCTCCTGCTGAAAATGCCTGTGAATGCTGTAAACTGCGAGAATGTGTTGGTGAATTTTGCATTCACACTAAAAAGTTAGCACAGAAATGTTACATAATAGGGAGTCATTATGCTTCAAGGGTATACCTTATTACAGAATTCCCCGCCTTGATCCGTTAGCAGTGTTTGAGGTGCACCAAATTTGTAAAAGAAATCAAGACTACAATTGGTCACCTCATCTGCTGTTTTGCTTTTAAGTGGGTATGCCTCTGCCCATTTGGTGAAATAATCAACCATGACACAAATGTATTGATGGTCCATCCCAACAAGCTCCAGAGGCTCTGTTACCTGAGAAGAAAAAAAACAAATGTGCATTTCAGTAAACCACAGTTCACATGTTCCAAAGCTGAAACTGGCTCAATAGGAGTGTACTCCCTCTTTTCTTTGATCCTTGCCCTCTTTGATTGGCACTGGGGACACTCAGCAATCTGGAAAAGAAAAAAAAAACACACCATAAACTTTTCTGTGCTCCACTTTTGTACCATAATGTGTAATTGACCTCATTATCACCCACTTGTGGATATCATCCACCATGCCAGGCCAATAAAATTGTTTGATGATGGCACCATGTGTTTTCTCTACAGCAAAATGTCCTCCCAATTGGCTGCAGTGAAACTCTTTAAACAGCTTGTCGGCTTCTTCTGATGATAAGACCACTTTGGCGAGGTGCTCAGCCATGTCCTTTTTTCTTCTGCATATGTAATGCAGTTCTCCATCTGGTATTGAAATGTCATAGTTATATATTCATTGAGAGTGTTATCATAGCACACGATATTCTGAAGTCCACACACTCTTACCTTTAATCCTGAAGGTCTCAGCTCTTCTCTTGATCACAAACCTCTGATGGCTTGATAAGCCTTCAGGAAAAACGTTCTGGAGTTTTAGATCCATCAGCTCTTTCACAAGTCTTGGCTCCATTTTTGTTGGATCCACTCACTCCTATGTAGCCCGTAGCCCTAGTACTACGCTCTCTCTCAAACACACACACAGGCAAACAACAATCACTCACTTAATTAAACACACAATACAATTTCACTCACAAGGACCAACACTCTATCACATTCAGTACTCACTCACGCACGTTCTGATATTTTTCTATCTAATTTCTAACTAACTGTTTTCTCTCGCTGTCTCTAATCTCTCGCTGTCTCTAATGTTTCTCTGTCTCTAATCTCTCTCTGTCTCTAACCTCTCTCTACTCACAACCCCACAAAGTTTTGACAAGTCCACTGGTTTATATAGCCTAGACAATCCAGGTAATTATAATTTAGTTGTTAAACCTGTGCAGAGTTGTACACCTGTTGGTACTTGTACAGTGTAAGCCATGGTAGGGACACAGGTTGTTTGATCCAGACTAGATTGCCAATTAAATTGATTGCAGCTGTGAAACATGTCTGTGCACACACACACACAAAATTCAGGGTTTTATATGTTGTTAGTGTAAACCAAAAATAAATATGCATATATTAATAAGTATGGGTATATTTATATATATATATATATATATATATATATATATATATTTTTATTATATATATATATATATATATATATATATAAAATAACTATTGTACCGTATGTATGGATTCATTCTGGACTTACTTTTCTGTGGTTTTAGCCATGGAATATTGTTTTAACATATAACATACATGAAATAACACATGTTATTTCATGTATGTAATTTTTGTCTGCACAGTGTAGAGTTGTGTTGTGATGAGAGGGATACAGGTATTTCATAAAAACATTGAGCTTGAGAATGGCTGGAGAAGTTGTATCACCATTTATTCGGAGTGGATCACAGCTTGCCACAGATGACAGTCATCTCCAGGCTGCTTTCGGGCTGTGAGTAAACAACTTGTGTTTCACATAGAGGCGGTCTGAAGGTATGGACAGCTATCAAAGCTACTATACATCACATTAAGAACGATGTACAACTGAAACTCTGACAAAAATATATTGTTAAAATGATTTATTAAAGTTTGCAATGTTTTGCACAGGCATCCCCACAGTCACCTACTTTGTCATTTTCTAGTCCTCACTGTAAGCTTCACGATATCAGCCTCTCACCCACAACCTCACATACGCGCCAGGGTATGGCTGGGGTAGGCTACAGCCATACCAAGAAATGGCTTAGCCCCACCTTAGCCCCACCTTAGCCCCACCATGAAAAACGATGTTAAAGTAAGCAAAATAGAGTCCGCCAACTAGCGCGGAGTAAATTGCACAGACAGCAGTTAGCAAGATTGATTTCAGTAGCCACTTGTCTGGAAATACCGAAGACTAGAAACAGTTTTGAAAACTTTTGTCACGTAGTGATCGTCTTCTCAATAGAACATCTTTGATAATGTCTTCTGGCCAATCAGAATCACGATAACGGCGTGGTGTTGTTGCAGGAAGTCCCGACGGAGAATACTTTTGCTGTAGTACATCTCTATATACATCGATACAACAATTATTACGTGTTGATAGAAATCAACACATTTTTTTTGGTCGTTCTTTAGAACTACCCCAATCCCTGAAAAAGAGCCAAATTAGACCAGGCTGAATATGGGAAAGGTGACAAAAAAGCCCATAACTTGAGAATGACCACTCTTTTCCTCTTCAGATTTGCTGAGGTATGAACCAGGTGGCTGTCCTACATCACCAAATAGTCAGACAATTATTTAACTAAAAAAATACTGAATTATAGTCCTGTAAACTTAGCTTTAGTTTAGACGGAAATTGTACTTTTTGGTGATAGGACTCAATCACTTTTCTCTCATTTATCAGAAAAACAGAAATCCTTAAAAAATATACCATTACTGAATTGTCTAGGGTGCTATTGAACACTAACCAGTAGTTGTATGGAAATATCTGGTACAGTTCTATTGCAAATGAGATTTCTTTAGACATAGGCCTACCTCTTCTCTGATACAGTCAAATTCCGAATGGGGGATAAGTGGCATAATAGCCTATACGTTAAGAATGCTCACTCTGATGGTCATTATATTTGGAGAGAGAAATACCAGGTGGCTGAATTACATCACCAAATAGTCAGAATAAGAGTAACCCAATACAATAAAGTGTATTAGTTCTAAATTGCAAGCCTCTAAAACATAGGTGTAAATAGTACAGGTGTTATTGAAACTGGAACCTTAATTCAAAGTACAGTATATAAATCATCAAATAATTCTGTGAGAGGTCAAGTATATAGATACTAGAATATAATGTTAAATGTCAGGTTCCTCAGAAACGTTAGGGGACACATTTTGACATTCTGCACAGCAGGTGCAGAAATCTGTACAGGGAAGGCCAACAGAGAGGCACTCTCTCCACACTTTGCATCTTTGCAATACAAGTGAGTAATGTCTCTCACTTCTGTAGGTGCTGGGGGTTTTGTGAATAGCACTGGTTGAATGGCCCCATCTCTGACAATCCACCCCTTGCCAACAGGACTCAATAACAAGGGTTTGTGTTCGGGCTGTGACACCATATCGCTGACTGAAACATTGCTCTTTACATGTTGTTGAAATGCATCCTCTGTTGGTGGCAGATTTTCCGAGGCTGCATCTGTTGTTGATGCAATTATGAACCTCAGTTCATCCAAGTTTGTGCACATCAGTCCAATTTCCTTTTTCTTTTTTCCATATAGCAGAAGCGCAAATTCTCTTGCGACTGGCAAAGACTCTTCCAAGCTGGCAGAGAGTCCAAAATGGGCCAGATCTTTGAGCTCGCTGAGATGGGTCTTGAGTTTGGTGAATGCTGTTGTCTTTCCTATTCTGTACAAACTACTTGTTGTGCCACAGCCAGTGAGTGCACGACATGCTGGTAGACAGTTAGACATGTATTTTCCAATTTTCTCACATATGGTGTTGATGGGGACATATCTCTCTCTCATTCCATGGCCTGCATGCATGTACACTAGAGATGAACCAAACATGTATTTGCTTGCATAATATATGAGCAGTACTTCCACATCTGTGTCATCAGACCTCACAATGATGCGGGAATATGACTCTGCAAGATATATGGCATGGAGCACCATCCTTGTGTCTGTCTCCTCCTGAGGGTGGCTGTGGCTCAGTGGATAGAGTGCTGGACTTCGAATCGGGGTAGCAAGTTCAAGTCCCACTGCAGTCAGCATGTCGTTGTGTCCCTGGCAAGACACTTCACCCCAAATTGCTCCTGTGGGGATTGTCCACAGTATTGAGTATGTAAGTCGCTTTGGATAAAAGCGTCTAACAAATGACATGTAATGATCACTGTACAGTGATCTCAAACTGCTTACTCCTGCTGTGCAGATGCTCTTCACCTCCTCCCCTTCGTCAAATCCTGAGTGTAGTCTCTGTGGGGCAGCAGTGACAATGTAGTTGCTCACAAACATGCACAGTGCAGTCTTGTTTCCACTACTCCTCAAGTACTTCCTGTAGTTTGGGACATTTGTTTTGCCAGTGATAACATGTGTATCACTTGCACCTCTCCTTTGCCTCTCCAGGTCTTTGATTGACTGTGGGCCGTCATACCTGTCAAATACTATGACTACACATTGCATTTCTTGTTTTCTATATATATATATATATATATATAATATGTGCCAAACACTCAGTATGATTTTGTGAACGGGTGTGTCAATGTAGGTGCATTTAAAAAAGTGCAGATCTGTAATGAGGACCCAGCTCTGAAGAATAACACAAGTGTTATAACCTAAAGCAAAACAAATGTCCCAAACTACAGGAAGTACTTGAGGAGTAGTGGAAACAAGACTGCACTGTGCATGTTTGTGAGCAACTACATTGTCACTGCTGCCCCACAGAGACTACACTCAGGATTTGACGAAGGGGAGGAGTTGAAGAGCATCTGCACAGCAGGAGTAAGCTGTTTGACATCAGGAGGAGGCAGTCACAAGGATGGTGCGCCATGCCATACATCTTGCAGAGTCATATTCCTGCATCATTGTGAGGTCTGATGACACAGATGTGGAAGTACTGCTCATATATTATGCAAGCAAATACATGTTTGGTTCATCTCTAGTGTACATGCATGCAGGCCATGGAATGAGAGAGATATATATCCCCATCAACACCATATGTGAGAAAATTGGAAAATACATAATAATAATAAATTGTATTTGTAAAGCACCTTTCATTGCTAAAAGCAATCCCAAAGTGCTACAGGAGGCGTAAGAAACAAACAAAAATAATTTAATCAAAGGCTTTTTTTTTTTAAAGAAAGGTTTTTAGGCCTTTCTTCAGTGGTCTGTGGAGTCCTCAGGTGGTCTGGTAGGGAATTCCACAGGTGAGGAGCAGCTGCACAGAAACTCCGATCCCCCATTGTGCGGAGTTTGGTCCTGGGGGGGCGAAGCAGATGGTTTGTTGTGGAACAGAGGTTGCGTGTGGAAGTTTGTGATGTGAGTAGTTCTTTGAGGTATGAAGGAGCATTCCCGTGGATGCACTGATGGGCGAGCAGTAGATCTTGTATTCAATCCTGAATGAGACAGGAAGCCAGTGGAGGGAATGAAGGACGGGTGTGATGTGGTTGTACTTTCTCACCCTCATCAGGATCCTAGCGGCACCGTTCTGTACATATCGGAGCTTCTGAAGGCTCCCGCTAGGAGTCCCGATAAGGAGAGCGTTACAATAGTCAAGCCTTGAAGAAACGAAGGCATGGACCAGTTGTTCAGCATCTGACAGGAGTTTTGCAATGTTCCTGAGGTGGTAGTAGGAGGTTTTGCACAGGTGTTTGATGTGGGTGTCAAAGGTCAGATGTCGGTCAAATCTTACACCCAGGTTGGTAACTGCTGTGGAGAGGGGTATGTTTTGGCCAGAAAAGGTGATGTGGGTTATGGGGGATGACTGAACCTGGTTTGGTGTGCCAACTAAAATAGCCTCTGTTTTGGAGCTATTTAGCTACAGGAAGTTGTGTTGCATCCAAGGCTTTATCTCCTCAATGCAGGTGTTAAAGGATGTTGATGGGAACGGTGATGATGATGGTGACAGTGAGGATGCATGTGGGATAGGGTCTGTCTTTATATATAGCTGCGTGTCATCAGCGTAGCAATGGAATGATATTCCATGCTGGCTGATGACACGGCCAAGGGGCAGAGTGTACAGGGTGAACAGAGTGGGCCCGAGGACCGACCCTTGAGGGACACCACAGGTGACAGGGTGTGTCTGGGACCTTGCACCTCCCAAGGAGACGTACTCTGTTCTTCCAGACAGGTAGGACTGGAACCAGCTCAGGGCGGAGTCAGAGAGTCCGATGGTGTATTGGAGGCGCTGAAGGAGGATGTTATGGCCGACAGTGTCGAATGCTGCAGTCAGATCCAGGAGGATGAGGAGAGATGGGGAACCAGTGTCAGCCACCATCAGCAGGTCGTTTGTGACCCTCAGGGTTCTTACGGTCATTAAAAACCTGGAAAAGTAATGGAAATGGAATTTCTCAAAGAGGGCGTTGGAGATGGTCCTGAAGCTGGGCGGCAACTACATGTCTAACTGTCTACCAGCATGTCATGCACTCACTGGCTGTGTCACAACAATTAGTTAGTACAGAATAGGAAAGACAACAGCATTCACCAAACTCAAGACCCATCTCAGCGAGCTCAAAGATCTGGCCCATTTTGGACTCTCTGCCAGCTTGGAAGAGTCTTTGCCAGTCGCAAGAGAATTTGCGCTTCTGCTATATGGAAAAAAGAAAAAGGAAATTGGACTGATGTGCACAAAGTTGGATGAACTGAGGTTCATAATTGCATCAACAACAGATGCAGCCTCGGAAAATCTGCCACCAACAGAGGATGCATTTCAACAACATGTAAAGAGCAATGTTTCAGTCAGCGATATGGTGTCACAGCCCGAACCCAAACCCTTGTTATGGAGTCCTGTTGGCAAGGGGTGGATTGTCAGAGATGGGGCCATTCAACCAGTGCTATTCACAAAACCCCCAGCACCTACAGAAGTGAGAGACATTACTCACTTGTATTGCAAAGATGCAAAGTGTGGAGAGAGTGGAAAGTGCCAGTGCCTCTCTGTTGGCCTTCCCTGTACAGATTTCTGCACCTGCTGTGCAGAATGTCAAAATGTGTCCCCTAACGTTTCTGAGGAACCTGACATTTAACATTATATTCTAGTATCTATATACTTGACCTCTCACATAATTATTTGATGATTTATATACTGTACTTTGAATTAAGGTTCCAGTTTCAATAACACCTGTACTATTTACACCTATGTTTTAGAGGCTTGCAATTTAGAACTAATACACTTTATTGTATTGGGGTACTCTTATTCTGACTATTTGGTGATGTAATTCAGCCACCTGGTATTTCTCTCTCCAAATATAATGACCATCAGAGTGAGCATTCTTAACGTATAGGCTATTATGCCACTTATCCCCCATTCGGAATTTGACTGTATCAGAGAAGAGGTAGGCCTATGTCTAAATAAATCTCATTTGCAATAGAACTGTACCAGATATTTCCATACAACTACTGGTTAGTGTTCAATAGCACCCTAGACAATTCAGTAATGGTATATTTTTTAGGGATTTCTGTTTTTCTGATAAATGAGAGAAAAGTGATGGAGTCCTGTCACCAAAAGTACAATTTCCGTCTAAACTAAAGCTAAGTTTACAGGACTATAATTCAGTATTTTTTTAGTTAAATAATTGTCTGACTATTTGGTGATGTAGGACAGCCACCTGGTTCATACCTCAGCAAATCTGAAGAGGAAAAGAGTGGTCATTCTCAAGTTATGGGCTTTTTTGTCATCTTTCCCATATTCGGCCTGGTCTAATTTGGCTCTTTTTCAGGGATTTGGGCAGTTCTAAAGAACAACCAAAAAACATTTTTTCCCGCAAAATAACATTTGACAACAATCAATTTCATTAATGGGAGACCCTAAAGATAAGAAAAATCATTGTTGTCATTTGTTCTACCTCGGGTAGGGGTAGGGGTCAAAGGGGCCCTTCCTGCTAGACTATTTCACCTGTGGGGAAATTGCAGGATTGGCTCCAGGTCGCCCTTTTTATTTACTACAAGACAAATGTGCCTTTTTATTTCATACAGTTCAATTTGGATTGAGACAGGGAAATAATCTAAACCTCACGCGTGGCTTTTCACTGTCAAGGGGGGCGATATAGCGTGTATGTAATTACATTTCCCCACCACTGTATGGGTTAGCCCTACCATAGATTACCCAACAAAAATACTCTGGAGCCGCCACTGCGCGTACTGAATGTGCATCAAAGTGTTCCTATTCAGTCAGATATACCAAAAGATGAATTTGAACGACAGGCGAAGCGATCGAGATGTTTCTTTCCCGGTGAGTCAACAATGGATCCTTAAGGTACACGCCCCGATACATCTGTCTAAAATAATAGAATATCACCAGTTGTTCGTCCCACAATTTATTCGGTAACACCGGCAGCGTTTCCGCTCCCTCTCCCAGGAGTTGCCCTTGCTGTGCTATGTTGTACTTCGGCTGACCGTGGCGTTGTGCCAAGATATCATTAGCATTTTGAGTTTCCAGCTTAGCTGTGTTTACTTGTTTAATTAGTTAGCAGTAGCGTGGCTCAGCCTAACCGTGTCCTGGCGCTCAGCCACTTGGCTGACGCCGGAATAAACCGGGATTACCCGTGCTGTTTTGTTTGCTATTTTGCTTAAACTTTTTTCTTGGTGACGGCAGCATTTCCGCTCCCTCTCCCAGGAGTTGCCCTTGCTGTGCTATTTTGTACTGTTTCTGACCGCGGCGTTGTGCCGAGCTATTATTAGCATTTTGAGTTTCCAGTTTAGCTGTGTTTCCTCGGTTAACTAGTTAGCAGTACCGTGGCTCAGCCTAACTGTGTCCTGTCGCGCAGCCACTTGGTTGACGCTGGATTAAGCCGGGATTATCCGTGCTGTTTTTTCTTTAGAGGCCAGTTTCTGGTCTTAGCCTGTGTTTACATTTAACTTCATTATTATCCCAACCAGTGAAGGCAGTGTTTTCGCCCCCGCTCCTGGTGAGCGTGTTGCCTGATTGTTAGCAGCAACCGCCCGGCTAAGCTGTCTTGTGGAGCTTCTTTATTTTATTTTTATTTCAGCTAGGTGAAGGCAGTGCTCTCGCTCCCGCTCCCTTTGCTGGTAACGTGGGTGTAGGACATTTACATCCCTTGTCGTGTTCGGCGAGTAGGAGCATTGCTCTACTCTTCCCGTTCAGCAGGGAACGATGGCTATGGGGTCACCCCCCAATAGGAGGTCTAGAAACAGGCTGTCCTCTAAGGTGTATCAGTTAGCTACCGACATGAGCACGATGAAGATGCTCCTCTTGGCCTTTCAGCCAGGGGCCGGTATAGGGGCTACTAGCTTGCCGCCCGCCCCTCCTTCGGTTGCCACACATCCACATGACGATGTCATGTCACTAGCGGCTTCGGCTAACCTCTTCAATGAAGAGGTGGAGGACGAGGCCCCGCTCACTGCCGAGGAGGCTTCCCACTCCTCTGCTCATGGTTCTCTGCAGGGTGCAGAGGACGCCTCCATGGCGGCCATTATTTGTGCGGCCCTGGCACACTTACAGCTTCCGGTTCCGCTGGCCGACCCGGCTCAGGCTAGCGCCTTCTTCAGGCGTAACCCTGCCACTGTCCCCCTCACTGTTCCTCCTTCAGAGGAGTACCTGAGGGAGCTCCATGCATGCTGGAGAGACACCAAGGCCCTCTCCCACTCTGGCTCTGATGCCCGGACCTTGGCTGCCATGCAGGATCCGGCGAGGGTGGGGCTGGGTCGCATGCCACCCATTGAGCCCACCATCGCCTCCCTGATTCTGGCTCCTGATGAGGCTCTAAGGCCTGATGCCAGGTGCCCTCGGCCTCAGTGCAGGGTCACAGACGAACTGCTCTGTCAGGCCTACGACGCAGCGGCCAGCATTAAATGGGAGAGGGAGTTCCCGATACGACCCATGCGCATCTCCACCTCTCTGCGGCAGGATCCGGCTGATCTCCTTTGCTGGGCCTCAGTGATGCATCACTGCAGGCCTTTGCTTTAATTGTGGAGGAAACTTCTGTGTAGCAATGCATGGAGTCACCGACTCAGGAAGGAGACACGGTGAGAGTTGGAGCTTTGATGTCAAACACTGATGGGTGTATTCAGAGTATTCGGCCGGAGGATTCACATCACAAATCAAAGAGTCAGAGGTTCTGACTACACGGTAGAGTTGCCACGTCAATTCTGAAGAGCCTCTCTCTATGTTAGACCTTTTAACTGGTTCACAGAGAATCAACATCTCTGAAGGAGTAGACTAAACAGCTGGGAACACTGAGCCACCTGCGTCCGACACTCATGGCCTCAAAGATTTCACATCTTAGAGTCCACAAACACCGATAAAGAAGTGCCTCAGCGTTCTCACAACAATTACCATTCGTGCCAGACAAGTTGACCGGTCACAAACTGGTAACAACAACACATATGGCACCAATGCCTTTCCTTAAAGGAGATAACAGACGTCAGAGTAGATCATTAAACGTCACAGAGCAAAAGGTTAGATATCTAGAATAATTATTCCTTAACATTAATGACTAGGGAACTGGGGCGAGTTATGTCCTTACTGGTGCAGACTCGCCGCCAGGTTTGGCTGGCGCAGTCTCCTCTAACGGAGACATGTAGGAGAGTCCTCCGTAGCGTGCCAGTCGAGCCAGGGGAGCTGTTTGGGGCAGCTGCCCTGGAGGCACTGGAGTGTGCTGCCCAAGCTAGGCAGACCAGGCAGCAGCTCTCGGGTCTTCATAGGCCTGTGCCCACTCCCAGCAGGCCCAGGGGCCCCTCGAGCAGACGCACTCAGCCACCAGCTTACAGCGGTGGTTTGCGGAGGTCCCAGCGGCCCACTCAACCGCCTCCCAGTGACTTTCGGGCCCCCGATCGCCGGCCTTCTAGGCAGCCTCGTACCTCAGCGCCTTACCGGCGCCCCCCAAGGGGCTCCAGAGGCCGGGGGGCGAGGCCCTGAAGCTCCGGGGCCGGTCGTCGACTGCTTTTCCCAGCAGCAGCTCAGCTACTGGGCTGCCTGTACTTCTGACCCCTGGGTAGTTTCCATCCTAACCCGGGGATACGAATTGCAGTTCCGACACCGGCCCCAAGCCGTCGGCCGGGTCAGAATGACAGTTGTCAGAATGACAGTTGTCAGCGACCCGGCGAAGGCCTTAGCTCTGGCCCAAGAGTTATCCGTCCTCTTGGCCAAGGGCACAATCGAGCCAGTAGACCCTCTGCTTCAGCCCGGGGGGTTCTACTCGGCGTACTTTCTTGTGACCAAGAAAGTCGGCAGATTCCGTCCAGTCTTGGACCTCAGAGGACTCAACAGATTCCTGAAGGTGCTGCCCTTTCATATGCTAACCACAGCAGACACCCTTCGTGTTGTCACACAGGGGGAGTGGTTCGCAACCGCGGACTTGAGGGACGCCTACTTCCACGTGCCAATTGCATCCCATCACCGGAAGTTCCTGAGGTTCGCCTTTCGGGGCCAGCACTATCAGTTCCGGGTGCTTCCCTTTGGTCTCTCCCTCTCTCCAAGGGTGTTCACCAGGGTCGTGGCGGCAGCTCTCGCACCCCTGCAAGCGCAGGGCGTGAAGGTCCTGCCGTATCTAGACGACTGGCTGGTCTGCGCGCCATCCCGGCCTCAAGTGGCCCAGGATACGGTGCGCGTCTTGTCTCACGTAGCCCGGTTGGGCCTGAGAGTGAACACCGAGAAGAGTTGACCCTGCCCAACAGGTCACTTACCTGGGGATGGTCCTAGATTCGGTCGCCATGAGGGCCTACCTGACACCTCGTCGTGTGGACGACATTTCCCACCTTCTTCCCATCTTCAGGCTGGGCAAGAGGGTGCCTTACATCCAGTTCCTCCGGCTCCTGGGCACACTGACGGCTGCCTCAGCCGTTGTGCCCTTAGGCCTGCTGTCTTTGCGCCCCATGCAGATGTGGATGAACAGCCTCCACTTGGACGCCAAGTGGCACAGGCATAGGGAAGTCAGGGTGTCACAGCGGTGCCTCCACTCTCTGTCACGCTGGGGGGACAGGGCGTATCTTCTGATGGGTGCGCCCATGGGCGCCATCCCATCCCGCCGGGAGACTGTCACCGTGGATGCATGTCTCTCAGGGTGGGGTGCAGTGTGGCGGGGCAGAACTGCTCAGGGTCAGTGGTCCGCCCAGGAGGGTGCGCACCATATCAACGTGCTAGAGCTTCGGGCTGTGCTGCTTGCACTCAAGCACTTTTTAACCCAACTGGCGGGCAGGCATGTGCTTGTTCGTTCGGACAACATGTCCGCCGTTGCCCATATCAACTACCAAGGGGGCACCAGGTCCGTTCAGCTGCTCCGGCTTTCACAGAACCTCTTGTCTTGGGCGTCTCCCCGCCTGACCAGTCTGCGGGCAGCGTTTTTACCAGGAGACCAAAATCAGGTTGCGGATTTCCTCTCTCGGCACAAACCTCCACCGGGGGAGTGGAGGCTTCATCCAGAGGTGGTGGAGTCAATTTGGAGCCTTTTTGGCAGGGCCGAGGTGGACCTCTTCGCCTCGGAAGAATCGAGGCATTGCCCCCTCTGGTTCTCCTGGACGGAGGTGACCAGCCCGATGGGGCAGTACTAGGGATGGGTATCATTAAGGTTTTAACGGTACTACTACTTTTATCGATACCGCTTATCGGTCCGGTCTTTTAACGGTACTTTTATTGGTTCTTTTGGAGAGAAAAATGAGGTATATATATATATATATATATATATATATAATGAACTAACTATATGTTGTATGTCAGGGACTACGGATGGAAATTAGCTCAAAGCTAAAATCCGGCATATTATCCGGCACATACTTGAAGCATTATTTGTCTAAAGTGTTCATTAATGTGCATTGTCCCTATTCAAATAAACGATTAAATGAAAAATGAAAATAAACAAATTGTGAACAAAACTAACATTGCTTTTTATTTAAATTAAATACATAATATTTCACATCAAAAGAAACAACAACGTTTTAACAAATCATATTAATAATCTGATGACAGAACTGTAAACAGATTAGCTGAAACTTTAACAAAATAAATAACTCAGTTACCTCTAATCATTAACCCATGTTTGTATAATTGAGTTAGCTCCGTGTGTTGCTGCTAGCATACATAATACCTGACGTGGAAACGTTACTCGTGGACGGGGCTGCAGAGCTACTAGAAAGACAGTCGAACCCGGTGCATTTCTCTGTCTGAATGTGGTGCACTTTTGCAAGATGTTTAGACAAATTGCTCGTGTTACCGCCCTTACATGCTAAACTCTTATTGCACTTTAGGCAACGAGCGAGACGGGTAAAGTTTAACCACACCTCGGAGCGCTTAGTTCTCTCCGCTATCTCCTCCGTGTGTGTTGCTGCATGTAGCAGCTGCGTGTGTGTAAACTGCCCCGCCCCCTCGTACACAGACGGGGGAGAGAGATCTCTCGCCTGGATTGGAGAGATCAAAAATACTAAAAATTACGCATTTTGCAGGGTTAGAAACGGAGTTGGCGACACTAAAACTGCAATATAATGTTTGTGTAGCAATAATACACATGACATCTTTTTTACATGTCTCCAGTACCGATAAAAAGACCGATAACGTCGGAGCTTAACGGTACCACGGTCTTTAATAATTCAGCCCCGGGGCGCGTTTAATACCGGGGCTCGGTACCCATCCCTAGGCAGGACGCTCTGGCGCACGACTGGCCAGACAGTCTCCTGTATGCCTTCCCGCCACTGCCTCTGATATTGCAGACGCTTCACAGGGTTCTTACTCAGGGGCACAGGCTCCTTCTGGTCGCCCCCCGCTGGCCGGGGAGAGTTTGGTTCCCACTACTGCGCAGTCTCTGCTGCAGCCCACCATGGCGTCTCCCCGACAGGAAGGACCTTCTGTCACAGCTCAGGGGTCAGATCTGGCATCCCGACACTCACCGCCTTCAGCTATGGGCCTGGCCTCTGAGGGGCCAAACCCACTGTTGAGCGTTTTCACGGCATCCGTCAGGGAAACTATCCTGAATGCCAGAGCACCATCCACTCGAGCACAGTACGAGTGCAAATGGAAGCTCTTCTCCCACTGGTGTTCGGGTAAGGCCGAGAATCCGGAGCATTGCTCTGTGGCCACCATTTTGAGTTTCTGCAGTCCCTTCTGGATAGTGGTCATTCTCACTCCACTTTGAAGGACTATATGGCTGCTATATCTGCCCGACATGTGGGAGTCGACGGCGCCACAGTGGGGTGCCACAGGTTGGTGTCCCTCTTCCTTCTTCTTCGAGTCCGTAGCAATCTCAGATGTCGTTCTGCCAGTATTGGGCACAGGCCACAGCTGATGGGGTAGGTTCTGCCAGGTCTTCTGGACTGCACCGGGGGGCATCGGCACATTCCAGTAGGTGGGACATTGTCTGCACTGATCCACAGCTGCACGTGTCTTCTGTGGTGTAGTTCCACACTTTCATCAGTGCTTTGCACCTCCCCTGTTCCACACGCAGTCTATTAAGTGACTTCCAGGTTGTCCAGCCAAGGTCGTGGCCACTAGCAAGGCTTTCCGTTGGTGTGATTCCTCTGTCCAGCCATTCAAGAGCTCGTGTGTCATGTCTTTGCCATTCATCTTCCCAGATGTTGGTCCTTGCTGCTTGTTTGGTTGTCTGGACGGGCAGGACTGTCTGGATCGGAGCCTGCGTGAGGGTGCTACGTGGCCATGCAAGGAGTGTCTGATGTCTGTCTCCTGTGTTCTCCGTTCATCTTGAGCGATACCCAGTCGTCTGATGTGTGGGGGAGAGATGCCGGCTAGCGCATAGAGGCACGGGACAGGTGTTGTCTTAACGCATCCCGTGATGATGCGGCAGGTGTCATTCAAGGCTGTGTCGACCAGTTTGGTGTGACGTGATCGGCTCCAGCTTGAGCAGGCATACTCTGCTGTAGAGAAACACAGGGCCATGGCAGTTGCACGGATTGTTGGTGGATCTGCGCCCCACTTGGAGTTCACTAGTTTGCGCAGGATGTTGTTGCGGGTGTTGATCTTGGCTTTGGTGTTCTCCAGGTGTTTCTTGAAGGAGAGTGTCCTATCCAGTGTAACACCAAGATACATGGGATGCGTATGGTTGGACAGTTTGTGGCCATCCCAGGTGACGCTCAGTTCTTTTTTAGCGTCTCTGCATAGTTGGGTTTTTGATGGGTTGGGTTTCAGGTGGTTGTTATTGTAGTAGCTTGACATTTCTTGGAGGGCACTTTCAAGGACAGGCTCAATCTTCTGGAGGTCTACTTGTTGGGTGGTGATGCAGAGGTCGTCTGCGTAGATGAAACGCTGGCATTCTGGGGGTAATGGCTGGTCGTTTGTGTATATGTTGAACAGGAGGGGGGCCAGTACGCTACCTTGTGGGAGGCCGTTCTTTTGGGCTTTCCACTTGCTCCTCTGGTCATTCAACTGGACCGTAGAAGCGCCTGTTGTTGAGGAGGCTTTTGATGACTTGACACAGATTCAGGTCACCAGTCATGTCCAGTAGTTTCCTGACCATTGTACGGTGTTGGACAGTGTCATAGGCAGCAGAAAGATCTATGAATGCTGCTCCAGTTATTTGTTTTCCTTCAAACCCATCCTCAATGTGTTGGGTGAGGTTGAGTAGCTGTCCAGCACAGGAGCGGCCAGGACGGAAACCAGCTTGGTCTTTAGTCAGCTTGGTGTCCCCTCTTCCTGAGAGGGGCTTTACGGCAGCGTCCCCCTAGCACCCCGAGGGCTCCGGCTTGGGACCTGCCCCTAGTGCTGGATGCCCTGTCATCTCCTCCCTTCGAGCCCCTGGCCCAGGTGGGGCTTAAGTGGCTGTCCTTGAAGGCAGCATTTCTGCTTGCCATAACCTCAGGGAAACGAGTTGGAGAGCTACATGCCCTCTCCGTGAGCGATACATGCCTGAGGTGGAACTCCGATGGCTCGGGTGTTGCCCTCTGGCCGAATGTGGCGTTCCTGCCCAAGGTGCTTCCACTAGCCCACTCCAACCGGCCTATCCAGCTGGCGCGCTTTAACGTCCCACAGGAGAACGGCACGCCTGAGTTGCTGTGCCCTGTGCGTGCCCTATAGGCGTATATCGATGCTACGGCCCGTATACGACAGTCAGAGCAGCTCTTCATTTGCCATGGCGGCACGAGAATGGGTTGTGCTCTCTCCAAGCAGCGGCTGTCCCACTGGGTTGTGGATACCATCTCACATGCCTATGGGGCCAGTGGCCGCCCCCCGCCATCAGGGGTGAGATGCCACTCTACAAGGGGCATCTCAATGTCTTGGGCTGCCCTGAGAGGGGTGCCCCTGGAGACCATCTGCGCCGCGGCGTCGTGGGCATCGTCTGGCACATTCTCCAGGTTCTACCGGGTCAATGTCGCCACTCCCCATCCTTTGGGCGTAGTCCTGTTGCCGAGCTCCGCTGCTTCCAGCTAGGTAAGCAAGTGTTTGGATTCTTCATAACGTGGTTGGCATAGGTCATCCAGTGCTAAAGCACCGCCTTTGGCGGTCAGTAGGGACGAAATAGAACGATAGTTACGGCTGTAAATACGGTTCTATGAGTCCCGGATGACCGCCAGAGTATCCTGTCACTCAGAATTATTTTGTGCTCGCGAGAAGATTCTGGGAACCGATCTGCTAATGACACCGGCCTATGTAGCCGTCGTCACGTGGGTCACAGGTGACTTTGTTGTTATTAGGTACTCGAACTGCGCATGCGTGCGATGGATATATCCAGTGCTAAAGCACCGCGGTCATCCGGGACTCATAGAACCGTAGTTACAGCCGTAACTATTGTTTTCTTAGATAGATATTTTTTTAGATTAGCTTAATTATTTGACTGCCCTCAGCTGTATACTGCTTTGCTCCGTGACTGTACTTCCTGTCTGTTTCTCCAAACTGGGGACTTGCCAATCGCCAAGTGCTGTATACATACACTGACTATAGATAAGTCCCTCAAAAACCCTACTTCAAAACAACTTACAACGTCCTTTACAGTTATATCAATTGTTTTTCTGGATTTTTTTTCATGGCTATGAGCCATATGAAAATATGATGATCCCATTTTTAATCCCGGCTACAGAGCTCTCATTGATTAGTTGTGTCTCCAACTGGGATAGGCAGAATTCAGAACAGACATCATGTCACATCACCACATCCTGTGACCTGGCGTACTTCAACCTAAAACTGTGAAAGAAAAGACATGGTTTAGTTATTTGAAAGCAATTATAATTTACGTAAGGAGGTCAAATCAAATCAAATCAAATCAGGTTTTATTTATAAAGCACATTTAAAAGCGATTTTTGGTCGAGCCAAAGTGCTGTACATGTAATAAAAACACATTACTACAAAACACAATAAACGACAATAAATTACAACAGATATAACTTAAAAAACAAAATAAGAATAAAACACAGGGAAAAGTCAGGAGTCGTGCTCCGCTCTAACTAGAAAGCCAGAGAGAAGAAGTGTGTTTTTAGTTTTGATTTAAAAACCCCTAGGGGCTGGGCCGACCTCACATGGAGGGGCAGAGTGTTCCAGAGCCTAGGGCCAGCTGCTGCGAAGGCTCGGTGCCCTCGGGTTTTTAGCCTGGTCTTGGGCACTACCAGCAGCAGCTGGTCAGCAGACCTTAAAGCTCTGGCTGGGGTGTAGCGCTGGAGCAGTTCAGTTATATAGGCCGGAGCCAGCCCATTTAGGGCTTTAAAAACAAATAAAAGGATTTTAAAATCAATTCTGAACCGAACTGGAAGCCAGTGTAGTGAGGCCAGAATAGGGGTGATGTGGTCGCGCTTTTTGTGACCAGTCAGCAAACGTGCAGCAGCGTTTTGGACTAGCTGTAAGCGTTTGATTGAGGCCTGGTCCATACCCACATACAGAGCGTTACAATAGTCCAGTCTCGAGGTTACAAAGGCGTTAATAACCCTTTCTAAGTCTTTAAAAGATAAATACGACTTGGTTTTGACCAATAGTCTTATTTTAAAAAAGCAAGATTTTACTACGGTGCTGACCTGCTTGTCAAATTTAAAAATGCTGGTGAATGTCACTCCAAGGTTCATGACCGAGGGGAGGATGTTTTTTTTTATAGAGCCCAGAATAGCAACCGGAGAGGCTGGAGGTTGCGGTCCAAAAAAGATGACCTCGGTCTTGCTCTCGTTGAGGTTGAGGAAGTTTTTGCTCAGCCAGGATTTTATCTCTGCTAAGCAGTCCATCAGCTGCTGTAGTGAGTGTTTGACATTTGCTTTGAGAGGCAGATATATCTGTACATCGTCGGCGTAGCAGTGGAAGGGAATGTTATGTTTTGTGAGTATTGAACCTAGGGGCAGTATGTACAGTAGAAAAAGGATGGGGCCCAGAATCGAGCCTTGGGGAACCCCACAGGTAAGAGGGGCTTTGGCAGAGGAGAAGGCACCTAGCTGTACCGAGAAGCTACGGTCTGTCAGGTAGGACCTGAACCATGCAAGGGCAGAGCCTGTGATGCCAGCGGACTGTTCAAGCCGTGACAACAGGATGCTATGGTCCACAGTGTCAAAGGCAGCTGTCAGGTCTAACAGCACCAAGACAGCTGGGCTACCTGAGTCGGCGGCTAGGAGCAGATCATTAAAAACTCTTAAAAGGGCTGTTTCAGTGCTGTGCATTGGTTTGAAACCAGACTGGAACTTTTCATAGATTCCATGCGTGGTTAAAAAAGACTGCAGCTGGGCGTAGACTACTCGCTCCAGGGCTTTTGATAAAAAAGGTAGCTGGGAGATGGGCCTAAAATTTGCGAGAATGGAGGGGTCGAGATTTTTCTTTTTAAGGAGTGGCTTAACCACGGCATGTTTGAAGGCAGCTGGGACACATCCTGAGGTAAGAGAGGTGTTTAAAAGTAATAAAATACTTGCTCCAACTGATTCTAAAACATCTCTGAGAAGGCGAGAGGGAATGCTGTCTGAGGTGCAGTTTGTCGGCCGCAGGTGCTTGACTACATCCGAGAGAGAAGAGAGGGATACAGGGTCAAAGTGGTCGAGGACAGCAGGGCACAGAAAAGGAGCAGGATCTGGGGTAGCACTAGTGTGGGCTAGCCTAAGAGCAGATACCTTTTCAATAAAAAATGTAAGAAACTTATCACAGAGAGTAGTCGATGGTACAATAGAAGAAACATCACAGGGATTAATGATAGAGTTGAGGACATTAAAAAGAACCTGAGGTTTATGGCTGTTTTTGGAGATTAACAGAGAAATGTGCTCTGTTTTGGCTGCTTTGACTGCCGTCTGGTAGTCAGAAAGGCAAGCACGAAGGATTTCTAGGGAGACATGGAGTTTATCCTTTTTCCATTTTCTCTCTGCATGCCTGCAGGTGCGTCTGAGAACACGAGTACAGTCATTGAGCCACGGCTCTGATAGAACTTTGGTGCGTCTAAGCGTAAAAGGAGCAACAGAATCCAGTATTAGTGTACATGTCGAATCAAACATGGAGATAAGCTCATCAGCATTAAAAGCACAGTTCACATCTAATTTACAGATCGGAGAAGCATTAAAAGCATCAGAGAACTGTGAGGCAGTCAAGGGGTTAATCGAACGCAGACGACGCGCCGGGGCACGTGATTCGACTCCTGCGGAAGGGATGTAGGTTGTAAACAGAACCGGTAAATGGTCTGAGATACGCGTTGCTGCACATATTTCATCCACAGATACAGACAGTCCAAACGATAATACTAAGTCCAAAGTGTGTCCTTTTTCGTGTGTTGGGCCAGCCACGGACTGAACGAGACCAAAGGAATCAAGGAGATTTAAAAAGTCCCTAACCAGAGGTTTGGACTCGCAACACACATGGACATTGAAGTCTCCGGAAATCAAAACACGATCATATTTCACCATGATCCCGGACAGAAAGTCAGAAAAGTCATTTATGAAATCCTTATTACACTTTGGCGGACGATACACGACTGCGCAGAGTATAGGCGAGGCCGGGTTCAGTTCAAAAGCTGCAACTCAAAGCTGGCATAGCTAGATACAGGGTGAAGCAATCGGCATTGGAGGTTAGCTCTAAACACTGATGCTATGCCCCCACCATGGCCAGTGGCACGGGGGGAGCTGAAGAATGTACAGTCAGGAGGAAGAAGTTCAGAGAACGGTGTATACTCGCCAGCGTGAGCCCAGGTCTCCGTCAGGAACATAAAATCCAGTTCACGAGAGGTGAAGAAGTCGTTTAGCAGGAACGTTTTGTTTGCTATCGACCTAGCATTTAGCAAAGCCATGCAAAGTTTTCGCTCCGGGCTTGCCGAAGGTGTAGTGCGTCTCAGCTGACGAAGATGTGCGTGTTGAACGCCGCGGCCGGGAGCAGACAGTCGGGCAGGAGGAGCTGCCAGCGGGCCCCTCAGAGTCCGGAGCTCCGGAAAAACGGGGCGAATCCACCGATCCCTCACTTGGCGTGCAGCGGGAGGGCCGTGACATCCGAGGCGTGGATAATTCACAGAAGAAGGCGTCAGGTATGCCTTCAGATGGACCAGTGCACCACCACGCTTTCCCCGTCGTCGAAAGCGCTTTCGGCGAGGCAGGATGCAGTGTGACCGGCGTAGGTAAGTGGGGATATCCGACAGTAGAGGGGGGGGGGACGATTTATGGTTGCCAGATGTCGGTTTGGGCAGCAATATCAACTCCAGTGAGGGTCTGAGGTGGAGGAGAGCTTGGCGATCATAAACGAGCAGAGCAGAGACATTCTGACAAACATAAAACAAAAACAGGACAGCTAAAGTTTGGAAAGGGAAAGAGTTTGTCGGCATGTAGAGAATTTATTGTAAAGTACATTTTAAACTGATGACAAGATCATTTGACTACGATGGATAGAACGATGTGTGTAATCCCTGGAGAGCCTTGGCAATGTGTCCCACCCCGTCTGATAAAAGGGAGATTACACGGATGATTTACTACAGATTACAACAAAACGACTCCACCAGTGGTTTCACTAATAGTTCATCAGTCACACCAACAAATAGAAACTTTAATTAATCCATGAGTTCCAGGAAAACTAATTAACAAAACAACCTGTTTGGTTAACACTTTCAAGTTGTTTTACAGTCATTTACTGTATATTTTGTCCATTCATTTCCGCATAGCGGAAAATCCCTAAGCCTCTTAATCTGTTTTGTAATCCGTTTTTAATGGTGAAGTGGAATCAGAGCAGGCGTCTATATTGAAAAGGAATTTATATTTCAAATATGTTGTATAAATTACCATCAGGCAAAAGGTACAAATACCCAATTTCCTCAAATCAGATGCTAAAATGATCAGCCTTTGGTGATAATTATCATGATGGTCATAATTATCTTTTGTTTCACATCCAACGTTTTTTAGTAATCGACAGAAAGATAAAGTTCTAACCAGTTATTTCAATAGCTCTAGGTCAAATCCCTCGATGATTCCCACTCAAGCTTTCTTAGTAGTACCCACAGTTCGAAGTATTTCAACTTTACCGTGTCCTCAGCTGATCTCAGTAGTATGATTAAAGACTATAAAGGAGAATTACTTGTTGATGAGGCTGTGTGGATAATCTGGCCACAGATAGATAAAGTAAATCTGTGCGGGACAGTGTCAAATCTAAAACCCCATCCGTCCGCAAAGTTCTCCCAGGCATATGGGCCTGGCGACTTCCCGCCGCACTTTTCCACTCTGCCTTGCCAAGCTAATTCAAGAGTGACTCTCCAGCAGCGAGTCTATTTACAGGCAGAACAAGAGTGCTTCCTTAAATACACCCCCTGTTGGTCAATGAAGGGGAGGGAAAATACTTATTTTCATTAGTCCCCTTTGTAAATGAAGGGGATTTAATTCTACGAGGAAGCAACCTTTTTTCTAGCGTTGAGTCATGAAGGGTGTAGTAGGGAATGTTTACAGCAGCTGCAGCTGACACAGGAGGAAATAAAAGCCTGTCCTCCAACCTGAAGCTGACAGATTTGTCGAAGGCGAGGCGAGGTTGTAGCACTTTGGGAAAAAAAAAACAAGCTGACATCTGGAGAGCCTTAAAACCACTGACATTTAGGGCATTAGCTCTCCAGCATTAAAAAGCTAGAGACAGGGAAGACAGCTGATAGGAGAAAAACAGAAAAGGGAAAAGCGAGGAATGGGAAATCGGAAAAAAATAGAAGAGAGGAAGTGAGAGGCGGGGGTGGATCTGAACCACCAACTGCATTTGACATTCGACCACTGTTTACATGCTAATGAACTCTACACACTTACATATATGCAGTGTATATATAGTATATGTTATGTAGAAGGACTGGAGTTTTACATAAGCCTGACTGCTGGGCCTCTTTGAATCATACTTACGTCTCCCATCACCATGGCTACAACCTACTGTAGTGTGGAGGTGCGCTCTACATCTCTCCCATGCTTTCCCTGGCGAGCCGATCCCACAGTCGTGGGTTAAAGTAAAGTAATGGGTCTGAATCTTTGTCTTTCTTTGAAAAGCTCCACCTTAATGTTTATTATTAAGGGGGTGGTGCCGGAATGAGTCCTTAAATCTGAAAATTATTTGGCATTTTACCACTTCGAGTTCCCTTGTCTCCAGGTCAAAGTTTTTTTTGTATGTGTTATTGGTTAGATGCCTGAAATAAGATCTGATTACAAGCTCATACGATTTTTATCACTGTATTGGGGTCTCTACTTTATTCAGTTCATGATGACATTTTGTGCATAATAGCATGTGTCCTCACAGTGTACCTGCTTGTTGTATCACTCTCTCACAGGATCTCCTTATCCAAAGATGCCATGGAGCTTTTTGACGAAGATACAGGAGTCCTAGAGGTTCCGCTAACAGTGCTCGTAGCAGGCCAGGTTTGTAACATAAAACACACGCAGTGTATTTTACAGTTAACCTCCCTTTTTATCTGGAAACATCTTTCTTATTGTGTAAAATAAAGGGCTTGTGTCCTACTTTGTTTCTAATAGAGGCAGAGCGGCTGAAGGTTGTAACCCATTTTGCTGGTAACAAGCTAAAATTATCTCATACCCCCAAGGCCCAGTTACTCCATGGGTGCTAATAAGCCGAGCATAAAGGTTACCCCATATGGTTTCACTGAAAATGTCTCTCAAAGCTCAAAAGGGAACAGAGTGTGTGCTTTCTTCTTATTCCATGGCGTACATATTATCTGGCCATTTTTGGCATGTATTACATTTTTGTTGTGGTTACTTTTGTTAAATGTCATGCCTTTTAACATGTGGTAATGCTTACAGTGGCTTACAGAATAAATATTTTTGATTTTTAATAAACTCCTAAAAGGTGCAAGCCTATGTGGATACAAAATGTAAATTGGTAAGTCATCTATGTTACATTGTTGTCAGGAACAATTTAATTACCTGCATTGGAGATGACACTTTTTAAAAACAATGTGCAGCTGAAATGGGTTCACATTTATATTATGTATATATTTATTCTGGGTTAATTTTGGGCACTTTTTGAGAAAAACATTCTCCCGTGTCTTATTGCTGAAAAAGCTGTGATTCACATCTCTGCTCTGGCTTTTCCCCGTCATCAACAGCACCTGAGGCTGTTGTATTATTCAGCGCCATCCATCATACTAAAGTAACAGAAAAAAACACTTTTCAGAAACAAGTGCAATCATTTTTCTTGACGATGTTTCTCAACACACTGCTGAGACACAGCAGGCAGCAGATGGATGAATGTCAGCTTAATATAGGCATCTGTCCTGGTCATCAATTTAAATGATATCAACTTTATTGCCAATAAATCATGTTTGGTCCTGGCGAATGGCTCTTATTACTGTGGTAAACAGTTATTGCTATGGAGAAGAAGTCAATCAGAGTGGAATTCAGAATGGTTCATTGTTAGAAAAATAAATAAAACTGTCCAAAAATCTGAAAGTGAACTGATGTAAGCTGGGTTTTCTCCCACACACTCCCCCCCTTCCTCAACGCCTCCATTGGACTCCTTTGTTTACTTCCATAACATAATGACATCACTACATCACACTCGCGCTCCTATTGGCTAGCGCTCCAATAGGCTAAGGGCTGGGACGTCTCTAAGCGGTTGACCAATCACAACAGAGCCAGTCAGCTAACCAATCAGAGCAGACTGGGCTCTGGTTTCAGACAGAGGGTGAAAAGATGTGCAGTATAAGAAAAATAAAGAGCTTTTTGAACATTAAAGCATGTAAACGTGTCACAGTAGAGGCAAAATACAAATATGAACCTGAAAATGACCATAATGTGGCCCCTTTGCTTTTTTGCAGCTTTCCAATGGCTGTTATCTGCGCAAACTTGATAATATCTGATCTAGGCTTTATTTATTTGTTTGCACTCAGTGAGGACTAAAACATGGAGATGCTCAATCTGGAATCAGTTTATTCCTAATTAGTTTTCAATAATCACATATAATAGGTGTGTCTTAATGCGATGAACATATTACAATATACAGCTCTGAAAAAAATTAAGAGACCATTGCAAAATTATCTATGGGTATGAGTTGTGTAAATTGATTTTTTTTTGATTGTATTCCATAAACTACTGACGACATTTCTCTAACACTGGAATGGAATGGCTGCCATACATGTAGAGATTGAGATTTAAGAAAAATGTTGAGTGGTCTCAGAGCTGTATCTTTAGAACGGTCCACATCATGAATTTGTTGTTAAACGGGGCATTATTGTGCAAGAAACACTATCGGGGAGACCGTTTTCAAATCTGTGTCAAACAACATAAATTGTTTCCCTCAAGAGGCATACATCTCTTAACACATCCTTTTTTCAAAACAAACATGCATTTGGAAATATGAAAACTCAGAAGTCCTTGAAGCGTAAAATAAATATCTCCTAGCGACTGAATTCCTTCAGCTCGTCAGCAGCAGCCTTTATTCAAAAACACGGAGCAGCTGCTTAAACATTGGTGTTGCATCGATGCCAGTCCTCTTTCTCAGCTAATCTAAATCTGGTTGGTCTTCTTGCCAGATCGTCACCTTCCCCCCCATCCAGCCCGTATTCCAAGTCTTCCTGAGAGGAGAGGATTGTGGGGGGGAAGCGGAGCCAAAGACTGGGCCAGGATGCTCATGTGGAGCACCAAAGCTGTTGCCCTCCGCCCTAGACCCTGAGCCCCTGGCATTAGACCAACACACACACACACACACAAACACACACGCTGTCGTATGGTCACCAGACACCAGAACAGCCAGGACAGCAATGATGCAGAGAGCTATAAACAAGTTCATCTGTTGACATGATCCAGGAAGACGTGATCTTGAGTAAAAAAACACAGCTCTCAAGATTACTTAGTTTTCTAAAGTAGTGCTGCTCTTACATAATAAAGAATTGTTAAAGGAAAAGGATGATAATACAATATATTTTCATATTGCCAATAAATCCCATAAAAAGACCAAAACAAACCAATGATTTGATACCAACCTATATTGACAGTGCATCCATTATTGATTTATCTTCAATAATCTGTGAGACTAGCCTTATTTAGTGTCGAGGAACTATTGTACAAGCACAGAATGAGCCACAATCATGGATGTATTAAGACAACTGGGTGCAGCATTGAAAATTACTCAGTGGCTCATGGAGCCAGAAATGACCTGAATGAAGATACAAAAATGAGGGTTCAGTCAAGAATCACTTATTTATATTCGGGCTATTAAAGTGTTCTTATTGGGTAGTTTATTTACCTCCAAAAAAGTATATATAGTAAGTATCGTAGTAGCTGATTTACAGACGTCTATTTCCCAATGTAAGTCAATGGTAAAAAGTATTTTTAGGGCCCAATGACGTCACACGACTGACATGGAAGTTGAAGTACCACGGTTTGGCCACTACACAAATGTGCTTCAAAACGAACTTCCTGGGGGTCTGGGAGACTTTTACCCAGTCCCAGTGTAACAAATATTTGAGCAGTGTACAGTGACGAGGGATTTGAATCAAATCATGCGCAAATGATTGGACTGTTAAAAGTGGGTGGGCTTAGAATGTAGCACGAAATGGAGCTAAAGAGGATTGTGGCTATGTTGCCGCTAAAAGTTGTGGATGATTTATGTTTATCATTGGTTGAAATCGGTTGGTATGAGGTCACGTAAGAAGAAAAATGATTCGATTTTGTTATAAAATTACGTCAAAACTATTATCTTGGTATATATTGTTGAATAAGTGGACAATATGAATACAGATTTGATGTTAAAGAATTAAAATGTAATTTTGTGTTGCATCTTGACTTTAACAGCCACTTGGTCATCTGTAAAATGATCCCCAAAAAAGCTCATATTTCTGAAATCAGGAGGCGTATTTATTTGGATAACATGCTCGTCCCAAGTTCATGTTGTTGCAGTCTATGTTCTCGGCAATGCTTTTCTCTTCAGTCCGCAAATTAAATCATGTAATTAAGATTTAAAAAGTGATACCAGTGCAGAGCAGTTTTTCAGAACAGCCACTGGAAGCCATTTGTGTTACATAAACCCAACCATCATTACAGATATTAACATTATTATGAAATTAGAATGAAGTAAAGAGAAACTAATGCAGTGTTGTAACATGTATAAAGGAAACTGATCCTCTTTGTTGATTATTCATTGAAGAAAAATACCCCAAGATCTGTAAAGCTGCTTTATGTGTGTGCGTTCAGGTGAAGCCGGTCCCTTTCACCATGCAGGCCGTGGTGACCTTCTCAGAGCTGCTCTTTGACCGGGCCCAGGTGGACTTTGGCTTCTGCTCCGTTGACCAGTCGGTGAGGAGCAGCGTCCGCCTCACCAACACCTCCCTGCTGCCCCAGGACTTTGGCTTTTTGGGCGTTCCAGACGTACGGCACACGGCTCAAGAACTTCTCTCTTTTCAGTTTGTAGTACTGTGATAGGCTTGTTTTTAATATTACTGTATTTTGATGTACAGTCACTTGGATCCATGCCATAGGAAACTCACTAAATCTAATGTCTTCTTTTTCCACTGATTCTTGAGATAAGGGACAAAACAAGCATTCGGTCATATCTTTTCTTTTTTTTTTTAAATACTTATACACTTATTTGAAATAATATATATATAAAGGTCAAGGTTTCATTTAATCAATTAAACAATAGTTCAAAGTCCTCAAGTATGTCATATTGGGGTTTATTAATAAGAAATAAATTCATTTAATAGATTTCTTTGTGAATTCACACCATTTTGAAAAACCCAGTTTTGAAATACCTTTATTTTGTACATTAACTTTAAATATTAAGTACAAATAATCAGTGTTCTTAATTAAAAATATATATATTGCATGTAGTTCATGTGGTGTTATAATATATAAACACAATAAAGTCAACGAAGAGTAACATGTTTCTTTAAAAGAATGATAAAAAATGAAAAAACCTTCATCTGACAGTGTTGACACAACTGACTGTTAAAACCAATTAAGTATAAACCAATATTTTGCTAAGAACTGATTGAGAATCCAACTGATTACTTCATGATGTCAGGTGCTTAGGAGACTCATATTTAGTTATTCAATAAATATCTATTCACTGTTGGAAATTCATCTTTACTCTTGCTTTCACAGCTCTCCTATTCATTTATTTTTTAGATTTGCTCTTTTTGTTCAATCCTTAAAGTTGCAATCCTTTAGATTTCAGTCCTGGTTGATTTGGCAACCTCTGTGGTTACCGTGGAAACAGCTAATGCAGTTCAGCACTACAGCAAACGCTCGTCGAGGAGCTGCTTTGGTAGAAATAAAACAGTTGGATATTTTGAATGTGAAGCAGCAGCACTATGAGCTATAATAACCTAGTACAGATCTGATCATTTAAAAGAGTGGATAGTAAACAGTATTAATGAGATTCAATCAACTTGATTACCTGGGAATGGTGTACTCAGACATTACCAAAAGAAAAACACTACAATCCTTAAACTGCCGACCCAATTTTAGAATGTTAATTTTCCAGTTTTTTCCTAGACTTCTGCTTTTATTGCGTGTGTTAATGGCACTAACCTAATAAGGGGTGCAATAAAAATAGCTGCCAGTTGTTGCCTTTAATTTGATCCGGCTTTATCTGGCTCTGGCAGTTATTACGGCTCTATGTTATAGTATATAAACTGCCCAGATATGTGCTAAAGTGTAGGCAGAAGAAGTAGATGTAAAGCCACACATGGACACATTCCCACTTCCAATGCAAACAGGAACTTAAAAGACAAAATGAGTCGATATATTTGATCTATTCAATGCAAACAGTCAATAGAGAGATAACTACTGAATGTAATTACATTGAAAGGATCCCAAAATAGAGGGTTTGATTTACTCAGAAAACGTAAAGGTCATGACAGTAATTCTGTAGTTTGCTCTTCCTTGCACTGCAGTTCATGGAGGTCCAGCCGAACGATGGCTTCGGCACTCTGCTCCCTCAAGAGACTCTGGAAGTTGATCTGATCTTCAGCGCCAACAAGGCCAAGGAGTACAGCTTCCAGCTCCACTGCAAATCAGGAATAAACAGGTTACCTTTCAATCTAACACTGTGTTAGCACCACTGTGTATTGTTTTGTGCATGTTATGTATTGTAGTTCAATGTGAAGAGTTTTACTTTAACTTCTTATGTTTATACAAATATTTGTTATTGTATTTATTTTTATTTTATATTTTATTGTACATTTTATTATAACTTCTTATGTTTTTAGAAATATATTAATTTAATTTTCAGTTTTATTGCACATTTTTTTATTTAGCTTTTGTTTGTGTTAATATTTTATTCTATTTTATTACATATTTTATTACATATTTTACTTTAACTTCTTATATGAATATAATCATTTTTATATTAAAAAAACCGTGTTTATCTTTGGTTTATTTGATTTGTTATGGTAAATCAAGTATTCTGATTGATTTGATATCATAGATGGATCTGATGATTTATAGACCAATGGCATCAGTTGATGGATATGATTCAGTTCAGCTTATCCAATATTTATTGATCTATATCTCTTATTGTCTTTATCACCAGAGATTTCCCCCTGTCTTGCCGGGCAGTGGGGGTCCGCCCTCCGTTGCAGCTCTCCCACTCTCTGGTGCAGTTTGGGGCCACAGCAGTAGGGGACCGCTCCACTGCCGTGCTCTACCTGACCAACCATCAAGCCAACCATCAAACCACCAATCACCAGAACCAACAACCAGCCCCTCCGTTAACCAAGGACACCATGGCTCCCCCCAGACTGTTCTCCTTCAGCCTGCCCCAGCCTTCAGACCTCAGCATCACCCCCACCGCGGGCCGCCTGCTGCCTGGAGAGGTGGAGTAACACACCTCTATTGTTTACCTCGATATTAAAGGGGCGCATCACCAATTTTAAACACAATCAAAATACTTGATTTATGCCGGGGGAAATTGGGTTTCATTGAAATTGGCAATTTTAGAATAAAACAAATAAAAGATTACAATAATAAAATAAAAAATAATACATAAATGATATAGATGGAATTTGCAATAAAAAGTTAAAATAAAATAAATGTATTGACATAAGCATACGAAGTTAAAGTGAAATGTCCAATACAAAATAAGTACAAATAAAGATATTTATAAAAACATAAGAAGTTATAGTAAAATCTCCAATACAAAATAGTTTTAAATATTTATATTTGATAAATAATTGTTAAATTGCAAGTCTTTAAACATGTCTTGTGATTCCTCGGAGTTCATGGAAGAGCAATACTACATTTCTGGAATGCCTCTTTAATATGGACTGTGAGAACTTCTATAAACTATCGTGTTTTTAGCACTTTTGGGGACAGCTGAAGAATATTTTAGCACTAATATTAATTTTCCCCCATCCTGTCCCTGTTGATCTCCAAAGGTTGTGTTTTTCATTTAATCGTTAGCTTCCAAAATATAAATGTACCTTTGTTGCAAAACCACAATCAAACTGTTGGCTACATAAGATCAGATCAAAATGGAGTTGAGCTTTTGAATGTGATGTCTAATTTTACTATGTAAAGACACCAAACCTGGGACTAGCAAAAACATTTCATAATCTACAGGATATTAGAGGAATGTTTCCAGTTTGACTTCAACAGAACTACAGTGATACAAACTGCCATTACAGCTGCCATTGGCTCACAGATTCCTATATAGTGTGATGATGCACTCTACTGGACGTCTGACGGAAGTGAACATGTGGTTTTTAATTGTGCTACAATATCAATGACTTTCCTGGACAAAGAGTCATTTCAGTATAGGCGTTTTGGAAAAATAAAGAATATTTTTTTACAATGACCATAAAATGTAAACTATACTTTAATGTTTCATTTTGAGCTCTTTGCTTGAGGCTCTTTAAAGAGTTTGGTGTCAGCCCTTGTCAACAATGTGGAGGAGAGGTGTTGGAAGTAACTGAGCAAATCTACACAGCTGCTGTTTAAGAGGCCTCTTGTGCTTTTTGGGGCAGTCCCTTTCCTGTAGTGTGTTATATAGGTTTGTGTGCATGTAAATGGTCTGCAAAGGCTAAAATCCCAAACTCCCCCCCCCCCTCCCCCCTGCCTGATACGCCTCCCTTGAACTCCTTTGTTTACTTCAGCAGTAGTAGGAAGAGCAGACAGAGCTCTGGTGCTCTGGTTTCAGACAGAGGGTGAAAAGAGGTGCAGAAGCAGTATGAGAAAAATAAAGAGGTTTTTGAACATTAAAGCATGGAGACACGTCACAGTAGAGGCACAACATACAAATATGAACCTGAAAATTAGCATGACATGGCTCCTTTAAGATTTCAGTTTATTGTTTTTGGGTTGCGACAGTTCAAAAGTTTCCATCACTAGAGTGGTGGAAATAATTGCATTCTATTTTGTTTTTTTCAACCCAATAACAGTGGCCCAGTGGGAGAAATCCAGTACATAGTCTGCAATTGGAAAACAGGGATTATCTTCCTCGTTTCACGCTAGAGAAATCCCACAACAGGAGACTCCCCAAAACTCATTTAAACCTCAATTGAGTTATAAGAAGAACAGGCTTAAAATACAAATCCTCAGTGAGGAAGAAAACTGGTCAAGAAGCTTTATATTCTAAATGTGAGAAACTCTTGTCATATCACCATCTCTCCTCTCGTAGAGATGCCTGATCCAGGTGACGTTCAGACCCAGACTGTTAGACGAGGACATCAGAGAGGAGGCGCTGCGTCTCCTCCTCCGAGCCAAGCTGCTGCGTGAGAAGGAGCTGGAGAGGAGCAGACATGCTGAACAGGAGGTACACACACACACACACACACACACACACACACACACACACACACACACACACACACACACACACACACACACACACCTACCTGCTCCAGTCACCTCCTGCTGGTGTGGGGTCAGGGGCTTTACATGTGAGCACTTCTCACCCAGTTTACTCAATTTTTCACTTTCCTGAACAAGCTGGTGTTTACACAGAATGTAGAAGCTAACCTCAGTATGAACCCGTCAGCTACTGTGTGTTTGTGTGTTTGAAGGCTAAAAAGGATCTCCCAGTGGAGACCAGTAAAGGGAAGAAGGCCCCAGTGATTCCAAAGAACAGTAAGGTGTCAGACGCTCCTCAGACCGAACTACTAACTGAATCACCAGAACCTGCCGACATACAGCCTGGGTAGGAGGGTTTTTTTATTTCTACAAAGACATGTTTTGATTCCCTTGATGTCATCAATCTTGCTTGCTTACTATCACAAATGCACGGTGGCTGACAAGGGCAAAGGTGATAGGACCGGAGTGCTTGTTGACGTTCGGGGATTATAAAGTTGGCCAACTGTCGTGTCACTGGAAGCCTACCTTAAATGTACCTTTAATGGGCTTGTTTCAATATTATGATTGCATGATTCCTTTCCATTTGTATAACAGTTTTTCTGTAAGCTAGCTAACAAAACATTTACAATCATAAAACGTGTACTACAAACGTGTGCCAACATTGACCGTGATTGTTGACCAATTTAATAATCCCCAAATGTCAAAAAGTGCTCTAGTCCCAGTCCCATCACTTTTGAGGGTCCCCGTTTGTGTTGTGTTTTGAGCTTCTTGCAGCATTTTCTATTTGCAGTATTTAGTGTTTGCAGCGTTTCTTTTATGCAGCGCTTTTAGTAAACGCTGTGCATGTTTTGTGAAGATGTTTCTTCTATATTTGTATGTGATTTGCCACATTTGTGTTTAGATATTTACATCGTTTTTGAAAGTACAGCGCGTTTACCCTAATGTAAGTGTTTTGGACCGCTGTAGCGCATTTGCACGGGTCGCTGACTGTACAATTTACTTTGAAAAACCCCGTTTTTTGGACAGAAAGGCCAGCAAAGCAAATATTCATAAATAAATATTCATGAATCAAATTTCAAAGAGTAGTACTGCCAAAAGAGAATACATTGTTATCCGGGATACATCTCCTTGAAAGCTTCTTTGTAGGGAAGAAGGCTGAACCCAATTCACAACAAAACTGAAACACAAAGCGTTCCCTGTTCTTCCACCGCTTTCATCAGTATTCCCATTTATTTTGATTCGCAGTGATCACACCATATAGAGTATTATCTCAACAGAACTGGCAGACTTTGATGAAATAAAGAGTTGTTTCCTCCCAGGTCAGAGCATTTTGAGGAGGCCAGGGCGTCTCTGCTGTACTCCTTCACCCAGCGCTACAGCGAGCACACCGTCTCCTGCTTCGTGTCGGACGGAGATCCTCCGGAGGAAGATCTGCAGGCCCAGCCGGCGTGGAGGTAATGCTGAGTCAGCTTCTACAGAGCTGTGTACACACTGTGGACCCTGTCATGTCACAATGTAGACGTGTTGTGGGCAAACATTTCGTTTCGCAATATCTTATATCTGTTTCCATCGAGTGCCGGGTGATTTTCATTCAGTACAGATCAGTTTTGATCCTAAAACCTAAATGGGAGACCTCCATTTGAATCCACAAACTCCTTTTCTCTACCTGCACTACCATTTTGTTGCCTTAGATTTTGATTCATGCAGTTGTTAGTTTTAATTTCTCTAACTACAAACTACATGTATTAACATTCTAAGAGACCATTTTAACCAAATAAAGGCAGGAGAGTTATGTTACCTAACTTGCTATCTCTAACTGTCCAAGTCAAGAGAGAAAAAACATGTATATCAGTATTCGTGGTAAAATGTTTTTAGCATGAGCTCACTTTACTTGAGTATTTCCATTTTATACTACTTTGTACTTTTACTCCGCTACAATTCAGAGGTAAATGGTTTACTTTTACTCCACTACATTTACTTAATACCTTTAGTATTAGTTGCTTTACAGATTTGGATTAATAATGTAAAATATAATCAAGTGTTAAATCAGACTTTAGTTCCACCTGGAGTAAATCCACAAGCTACCCTGCAGTATACACAGTCATTCAAACTAGCTGCACCTTTACCAGCTTTGAGAACATCAATCATTATAAAACACATCATATATATTATTCTGAAATGGACCAATCTGCACAATGACTACTTTAAGTATATTTAGAGGGCAATACTTTTTACTTGAGTAACATTTTGATTGCAGGACTTTTACTTGTAACAGAGTATTCCTATACTCTGGTACTTCTACTTTTACTCAAGTACAAGATCTGAGTACTTCCCCCACCTCTGCTAATATCTCCCCAGCTCCTTCAACACGCTGTACCTGCAGCTGCAGTGTCCGGCTGTACAGCCCCCTCTGGTGGTCACATCCAACAACGGACATAAGAGCATAGACTTCCATCAGGTGGCAGTGGGTGAGTGATTTAAAGTGTTCACACGTGCATTTACCATACAGACATTTTATTTTTCTCATCCTTATCCTTGTGTTTTGTTTGTGTCTTCTGTCCTCAGGAGAAAAAGTGATCAAGAGGTTTACAGTCCAGAACATTTCAAAGGAATCTTTGGATGTATCCTGATCAAACTAAACGTTTAACACATTACTACAGAAGGAGGAGTCATGTTTTAAAGGGCTAATGCAAAGAGTGTTACAAAATCCCACTTGATATGTGCTGCAGCGGAAAACCGAATAAAACAAAAAAAACGAACTCTGAATTGAAACTGCTGCTGAGGCATTGTCCTATGTCCAGCCAAGAATGTCCTTTGTGCATTTCATTTCAATGATCCAAAAGTCAAATGACAACTGTTTACCTATCTTGCCCTGCTGCCTTTCCTTTGCTTTCCCTGCCAACAAAAGAACCTATGCCCTTTCTGGGGCTGTCTCTAATAAATACAAAATGCTCAAAGCTGCCTTCAAAATAAAAGCACAAACAACTACTTGAATTGACTTAGAAAATGACACTAAATAAAGGTAAGAATCCTAAATAGTTTTACTTGTTTTAAATATTCTATAGATAAGGCATCTCTTTGTATGTCCTGACTTAATAGTCGAATGAAGCTGCTATTTCTTAACCCGAAACTGGCCCTATACCACTTTTATTAAAGGAGATGCTCTACACATTATGATATAAATAATATGAACTGTTTGCCACTGTTTTCTTTGACTGTTTCCAAGCTGAGGTCGTCAGTGCTGGATGTCCACGGTCCTTTTTCCCTCCTGAATGCTCTCAGATGCATCAGACCTGGGGAAACACACACTCTGGTGCTGGCCTTCAGTCCATCTCTGGAGAAAAAGGTCTGTTAACTGTGTAGAATTCTTTTTTCTTTTGTAAACGTTATTTATATAGCTCCCTTTATACCGGACGTATAGTTCAAAATGCTTTACAATAAAGTGAATCAAGCAAAATAAATAAAAACGGTGTAATAAAACCAAGCAAAAAGAACATGTTAAAAATAGAAATGAAACAAATGACGTAAAAGAACATCAAAAAAATAAATAATAATAAATACAAAGGAAGAATGAAAGTTAAAGCAATGATAAATAAAAGTTTTACAATTGTAGTTGAAAATGTTAAAAAATATTTTGTTGGTAGTTTGTTTCTTTTAAATCTAGCAGCAGAGGATCTAAGCTTCAGTAATGATTATGAAACAACAACGATTTAGCAATGAGGGCTTGTTTTAGCAGCAAAAACTCCCGATGAGTTATGCCGCTGAGAGGCTGAAACTTGCTCTTCGCTGTGACTAGTTCTATACAAAAGTCCGTAGTCAGTTACAGTTCATGGTGTTTAATAAAGACACAGAACAAACAATATCCAAATCCGGAACCACACGGTCAACAGAAAGTGTCGGAGCGATTCACCCTCTCCTCTTCGTCATACACATAACCGGCTTCCCACAGGTGACCTAAATACAAATCAACCACACCCATGTGACAATTGCCGGAAGTGATAACCAATAAGAATGAAAAGTGGTGTAAACAGAAATGAAGATGATAATAAGAATAATAAGCAATGGCAAAGCAAGCATGTTGGCTCCTACCCCTGTCCTAAACTATTAAGAGCCTTTAAAACCAATGAAAAAAACTTGAAAATGAATCCTAAAAGAAGAAGGGAGCCAAAATAGGTTAGCTTATACTGGTTTGATATGCTCTCCATTGACCATGGATTTGAATTGACCACAGACGACTGGCTGTTTCCTCAAACTTTTCCCACAGTACTTGTTTTTCCTCATTAGTTTTAGCTGTTGTAATGTTCCATTTTCCAAAGTTATTTAACAACCTTCTACTGTTCTGCAGTTCTGTGAGACTCTGGAGGTGCGTTGCCAGAAGATGACCCTTGAGATGACTCTTCGTGGGGAGGGGGTGCTCCCCGCTGTCACCTGCTCTCACCCTGGAGGTCTCCTGGACCTTGGCTATGTGCTGGAGAAGGAGAGCACCTCGCACGTCCTGAAGGTCAGTCAACACAGTGCTGACGGCAAGATTCTTTTTGTATCAGTAGTTACAGAGAGTTGTTATCGCCCGATTCTTAAGCCTCTGTTTGAAGGAATAGGCAGTGTCGTCGTCCACTGACCCAGGCCAACAAACATGTCATGGTAAAATGTTTTGTTCACACATTCAGAAATGTTCTACTTTTTGGCACATTTTTGTCAAATATTAAGTTTATCCACTCACCAAACTAATTTAAAAACCCACTGACTTCAACATAAGGCAACAGGAAGTGCTCCAGTGCTGACTCATCCAGGGTATTAGCACACATCCAGCTAACAAAAGCTCAGCGTTTTTCTCCCTTTAACATTTTGGGGCTAATCAGTTGGCAAAAAAGCACAATGGCCGCCAGGTAGAGAAGTTTCAGGTGGTGCTGATACTTACAAACACATCTATAATTGACAAAGTATATATATTATATAAAAAGTAAAATAGAGTATGTTTTTTTCTGAACATTTTGTGTATGTCTTTACACACTGTGGACATATTTATGTTTAAAAGCCATGAAAAAGTGAATTTCTTCATAATATCGGACCTTTAAAACATTGAACTCCATAACTGGATTCAGCTGCACTGATTACCCTGATGCTTTTGAGCAGACATGTCTTTAACTGACTTTAATTCCTGTTTTTCGTGCAGATGCAGAACAGCTCGGCGGTGGCAGTGGGCTTCAGGGTGCAGCTGGCCAGCCTCTGCCCCTCCAGGCCTCCGGGGGGAGCTGATGGTGTAGCCTCACTGCTGGGGGGGTTACTCAGGCTCTCAGCTCCAGCCTACTGTGGGTAAGTTATATTAACGCTGCACCAATCAACAGGTGACCTGAGACCAGATGCCTATTTGTCATCCTCAGATCATTCTAAATCCACTATAGGTTGGGCTGTCATTCATTTTCAGGACGCTTTACCAGAAAATACTTCCTAAATATAATATGGGAAATTGCAGTGGCAGATCAGTGTTAAGTCTAATTTTAATAGTTTTTTTAAAGACCCAGAAAGATCTTATAATGGTTCAACCCTAAAATATATACATGTTATTGGCTCCCCTTAACCGACCAGGACTCAAACATCTGGCTTCCCCTCCAGCAAAATGTGTTTTCTGCCAGAAATAGAAAATAAAATAAGAGTTCTCATTTGATATCTCAATTACAATGTTTGTTTTAATTTATTTGAAAAGCAGCACTTGAAACCAGGGTTGCAATAAATACTCAGATCCTTTAACTAAGTAAAAGTAGAAACATTATGGTATTAAAATACTCAAGATTATAAATAAAGTCCTGAATTATCCAAAAAGTACATAGTATTTTTATAGAATATTATTATTTTGTTTTTAACACTAAACAAATACATGTCTTATTATTATTATTATAATGTCATACTTTGTTTGTTACTTTTTAAAATACTGTTTATAATAACAAATGACAGTACTACATCACTTCTGTTATATCCTGAGCAGGAACTCAGAACCTCAGCGGGCTGAGTGTGTTCAACGTTCTGCCAGCAGAGGGCAGCATCGCTCCAGGACAGAGTCAGGACCTCACGGTCAGCTTCCAGCCGGACCACCCATCTGTCTGCTACTCTGACAGGATGACCGTAGAGCTCAGGAATAAGGTGAGCAGAACACCACACATAAAGACTCCCACCCACAGGACTAACAACTTGACTCTACGCACTTGAATATCAGTGTTCAGTTTTTATTCTCCAACATACTACCAAAATATGTGATTATTCTGTTTTCCCTCTCTCTTGTCTTGTAATGACTGTCATTTTCTAATGTGTTTCTTTTGCACGCTGTGTAAATACTTTAAATAGTTTTGTAGTTGAAATGTGCTATATAGAAAACGTGCCTTACCTTTAAAAGTATGCCATGGTTCGGGCAAAATTATTATTATACGCTGACTTATGACTCTATAATCACTTTATGACATAATACAACCTGACCTTGTATCCTTTCTGTCTCTCAGAGTGTAGTGTGTGTGTTGGATCTGAGGGCGGCAGCCTCTTCACACAACATGTATCTGTGTGGAGGAGACCCTCTGACGGTGCCCATCGAATCCCTCCTCCCTCCACTGATCACCGCTCAACCTCAAATCACAGGTATCCTCCACCTTCTGTTAGAAATTGAAAATTATCCATGCAAAAATGGTCTTACTTAAAATATGTTCTCAAAGATACTGAAGGCAGCGAAAATACAGTCACAGAAACTATAAATATGACTAAGAGTATGTGTTGTAGTCATTTAAGCTAATCATAAGGAGCTGAGAGAACATGTGCTTGTCAACAGCATCCAGATAACATCTCACCACAGAATCCATGTGTGAAAATAGGCACACTTCCTGGATTAGGTCACCGGAAATCCCAAACTAAAACTGTAAATCCAAGTGCTGTTGGTGCATTAAGACAGCATCTGTATTTGGAAGAGAGCTTGTGCTTTGCTAGAATTCGTACTGTAATTTTTGTGCAGTGATTTTTATGTCACATAATATTTCTCTAGAAGTAAAGTCTAATTTGTTTCCGCATTGGCATTGCTGCAAGTGACCAAATTAGGAAGATTTTGTCATCTGCTATGTCTGCAACATTTGTCCACACTGGCCGAATGTGCCATGTGTGCACACAGCTGTGTACAAAGAAATGTGTGCATCCACACTGCACACATTTCTAGACTATATCTTCCCTTTTATTGTTTTCTAAAAACAAATTATTGACATTCAGTATCAAACACAACATTATAAAATTAATTTCAAATACCATAAGCATACATCATCCATTTATGTTTGTCTGAATCGCCTGAACACGCAGAGTGCGTAGGGCCTCATCTTGCGCAGGGGGCCTCATCTTATGCGCCACAGTTTCCCCGTAGCGAGGCTCTGGCGCTAACAGTTCACGAGCGGGCTCTAGCCCCCCTAAGAATAGCATGCTAGTATACGGATAATAGTAACATGCTGATGCCATATATAATGTAAGGTCAACCAACTTAGTTCACGGTGTTAGCATGCTAACATTTATCTTTTAGCAATCAACACAAAGTGCATCTGAGGCTGATGGGAAGGTCATTCATTTTGCAGCTATTTAAAACAAAGTATTGGACACTTTTGACTTCAAAATTGCACTATTTGAAAAGTCAGGGGCTCCCCAAGTCATCCTCAGGGGACCTTGAATATTGGTACAAAGTTGGATTCATTTCCACCCCATAGTGGTTAAGGTATTTTAGTCCAACCAAAATGTTGTTTTTTGCCACTGGTCTGGTGAAAGTACGTATTATTGGTTGTAAATAGGCCTAACTGTCCTGTGGTCGTCTGTTTGGAGCAGAGTCAGAGGTGATGGAGAAGCCCACCATCCCTGTGCTGGTGACCCTGAGGGCCGGCTACAGCGGGGGGGCTATCACCCCCGCAGTGAGGGAGCTGCAGGTGGGCTCCATCCGCTCCACACAGCCCAGCAAGAAGGTACTGATGCTGCTAAATGCTGCATCATGTGTACTGCAGTGCATCATAAGGGAGTTCATAAAACATCATAACACTCGATCGAAATAACCTGCACTGTATGTACGACGACTCGCAAAATAATGTAAAAGTGGGACTCATACTTCCAAATGACGAGAATTTATATATTGAATAATCCCATAACTATAGATATCTGAATATATGTAGAACTTTAACTTAAACTGTCACTTTTCTTTTACATATTTTTCCTACACTTTTATTCTCACATTTCTTTATTTCATCTATTATTATTATCCTTGTATGAGTTCATATCTGTCCTATGTTTACCCTTGTTGCTGCTATGACTATCTTATCTTAATAAGATTAAGGTTTCTCTTAGGATCATCATTCAAACTAAAATATTATTATGATACTGTAAGTTAATACGTGGATTGGTGGAGAGAAATGTGTGTGTGTGTGTGTGTGTGTGTGTGTGTGTGTGTGTGTGTGTGTGTGTGTGTGTGTGTGTGTGTGTGTGTGTGTGTGTGTGTGTGTGTGTGTGTGTGTGTGTGTGTGTGTGTGTGTGTGTGTGTGTGTGTGTGTGTGTGTGTGTGTGTGTGTGTGTGTGTGTGTGTGTGTGTGTGTGTGTGTGTGTGTGTGTGTGTGTGTGTGTGTGTGTGTGTGTGTGTGTGTGTGTGTGTGTGTGTGTGTGTGTGTGTGTGTGTGTGTGTGTGTGTGTGTGTGTGTGTGTGATGACTCACTCTTCTCTGTTTTCCCCCAGAGTGGTGAGTTTCACTGGGAGAACGTGGCGTCTCTGCAGCAGCAAGGCTTCACTGTGGAGCCCAGCAAAGGCACCGTGGAGACGGGCCACAAACGCACCGTCACCATCACATGGAGTCCCCACAGTGGATACAAGGTGAGGACAGTATCACCACTTTTATAGAGGAGAAACCAACTTTTACAGAGGAGGGTGCAGGTTAAAATGTTAGCATGAATCAGAATTCATTTAAAGTGGACCTATCATGCTATATTTGAATAATATAGTATAGGACCATACCTATATAAGGCATATTTATACTTTTTTTTTTTCAAAATACCAAACAGATCATGCTAATTTTGCTCAATTTGACATTTTTTAGCTCTGTTTTTGCAAGGGCAGATTCTGTGAGAACAGCACCATCTACAGGCCTGGCATATGTACTACAGCGTCTCCAGCGCTTTCGAACGGCAATGGCCCCTTTTTTAGAGATTTGGGTATGGAGGAAAATAGAGAGGGTTGTGTTTTCTGTCACTTCCCGGAACACCGGGGACACATATTCATGTATAAAAGACGTACAAAAGTGCATTTTGCATGATAGGTCCCCTTTAAAGATGTGTCTTAAAGGTTTTTCTCTTACAAGTCTTGATTTTACAGCAAATGCAAAATCTCCTATTATTCAGTTTACTTTAAAGGTCACCTATCATGCTATTTTTAGGCAATAGCATAGGTCTCAGATATATAAAAAAAAACATATAAAAAACATGTCTATGAAGTGTTTTGCTCAAAATACCAAACAGATCACCCATTCTAGCCATGCCTCATATCCCTCTATTTCACTTCCTGTTTCAAAAGTGCTGATTTGGGGTATAAAGCTTTAAAAAAAAAAAAATTGATAACAAATAAAAAAGGAGGGGGCTGAGCTCATGCGGGGACCCGGCAGCCACTGTCTAAACTAAATACTGCCGTGATGAAACGCCATATCATGGATTATCAAGGATTATTTCTGAAACAGTATGGAGCTCAAAGGCTTTCTCTCTTGCCGGTTATACCACAAGGTCAGTTCCTTTTTATATCCAGCTTCTTCACACACATGCTCTCCAGTACAGGTTAGCTCTGAGTGTTAGCGATGCTAATGTAAACACCGACCATATTACGTCCAAAACAGTCGGGCATTGTTTCTGATAGCAAGGTTTCTGATAGTGCTGTGGGTCTGCATTGCCGATATGACGTCATATCGGACGCACATCTGGATCAGCTCCGTTGTACCCCCGTTTTTAGAGATTTGGGTATGGAGGAAAAGAGAGAGGGTTTTATTTTCTCACGCTGCGTGAGTTCCCTGACACACCGGGGACACATATTTATGTATAAAAGACGTAAAAAAGTGCATTTTGGATGATAGGTCCCCTTTAAGTTACTGAGTGCCAAAAAGTACATAACAAGAAAAGCTCCAATTTATAGTAACCTGGGTAAGAGAGTCACTGTCCATGTCAGAGTTTCATTATTCTAGGGCTGTTTTACAAATTTGACTTGCAGATCCTTTCTTAAATGTTTGGTAACCATGGTAATTAGGGTAAGGACCTGAGGAGAAAAGTCATAGCAGATGCAAACTTTATGAACACTTGTTGTCTTGTTTTGCTCAGTTTTTTTGTATATGTCGAGGTACAGTATTTTTCAGTATGTTTCAATATTGACAACAACAGTTACGAGGTTGTTTAGCTCTGCAACATTTAAAAAAAAGTTGTCGGTTGCTAGGTAACATATCAAAGTTAGAAAGGAAGTTCCTGAATGTGTTTCAAATCTGTTTCAGCTTATCTGAGCTATTTGCACTCTTAAAAGGAATACTATTATTATCCCCGTGGGGAAATTACGTTTTGTAACAGTTACGCCATTTAAAAAAAAAAGGGAAATAAAATAAATAAATAATAAGATAAAAATAAGTTTAAAAAAATAGGTAAACTGCCAGTCAAAGATACAATGAAATACAATAAAATTATTTGTTTATAAAGATGCAAAGTTAAAGTAAAAATGTATATATACAGCGGTGTGTTAGCATCAATAAGAAATGAATGCTGAATTACACAGTATGGAAGGGTTTTATATCCTGGTGGAAACACTGAACAAACGTTTTTAAATAGAAATAGTTCTATTGACTTGTTTAATCAGCTTTTATAGCAACACTTCCATCTAACCTCCTGCGCGTTTGTGTACATTTGTGTGTCTGTGTGTGTGTGTGTGTTTCAGCCCTACGAGGTGGTGCAGACATGTGTGCCTCTTACCTTGAAGGGGGACGAGACCAATGTTTACAGAGTCACCCTGATGGCCACGCTCTCCTCCGCTGCTGACTGACCTCTAAAGTACCTGGAGGCTGGCCAGAGTTAAATCTACACATACACACTGACACAACACACACACATTTGATATACCATACATTTATGTTGCCAACATTAAGAAATGAGTAGATTATTTATTAAGAAATATTAAACTAAGTTTTGTTCACAAATCTGACTCGCTCTGAATTGATTTATAGAGCTTGAAGCAAATGACTGCAATATGTAATCCCACCACCAGGGGGGGGCGCTACATCACCACCACCTCGGCAGCTGTGTTATATCATGGTTCAGGGCGTGTCAGCTGATGTAAACCAGCAGATGTATACAGTACATACTGTAGCACTGCTGGTACTAGAGCCATCAAATTCAGCAGGCAGAGTTCACACTTGAGGCCAAACAAGGCGCAGTCTGTCAAATATGACCCAGAATGATATAGATAATTAATATAAAACAGTCATTTTGTATAAAGACCATGTGTAAAACTACATCCTATTTCTCAGCTATGAACAAATGTATTGGTAATAATAGCAGGAGTTGGAGCTGTAAGCTTAAATGCTTTGTGAATAACAACAATAACAGTCTTTATCATGTATATTCCAACCAATTAGCATGTTATTATAATTCATCAATCACAACTACGAATTAGATCATTTCATGCTACAAATAATTAAATTAAATATTTGCATTTGGCCCCAGAATCTTACACGGTGAAATCACGGTGTTTAACTAACACCCCCCTTATTTTTCATCTTATGCACAAAACCTATTAGTTGATGACAGAATGAAAATCAAACTATATTTCCCCTGAATCCCTTCAGTCCGTCACTCCCATCCTGAGGCTTGTGTACCGGGCCCAGTACTGCACTAGATCGCTGCACTAACCCGTACTGTCCACTAGGAACTCCTTGACGTCCCCACTGGCCCCTCCAGCCGTTTTGGAATTCCAGGAATGTTATGGCATTGGAAGTGTTGTAGTGTAGGCCTATTTGAAATACTGTAAGTAAGTTAGGGCCGGATTACTTGCCACTCTGGGCATAGTCCACAATTATTAGAGTGGTTTATGAACAGGTGTCTACACTAGAACTGAAGAATAACTAGGAGCACAAAAGAGGTACAAATATCTGCACACTACTCGTTGATCATTCTTATTATATTCTAAGTGCACACTATGTTTTAACTATTGAATACATAGACAACACTTAACCCTTAAATGGGCAAGCACATATAAATATTTCGTATTGCTATTTTATTTCACCCATAATACTCCATTATTACACCCAAACTACACCCATATCACACTGTTATTGAACCCCAAAACACTTATATTACAACATTTACACCCTTTTTACACAATACTACACCCATATCGCACATGGACACAGCCTGTCAAATGACTATCCCCAAGGATGCAGAAAACATTTAAGGGTTAAAATAAATATATATATATATATATATATATATATATATATATATATATATATATATATATATATATATATATATATATATATATATATGGGGCCCTCATAAACAAAACATACAAGGTGGTGCTGAGTATTTGCCCCTCTGCACAAATTGGAAAAACTGAAATTAATCGTTTTATGTTGAAAATATTTACAGGGAAAGTGTTTAAAGTCTCTTATTTCCATGGCGGGTATTTTTATGGACGGTATACACAATATGTACATTTGTTTTTATCAAATTTGACTTCATGGTGCAACAACAAATTGTGTAAAAAGATCAGAATTTGAAAAATGAATATATTAGATATGGATTTGAAATGAATAGACTGCTCCTTCGTGTATTTAGGCCTTTTTAAAGATTAAAAATGAAGAGAGGGCTTGTCACATACATGTAGTGGAAACAATTCAACCATATTGGACTTTCACAAAACATTGAAAACATTATCTGATATTAGGAATAATCCTCATTTAGCTTATTTTACAGCATTGCTCAATCACATTTAAATAGTTGAGTTCTTCTAAAGATGAGCACTAACTCGATTCATGTGAACCAGGCCCTGTGCATGTGAACAGCAGATGTCAGTAATGGCTCAAAGCGGACCAATAGGATCTGACCTCTCAGAGATACATGCTGTAAGCATTTATCAGAGATTGTAGGAGATTACACTAAATCAGATTACTGCACCCCAACCTGCCTATAAAAAGCAAGGTCATTATGGGCTTAGCCTCGTGTAATGTCACCCGTTTTATGAACTGTATGAGATCATATTAGGCAATATTTGCGTTGCCATTTTGCCTCTTTTTCTAATCTGATTTCTACTCTGAGCTCTCGCTAATACGGTGAGATAGTGCTACTTACTGTGTATCTGTCTGCATGTGAGCGCAAAGCATAGAGTAAGCCAAAGCGACCTTATAATGTATTGGAGGAGAAAAAGTTGACTTTCTATGACCATTTTAAATAGGTCTGCAGCAAGCCATTATTTTCAATATAAATAAATTGTATGAATATTTTTTTAATACATTTTCTTGTCAATAAAATGTCAGAAAAAAGGGGAAATGTCAAGCCAGTTTCTCTAGTCCATTTAAATGTCTTGTTTTGTCAGTCAAAACCAAGATACAATCATTTTAATTACATAAAATAAAGAAATCTCCACATTTGAGAGGCTTTAAGCTGCATTTTCAACAATCTTTCCATTACATTTATTTTTTAAATGATTGGATTACCAAAATAGTAGCTGATTCATTTTCTGTTGATCGATTAATCAATTATTCAACTCGTATCTGTAGCCCTAATGTACATTTTTATTTTTTATTTTAAACAGTTGCTATATTAAAACATAAAAAGCTACCATGTTCATCATCATCATATAAGAAGTTGAGTTAGTTATAAAATTAAGGAATGTTCCTTACAGAAGAATATAAGCAATTGTTATTCAAATTATTGGTGATCATTAACATCACTGTTTGACAATAAAAATTAACATTGATATTGAAAGTGCATCGAGGTGTGGACCATTCTTTTTCCGCCCTGCTGATCACAAGGCTGAATACAGACAATAATCTTCCTCCCCCAGGTGGTCCGGAGCTCCGCTGAAGAAGCTTCACAACACATGTATGCAGCAGACAGGCAGGGGTGTATCCAGGGGCAACTAAATCTCAGCAGCATTAACCTGGGCCGATGAGTCCCGGTGGAAACTCACACCCAGAACATGAGCACACGCACAGGGCGGTGTTTTCAACTCAGCCTGAGTCTGTCTACCACTGGTTGTTCTTTATAAAGTCAATGCTGTAACATTTTCACATTAACGTTTCTAAAAAACTAGAACTATAGTTGTGTCCTTATATGATCCTTAATATTTTCAACACTTTTCAAACTTATAGATAATTTCATCAAATTACCGCTCAGTAACTTTTGGTAACCTGTAATGGCATCATAACCCTTTTACACGTGTTGTGGTTGTCTGCCAGAAGCTGTAATACATTGACATTTTATCCAGTTTTAATCCATATTTTCATGATAAACTTTTCTTAGATGTTGTTTGTTTTGAACTATTTATTTTAACTGGAAAAAGGATTTAAATCATCGGACGTCTTTTCCGAAAAACTAGTTTAGCGAATGTTAGCGACACCTGAACTGCATTGGATAAAAACTGAATTTCAATGTGAAACTTCTTTTAATTTCCTGGTTTTAATAACTGGGTGAGCCTGTTTGTCGAATATTCTGCTCCAGTGATAACCTCCTTAATGATGAAGTATTCCTTACAGGGTAAACTGACTGCAATGATGGTGACGACAACAACAACCTGTATCTACAATTTGATGGGAACAATTAAAAACAGCCAATATTTATTCCAACTATCAAATCGACAAATTCAAGATTCCAGTCTTTAATAAGGTTAAAATTAAGAACTCTTGCCCATCAGGACTGACTGGTGCACCACTATTGTGCACCAGTCAGTCCTTAAAATGAATACAGAGTGTAATTCCTGTCCCAATGTACAATAAAGGGTCTTGTATTGTCTTTAGTCATTGTAATGTTGTGTTAGATGTCTGTTTCCTTGTTTCTTGTCTTAAATATTGTACCTTGTTGATGTAGCAAATGGAGTCACTGTTTTGCAAGAACATTTTTAGACTTGATCTGACAGTAAAGTAATATTGTATTGTGACACCCCACGCTACTTCACGGCGCCACCTAACTCCATCTTTTGTTTTGTTTTGATTTAGAGACTCCTACTGGCAGAAAATCACATATTTAGCGTTTCAGTTACAGACAATTAACATCATTTTTTAGAAGTATACATTATACTATCTTATATTCTGACAGTTAATATGTGAAAGGTATGTCTTTGGTACATTAACATGGGATACAGACCATCCCAAAGAAGAGAACTGTTGGAAAGCAATTTGTGTCATCCTACAATTTTGAGGTTTACAGAATTCGCCATGAACCCCTAGCAATTGTTCGTGACGCAGGATTTTATAGAGTGCATATATCCATTATTTTATCTGCAAAATGTGGATGTCAAGAGACAAAAGCGAAACAGATCAGGCACAAACAGTACACATTTACTTTAATGCTGGGCTACTGTAGACAGAACATTGTCTCTCAGGAGCGTTCTTCATCCCAACCATAGCTGATGATGCTTTTGTTTTCCCCCATCGGACCAAGCCCATACACACTTTGTTGTCCCGGTGGACCCTAAAGTGTTCCACGTCTCCAAGTAACGACTTAACCCACTGAGCATTAACCCCTCCTCAGAGCACTCTACCTAGACTACTGGTGATAATAATGATCAAGTCATCTCTGTGCTGCAGTGATGGCCCACCCATAAACACTAAGCGCTGGAGGAAAATCCCCACTGATTTCTTAGCATAGAGCACAGGGACATCAGTTCATACACCATAAAGTATGGCAAATTTCTTGTCAACAAAAACTTCCATTGCCAGCCCATTTTGACCAAAAGGACTGGTGAGTGTAAAGGTTTGTAAAGGATGTATCATCAGTCTACCAGTGTAGAGGAAATTATGTGGATTATCTTTGAAATATCTTTCATAAATTAGCAATTATTTCTTGATATAATAAATAATAAATAGTAGACTCTGAACTCTCGTTAATAGTGAATATACTTGTAGTGTAGATGTGTTTTGCATTTAGCCATGCACACTGCAGGAAATAACACTTCCATAGTCAAATGTGTAGCACAGTCTGCTTTGGTTTGCAAATGAGACTGTTGCTGGCTTAATGTAGTGGTTGTCTTACTGACATGAAATACAGACTTACTTTAGGTCCAAAACATATCACAAATCACAGGGTTTCATGTGTGTTACCTGTGGAGCTTTGTAAGCCACAGTATCAGAACCACTGGCATAAACAATGACTAGGGTGTGGAAAGGCTGTTGTTTTAACCAACTTGAGCATGATACATATTTATTATCGCGTAAAATTAGATCTTAACACTTTAAATGATCACATTTGTTTAAATAAAAGGCAAAAAGCTGTGTTTTTGGCAGGTAAATGTTATTTAGGCTATTGGTGCTACCAAAAATGGCAGTATTTCCTGATCTCTTGGTCGCCGACCCTTCGGCGTACGTTGTGACGCTGCCGTAACGTGGGGTTTCCCAGACCTGAGTGCAGGGTTACCGCGCCCATCTCTGCTGTTTGATGGCCGGAGGAAGAAGCGACTGAGATCCTGGCGTGAAGGAAGAAAAAAGAGGGACGACGACGGTGGGAAAGACAAGAAGGGATTTTTGCTTTGAGTTGGAATTTGCGTTGAAACGGAAGAACGCTCACACGGGACTCTTGAAAGGTCTATCTGGGTGAACACCGCCTTGTCTCTGTGCCGGTGTGTCTCCCTTCTCGGCGGGTCAAAAACTGGGTTCGGGGAGTGCCGCTCCTCGGTAGCTAAACTAGCTAAATCTTAGCGCCTGGGCGGAGAGAGGAGAGACAAGATTTTGCGGTTTCCAGTCAATGTGATATAAACAACGGATACTCTCGACTGAAAGCTGGTAAGGATATTTGCTGATATTTTTAATAACGCTTCAGGAAATGCATTAAATGTGTGCTGTAGCCTATCGACTAGGGAGGATGAACGAAAGGGGTTAAACTGGGCTGAGTGGCTCCTCCGTTACAGTTAGCTGCCGTTAGCCTGATGCTAGCTGGTCGTTGCTGCCAAGAGAGTGGGTGGGGGTCACTGTTAGAGAAACTTAACGCACTGCGTTAACCCCAGATGTCAATTCACCGGAACCATAGTTGGTAGCTTTTAAATGTAATGATTTAATCCGACAAACTGGTGGTTAATGCCCAGTGCTAATGTTAATTAGAAGGTTAGTTGATGACAGCTCGGTAGGTTAGCCAGCACCCCTCTCCTACGTCCGGGTATCTTCCCCCTCTCTTAAGAAATAAGATCTCCTTGTTGAAATATATTAGTAGCCCTTTTGCCCGAACAATATTTAAAGTCAGGGCTTACTAAACACGTTATATTGAGCCCAATTATCACCAACATATTGGCTCTTTATGTCGGTTCACATCTCTACTCTATCGATAGCTTCTGATTACCTGGTAAGCTAATTGGTCGCACATTTGCTACTCTCAGTTTATTGTTGACTAACCCCTAGGCGAGCGGTTTGAGGAGGGTGATTACAAAGTTGCAACTTCTCATACTTGCATAACTACAAACAGACTTTGGATTTACTTCCTCTCATGTTGGAAATGTGTAGCATCATGCAAATGACAACGAAGGGAGTCTAAAAATGGCTACTTCACCAACAGAATCACCACCACCCCCACTATTCCGTAGCCAGTCCATACAAGTTAGCCAGCAGTGGCCGCAGCCTACGTTTGCAGCCTGGTATGGCCGATCTGGGTGTGTATACTGGGAACATGGCAGCCCGAACACTTTGCCTCTACCCCTAGTGAATACGAACGGTGTTGTTGTTGAATGCCGCTTTTATGTAAAATTCGTGCACTGAAGCGTTAGTATTTCCCTTTCTGAAATTATTTACGTAATGCCGAATGTTTCAGTTTTGGACTTTCATTTGAAAGGCCATGTTTTAAATGGGGTTGTTGAACTAACGGCGTTTAATTTAGTGAATCGAAACCAAACCATCATGGATTATACTGTGGCCTATGTCACAGCTATATGTTAACATTCCCACATTTAGTCTACATTGAGCCACCTAGTCATCAACCCATAGTGCTGAAAAGGAAATTGATACTTCGTTAGGGCGAATTTTCCCCGTAATTCTCAATGCATAAATATGATGAATTTGTGCATTTATTGCAAAGCGGAAACAGCGATTTAAGATCGCATTGAAGAAAAAACGACAATAAGCTCTGCTGTAAACCTGATAGGGGCAATAGCCATTTTAGTTTCACGAGTGTTAAGCCCAGCGTCGGTTTACAAACACTCTGATCGACCTTAATTTGAACTTCTTCTTTTAATGATGTGAAAACGAGATAGTCTAATTGGATTTTGACAATCTGTTTATCTCGATCACGGGTGTGTTGCAGGGCGAGTTGTTAGCAGCTACAGTAACCATGCCCCACCGGGCCGCGCTGCTCCACAGTGTCTTAGCTGGAGCCCGGAAAACGGCCTCGACGAAGCCTTGAATACTATTAAGCTTGCCAGCATAAAGTGTTTATGTAGAAAGAGGAGTACGGATACTTTTATTAAGTGGTAAATATTTCGAAACGTAGTTTAGCAAAGAGGCAATTGTGCTGTCGCATGAAGCCGAGCTGAGCCTCCTGTAGCACCGAGGCAAGATGTAGCCTCCCACTTTCAAGTTATTGACCAGCAGCACTGCTAAGTAAATGGCATCTGAAGAATTCATTACGGGATGTAACACATTTCTATTAGTTTACAGGAAATGTCGGTGTTTCTTAAAAGAGCTATTTGTATTTACTGGTTCACAAAGATGAATTCATTTTGCCAGTATGCCCCCTCCCTCCGCCTCCTCGAATGAATGGGTTCCTGTATTCAGGGCCCAAGCAGCTGCAATGAACAAGATGGCGTTCAAAGCCTTTTTCATCACCGCTTTTTCTCACACTGAGGGAGACAGATGCCGAGCATCGGATGGGTTCGGGATTGTCAGACTAGATTTCTTTGGTTTCCCCGTCGTGAAAAAGTACAGATAGTGTTTGCATTTAAAACGTTTTTAAAGCTGACGAGATTTCTTGTCAGATGATTCGGATATGTGCACCTCAGATACAGGACAACATGGTGGGAAAGGGGTGGTGTACATATTGACTGTGAACATTAGTATACCAGGGAACATAACAACTATAACACATCATTGTATGGTTAAAAAAAGAAATAAAAATTTGATTTTAATATTCAACTTAATTTATTTTTCAACACATGTAACCACACCTTTGGGTAATTTGACATTATGTTCTCAATCTGGATTAGTAAACACAGTTATAATTAAAGAATAGATTGTTAAACGTAAATTGTATATCCAGAGGAAAAGCTTTGCTCAGATCCAAGTACAGTGATTTTCCCCGTTTTCTTTTTCACTTTATAACACTTGAAAACATACATGTAACAGTTATTCAATGATGTTCATAAAAAGTCAGCATTTCTTTTGACACAGTATATATAAGTATTTCTATTATTTATTTATCAGTTTGTAATTGTGGAAATTGTGCATATTTGCAATGCCACTGAATTACCTAATTATATTTATTTGTCGAACCAAAATACTTATGAGACAACTCTGTAACCGCTGATGTCCCCTGTCTTTTCGAATGTAAGACTCCTTACTAGTTATGTGATTTGTTTCCCCATTTTTTTATGAATGAATTGGTCCAGCACTTAAGATGTTTTAGAACAACCTATATATGCATCCAGTTATTTAAGTAGGTATCAAATATTGTACTATTTATTGTTAATCATCTTTTGTGACATGGATATGACCCACACTGCCCTGACACCCAGAATGTGTTTGACCCTGGTGGACCATAAAGGCATAATCTGCAGGCTTTTCCATAAAATGGTATTGATGTTTATTGGATGATACAAGTGGTGTATGACAAGTCTATCTGAAAGCCTTCATGGCAGTTATGTGTGTCGGAAATACATTTGTCACTGGGTCAGTAGGATGCGTGTCAACACAAGATAATGACCATGTGTTTAAAACCTGACTCATTAGCCTTTTGCACTGGGGGATCTTTGTGTTTAATAAAAAGAATTTTCATCCCGCTGATTTTTCAGTTTTAATCTGCGAACGCAGAATAATAATGGGATTAAAATCTTAGTCTGTGGATTTCACTCTTTGGGATTATGAGGCTTTGGTCAGTGATAGCACTGATTTTTCTTTACTTAGGATACGAACGCACAAATACAAGTTTAAAGAGTACATGCATACTCAACCTTTTACTATAGTGCAGTTTACTCCATACAAATAGCAAGGTAAATGTAGTGCCCTAATCTCTACCCATGTATCAATGGTAAGAGTTCATGGATGCTCTAATGTCATCTAGTTTGCTCAGAATATGTGACTGGTATGCGCTCATATCATGAGTTTGTCACATTCTTTAGTTAATTTCATAATTTGTTATTACGCATTTCAACTACACTTCATGCCATTTAAAGAAAAGGTGTCTGTCATCGGAAAAAAAAATATTATCAAAATAATGTTTTTCTGAATCCCTGGTGTTTTTATGACTTACATTGTTTTTGCTCTTTAGGCATTATCGGATGGTGCTGCTTCAGGCGGTAAACGTTCCTGTTTTTATTGGCCATGTTTTTCTGCAGGTTACCAGTACTTTAGTGCCCTGTAGTACTGTCAGGGTTTTTTGACACGACAGGCTTTCTGTTGCCCTAATAGAGAATGTCTCTGGGACACAGTAAACTTGCTATCCTCCTTTCCAGGGGATGCACATTCTTTCCCGTAAGATGCTACACTTTTCGATCAACCAATCTATGTTGACATGGGTAGAAGGAGAGATAGTTAACATTAGCTGTTACTGCTTAACAGCAGGTCAACAGAGGCTACAAGAGTTGCATTATGGTGTTTTCATGCTCACATGTCCATATTGTATGAGCCGTAGGTACATTTTAGCCTTTTTATGATTGTGTTCAATGTAGCTTAACCAAAATCTAGTTTTTGGCTAGAAAACATAGTGAATTTAGAGTTCACCTACTCTTCAGCTTGAAGATTACGTTTTATTTCCATCAATATCTTATTAGTATCGAGAATCCTGACATTTCTCCGGCATTGGTATCTAACTACATTTTTGACATCGCTACATCCATATGTAGGTTAAGTGCCACGACACTCTTTTCTGTCAAACAAAAAACGCCATGACAGCCTTTCTGCTAATCCATTGGCCTTTGCTAATCCATTGTTCTGTACTCCTGAAGGCGTAGCTCTCTTTATCCACAATGGTGTCTTCATCAACTAGCTTCTTCTTGTATCTGAATTGAAATGGACCATTAGTGGTGGTCTCTGCATTATGGCTCCCATTACTTTACTCTTTCGTCTGATGTATTGTGGTTTAGCAGTTGGAATCCTTTTTCCTTTTCTACTGGCTTAATTTCCTACGGAACACAACTGAAAACGTTTCATCAGGGTGTGTTGCACATCCATAAGCAAATGAGGCTAAAGATGGTATAAATGTAGCTTTCTGTTGCGAAGTTGTCTTTTTAACAGTGCCTTAATCATAAGCTGTAACATTAGTAGTGTTTAAAGATCTACTGGTAGCAGAGGTTGACCTCTAAACTGTTGTGCTAATATTGTATCCTTATTGTGATACAAGACTTGATATTGTCTTACATTTTTATATCAGAATATGCTATGCTAAGTGTTGTATTTTCCTTGTGGTAAACACTGCTTCACATTACAGTGATTTAATTGTCTGAACTTAAGACTGTTTTAGCTGTTATGAGTCATTATATCCATATTACTAATAGTTTTCTATAGAAAATCTCATTGTGTAAATATTTGGTAAATCCCAATAATCAACCCTTAAATATTGTTTGTTATCCAGGTATTTGTTAACTATCGTGGTATTCAATTTTCTCCCTATTGCCCCCACCCAATTAGTTTTGTGCAAAGCATGTACAAAACACATCTGTTTGACACACGCACAGTTACCACCAGATGCAGGTCCACATGCTATTTTTAACCCTATGCCAATAGGCTCCAATAAACTAAATTTGCTAAATAAAATGTGTTACACTCAAATTTGGCACAGAGTGCAAATGGCAGTACACTTACAACAGGAGGGCTGTCCCTCTATACTTGAACAAGGTGGAGTTGTTGGATTTGAGTGGGCTGATGCTTGAAATAAAAAAGTACAACTGAAAATGGCATCTGGCATAAAGAAGATTATAGCGCTTTCCCATCAGGAAATCTTTCAATAACAATGAAGCCTTCTTTGGGGGCAATTTTGGGGCCGGACCTGCTTCTTAACTGGAAAGCTAAATTTAGTGTCATGCAAAGTCATCCTGTCTCACAACTAGGGTTGCAAAATTCCGGGAATTTTCAAAGATATATAAACGGGAACAAACTGGGAATTTTCTAAATTGAAGGTTGGCTCTTCATAGGGAACTTAAATATAGTTGGGGAAAGTATATTTGAGCATAATCTTGACTAAAACAAACAGATGCCATTCAAGTACACTTGAATATCCATGCCATTCCTCAATCACATGCACATAGCACACTGCTTACTGCATGGCTATTGAGACCACACCCCCTACAGGCACTGTGCATTCCTCCATCACATGCACAGATGATTTCTTGTGGGGATCTTTGGATGGGCGGTGCATTTGTTCATTTTTGAATGAGTGGGTTGGGGGGATGAGTAATATTTAACTCAACATTCATGCTTTTGTTCTTCAATGAAACAAATGATTGTTCAATAAAATAATTAAAACTTGTTCTGTTCTACTTACAAATAAATCTGTTAAAATGTCATGTTTTTTAATTGTATCATTTTGCATGGATGTTTTCTTATGACAAAACTAAATGTTTATATTTATGCTTGGATATGATACAATTACATTACATTACCCTCAATTCCCAGTTAGTTCCCATAATTCCCATTATTCCCATGGAAAGTTTCCAAAATTCCCCAGCTTAACTTCCCATGGAAATTTACCGGAAATTTACCGGAAATTTACCGGAAATGTTCCGCCCCTTTGCAACCCTACTCACAACAAAGTCCCTGCTGCAAAGGCAGTAACTTTCTAATGGCCCAGGAACTAATATGTTCGCTCTACTGAGTGTCACTGATTGGTGAAACACAGAAGCTGCTACAACTTTTGTACAAAATTGGTTCACATAGAATAGGACAGTAGTACCAACATTAGGACTGGGAGTGGACATTACTTACCTTACAGTTTAAGTTATGGCATAACTTTGTAACAAATCATAAGGAAGTGAGAAAAAGAAAACAAGAGACTGAGTAAGTAGTTAATTTATTCAGAACAAAATTAACTTGATGTATTTTCATTCATTGCATGAGTATTCATTGCATGAGTATTGTATTTAAAACACTATATTGTTATAGCATTTTATAATCAACATGTTGAAGAACCTTAGAAATGGGAATTCATTATAATTTATTGATAATTCGTCTTTCGATCCTATTCGTCCTAAATAGTTGGTTTGGAAAAGAGTACGTAGAGAGAAAGCCAAGTGGAAACCATCAAACTGTTTCAACTTTTATCCTTTGACTTGTTTTTTTTCATTCATAGTAGCTAAAATAGTGAAGGTTGTGCAGGGGCAATTCAAGATGACCTGGCTAGAGTTTAAATGAAGACCAAAAATGAACCCATGACTTGTTGTAATGTTCGTGGGCCTAGTTGATGAAACGGTGGAATATGGCATCAACCATGGTATAATTGTCACTTTGATGAATGGACTTTTTTCCAACTTGTCTGGCATGCATTTATGCACAAATGTGAAACTAATCCCATGACATGTTAACCAATTGCATTGTTCATTGGGGAAGTGATTGACTGAAAGTTCTTACTCGAGGCCTGAGACCATGGTCTTTTTTTTATTTTTGGGATCACAGACCTGTTTGAACAGGGCAATTTGGATCGAATGTACAGTAGTGCACTGCCATCCTTACTGTAGAAGCTACCCCCTGTTGCGCAAACCCCGCCAACACTCCCACTACCCTGCACTGGATGACACCGGTGCTGTGTCTCAGGTGACGTTTACACAAGGACAAAACGGCTTGTATCTGCATAGTTTCTCTTACGTATAGCCCTATTATTTACACGAGGCCGTAACAAACGGACCCCACAAACGATAACGGGTCCCAAGGTGGATAGATTTGCAAACGAAACTCTCTGGGGGGGTCAAACGAGTCCGTGTAATCGCCTCTATACGAATATTTCCTGAACAAATAACGATAGCCCCACCTCTCCCCGCCTCTGCTGCTCACTGCTATAGCATGGCCAGTAGCTACTGTCAGTAGCTAGTGCTACTGCTACTGACCATGCTACAGATGTTAGTACAACATCTACAGTTCGACCATGCTACAGATGTTAGTGCAAAATCTACAGCTCCTCTACCACAACCATCAGCAACAAGTGGACATGGAGAATTACATGAACTACTACAGTACATGTTGCTAAATACACCGCGGGGCATAAACAGAAGGGTAGCCATGGCAACATTGCTCCGGGCTGCTCCGGGGTCTTCTTCGCTGCTTTTGGTGTATTTTGTGGCTGAAGTTACAGCGCCACTTGCAGTCCCGGCATATGTACTACAGCGTGTCCAGCGCTTTCGAGCGGTCTCGTGTGGAAGTACAGCGCCACTTACAGTCCCGGCATATGTACTACAGCGTTTCCAGCGGTCTCGTGTGAACAGACACGTTAAATGAAACGAATGCATGTGAACGGAAGACTTTTTTGAAAGCGCATACTGTGCATAAACGCAAACGTTCCCGTGTGCATATGGCCTCAATTGGGATACTTCCATTATAGCAGTGCACTGTGTTCACTATGTACTCACTTGAATAGTCGGTGGATTTTGACAGGGTAGTATTGTCTCAAATCACACACGCTATCTTGCACTCACCGGAAATTATGCTAACTGCTGTTTCGCTAGCAAGCTAGTAAATCTATCGTCTGCCGTATCAAATCTAAATGCTTACTGGTGGCTTTTATACGAGTACACCAACAGTACAGTGGTGCTTAGTGAACATTTTTTTATAAATTATATATGTACAGTATGGTGTTGCCAGAGCAACCACAACCACAACCACTGCTGGTGTCAAATGTTCTGCACTCACCGGTTTGACTGTTATGACTTTAGCCATACAACTTGGTGTGAACATACTCTTAAAAACTTCAAAATGTCAGTGTCATTACAGAAATACTCTAATGGAGACACACCAGAGGAGACAAATAATCCCATATTCTCTTTTGCGCAGACCACATGACCAACCACATGTCTTCTCAAATATTACGCATTAAATATAGTACAGTACACATGCTTGATAAATATGTACAAACAACACAGTTGGCTACCAGTAAGGTTGTGGCAAGACGTGACCAAATGGCATTCGGAATTATTTTCTTTTAGTCTCACCCTTTTCTAAAAAACGTGTAAAGTAACACTAAAAATGTTGGCGTTTTTGTTATGCTTTTTTCATCCTCAGGATCAACATTACAAAGACAATTCTACCTAACATTTTCTCAGTGTACAGTTAGACTGTAGGTGCTATTATGCAAACATAGCATGTCAACACTGTCCAAAAGGTCCTGGCCACTGTTTTGAATAGTCAAAGTAAGTGGCACCAGGGCAGCTGCGTGACCCACACACAAGCCTGTCACCATTCAGACACAGTGTAACCCTGCTGAAAGCCCATCACAAACCCTAGCAGTGGTTTGCATGTGCACCTCAGCGTGGCCGGCCATGCTGCCATTGGAGTCCGTTTCTCTATTTACATTTTAGTCCTTACATTTGACTTCCACAGGGAGAATGTGACCAAACCTGAATCCCGAGATGATAGAGCTGTCTTGCTCTATCATCTCGGGATTCAGGTTTGGTCAGTATTACTGAGTTTTCTTCCTCTTTAAAAGCAAGAAAGGCTCACTTGAGCAAAAGAGTGGGCTAACTGTCATGTGACTCTTCGCACATACTTGTTCCTCTCTTGGAAGCTTGTAGAGAAAGCACAGGGGGAGGGGGATGATTATTAATGCAATCAAAGGAGTGTTTTTTATTTTTTAAATAAAGTCATGCTTTTGGCTTTGGGCTAGCCTGACCTTCCTTTTCCTTTTTTTCCTTTCCCTTTTTTTTATTTAACTCCTTCGTTTATCTCTATTAAAAGCTGGTTGTGCAGCTTTCTCAAGCACAAAACATACCTTTGTTAATGTATATGACCTTTTTATTTTATTTTATCATGGAGTTCTAATTTGTTTTCATGACATTTGTAGAGAATCGGACATTGTTTGTGCTAGCCCGTCAATATAGCTTGAACCCTGTTGCCCAGAGTTATCTTTTTAGAGGATTGTATTACAGAGCAGCTTAAAGGGAATTATATTGTCGGATATTTGTTTTCATCTAGCATGTCCTCTGTTAAGAGTCACTTGTATTACAATAGCCAATGCCTGATATTTCTAGTAACGATGCACCCGTCTAGTAAGAGCACACCGCATCATGGAATGTTTCACTAATCAATCAATTAAACTCCACTGTCAGTCTCATTGATGTTATGTCCCCAATCATCAGACATTACCCACAGCAAGCAGCCACATTGAGGGAGCACAAGTAAAATTGTGCCCTGTTAAAGGGACAGTTCATCCAAATTCCACATCTAGCTTAGTTATGTTTGCAGGAAGCCCATGCCTATTTCAAGTCATAGTGGAACAGTTGCGTTGGAAAGCCTTACTTTACCAAATAATTTATCATTTTAATTTAAACATAAAAAAAATGAAGGTTTTATTTGCTGAAAGAGGTATGGGAATAAAGAATGTATGCGAAAAGACAGATTAATGGCGTAAATGATCAAATGCAAAAAAAAACATTACATTTATCAAGTAGGGATGGCCGGAGCTAGTGGGCAGGTTCTTAATAAGCTCGGTAATTTGGTGTTACCTTTTTATAAAGACCAATCCATTTCTATGTCTGCTGACATTCAATGCAAGTGCCTTTCCGAGTGGCAGCAGCTTTAATTATCGTGTCAGTGTGCGTCAGCAAACAATGTAGCAGAAGATCATTGGGGTTAAAAAAAAATGTGGTCAGTTTGCCTTTTAAATTGAAGTTCAATAGCCTGCTCTAGTTTCCAGTGGGGTTAAAAATCAACCGATACGCATAAACACAATAGTTTGTTTGGCACAATAAGGCAACAGGAAATTATTGGATTACAACTTGGGATGTCCCGATCAGCTTTTTTTGCTCCCGATCCGATTCCGATCATTTGATTTTGACAATCTGCCGATACCGATTTTTCCCGATCCGATCTTTATGCAATGCATTAAGAGAAAAAAAAGGTAACAGATAACTGCTGGTCATCCAACGCGATGAATTCAGCTATCTTGGCTGTTCTTTTTTTGGCCTTTTCACTGTTCTGGGGCAGTTTCTCTTTCCTTTTAAAAGTCTCTGAAAGTGTCGGTTGTTTCAGTGCCGTTACCTGAGTGGCCGCTGTGTACTCGTCGTGTTGTTGTTGGTGGTGTTTGTATTAGATTGGTCGTGTTGAACGTAGCTCTGTTCTTTCCACCACGCGGAACCTCCGCCTTGCAAACATTGCATCTGGCTGTTACACTGCCTTCGCTTTCAATTTTATAATACTTCCAAACTCCTGACATTTTCTCTGTCCCGACTCCCGAGGCACCAGCTGAACGTAGCCTCTTGTTGGCTTACTGCTACTATTAGACACTGCGCCCACTCTGTTGCCAGATTTGAGAGAAATAAGCAACCAGGTCTATGAAAACAAGCCCAAAAGAAGCAACACATACATGATGTTGTGTAATTTTAAACCAAAACTAAGGCCTCAGGATGACTTTAAGACGTGAACATGGTCATTTTTGTTTTGTAACATTAAATAAAATAATAAAAATATTTGATATAAAAAATAAAAAAAAAAAAAAAAAAATCGCCATCCCCGATTTTTTTCTACCGATTCCGATCTTTTGAAAACCACGTGATCGGCTCCGATCCCCGATCACGTGATCGGATCGGGACATCTCTAATTACAACTATCAAAACGTCTTTTGACATATTTGACCTAAACAGTACTTGTACAATTTTGGCAAAGCGTTTATGCCATAGAACATTAGGAAGCTTCAATATACTGTCTGAACATCGGTATCATCAGATTTTCACCTATTCGACCTCCACCTGTCTATTGACAACTAAAAGGACATTTGCTTGTGGCCGTTGCCAATGTTTACCAGAAGTGCAACAATAGAAAAGGTTGGCCACGTGGGAGTATTGTATATTACAGTTCTTTCCAGAAATGCGACCACACTCAAATATTGGAAACATGTTGAGTTGCTTTTCCAGTGCTATATACTCAATGTACCAGCACTGACATTGACCAGCTGTTCAGCTCCACGCTGTACCATCTTGGATGGCATAGAAATAGGCAAAGATACTTACAGTAGGCTATATTTAGTAGTTGGTAGGTTTAAGATATGTGTATAAATAAGGTAAGCTAAAGTGGTTTTGAAAGAGTTGTCGGCTTATGCCCAGAATTTCACAATTACTGCATCCATAATATAAACACTTGCTCAAAACCTTGATTCATCGATCTATCCATCCATTTTTTGTAACCTTTAACCTCCAATATGTGGAATTATCAGTAAATCGAACTTTAAGATTATTAAACATCCAGAAAGAACCACAAGGTCAACAATGCATTGCTAAGCTCCTTTCAATAAAATAAGCTACGTTACTGTGAATTGTGATTGCTAGTACACCATCTTACTTATTAGGTACTTTGACTGCTGTTCAGGAAATGCAAGGGTTTCACCATACACTCATTGCTTCTGGCTTCAAACCCGCTTATGTGGAAAGGTTTTTGTGTCATAAAATGCTTTTTTTCTAAAGACAGTCCTTCACCCCCCACTGATCCATGAGGCTTCAATGGACTGAAATTATATCACATAGATTGAAAGCATCTAAGGCAAATGTATGTCGGCTATTTCGTTAATGCATGTGTCATTCTTCTGTGCCCGTGTTGGTCCTGTATGGATGTTTCAGTGGCCATATGTTGAATTGCCACAAATAGCTGAATACTGAAAGCATCCACTCAGTTTACATTAGAATGGAAGGTACCACATTTGCCCCAAAACTATTCAGGGAAACGTTAAGGAAGCCTCTTCAAGTAAAACACAATCTCAAATGTAATGTTTCATATTTCCCTTAACATGAATTGTGCACCCAAATTGAATGGAACATCGTGATCAAAACTGTGTCAGCTTATGCATACATTTGTAGCCTCAGGATTTTGCCCCACTTTCAATGGAGCAAAATGGGTTATGGGGCCCAAGGCTATTCATTCTCAGTTCAGCCATTCTTCTTGAGACCCATAAGGATTTGAATTCCACCTCCTCGTCAGACAGTGATTAAAGGAATAAGCCGCAGTTTGTCAACCTTTGCTCCCGGTATGTCATTATGAGGAGTTGCCAGTACGTGGCACAGTGCTAATCATCGCACACATTATCAGGGCACTCTGACATCTTAAATAACATTTATGGTGATGTGGTTTCCCATACATTCAATGGCATGTTCTGTTGTGGCTGTGCTTTTTAGAATATTGCAGTAACACCTATTCAAAGCAATAGTTATGGATGAAAGTATGCATTTAACATGTTACCAGAAAAACACTCTATAAAAAATCACTTGAGGTCCAGCGCAATTGATCAAATTTGAATTAAAAACACAATTTTGGCTTCCCCAAATGAGGTTACATACTCATCCACGGTACTGACGTTTACAATGAGTGCGCCCCAAAATGAATTTGATGGATACATTTGGTCATATTCTGATTCAAGGATTTAAACATTAGCAGGAACGTAGCACATGGAGGAGTAATCTTATTTAAATGTAATAAATAATCTTGATCTCAATATTCATCAAAATAATCATTTCAAACATAACTATGTTCCAAGAATTTGAAATATATTTGGTCAAATGTACCCGCCAAAGCTGGCCTGTGTAATTCAGTTAGATTGTGTATTGGTATCAAAGCCCTTGTCTTTCCGACGCCACCCTTAAAACATCCTACAAGATATGTATTCATAGTGATACTAGCCATACAGAGAGGGTAAGCATTCATAACCTCCTTCTTGGTGCTGTAGTTTCCTCCTATTTGGTGGAAAAGCCACAGAAAGTGCTGGAGAGAAGGACAAAGTGAGTAAGATTGGATAAGGCTTTTAAGAAATGTCCAGGAGCAATCTCCTTCTGTCTTCTCTTACTGCATCATCAGCCCCCTTGTTCCTGCCTTCTTCGTGACCTGGTTGTGTGTTCAGATACATTTACCATGCATCACTTCCCCCTAGCACTTAGCCGGACCCTCACCCAACGACTAGACAAAAAAAGAAAATAAACTAGCACTTATAATATCACTTTGCCTCTGTGTTGCACTAGTAACATCTGTCAAAATAGGACATCTGTAAACATGGGAAATTGAAACTGACCTAAGATAATATTTCAATCAGGAGTGTTCTCATTCTGTTTACTTGCTTAGATTAAAATGAGAGTACTTTCATATTGGGATACAGTAAATCAAGGAAGAAAGGTTTAAGGAATTAAGGTTTGACCATCTCTTCTTTCCAACCCCAAAGTTAATGCATTACATTTTTAGCCTATATATTTGACGTTACTTTGACTGATCATGTAGCCAGTTAGAGCTTGTCAGTGGGTGAAACTTCACTTCAAGTAAGACTGTAGGTGCTGAGCACAATATAAGATTTGCCTAACTCAAAGTGAGAGTGCACCAGGGGTGGGAGAATGCTTTTAAATATTGCAGAGTTTTCTTCCACTGGATGGAAAGATGGAGGTAGAGAAGAAGAAACGCGGTGGCTTGTCTCCAGACAGAGTGCTTTTTCTAAAAGCCATTCCAGTTGCATCAAGACCTGAAAGTGCAGTCCCATTGTAAGCCAGGAATAGCGTTTTTAGAGCCATCTGCCATTTCACCATTCATGCTTCGACTTACACATGCTTCATGTGAGTGACCATTGGTTTAAAAAACGACATTTGAAAGCAGCGCATAAATCTGCTTTCCATGGGAGTTTTAAGTCTTGACTGTTTCAAGGATGCTCACAGATGATATTTGTTTTCACAGGCTTGTGCTGAAACACTGACCATGCTCTTTCAAACAACCTTCATTTTTAAACCACATGCACAAAGCAGATCACTGTCGGTGTCAACCTCATGTTTTTGTGAGAAAAAGTCGCCAGTTATTTTCTAAAAGTGTATTGGCTGGGTTTAAAGTGATGGATATGGGTTTATTTGTAAAAACCCCCCTGCTAGCATAACATTACACACGTTAAATATATAAGTTAGCATTGGTTATATCTTAAAGGGGATGTGTCACCTTCACTACATTTCATTTTGCAAGTATATTATTCTGGTTATGCACTTATTCAAAACACTTTAAATATTACAATTATTAAACACTTACACTTATGTACACTAATAAAACAATTGCGTACAAATATTTAGAAATATATGTATATAGTAATAATACTAGTGGTTACTGGTGCTTACCTATAGGTTCCCTCTTTAATTCAGTGTTCAATAGCCCAGTAAAGTGACTCGTGTCATGGCATCTTCACTCTGCACTAGGGATGGGTATCGTTTGAAATTTATCGATTCCGGTTCTGCTTATCGATTCCGGTTCTTATCGATTCCCCGTTTTGATTCCAAAATTGTAGAAGAAAGAGGTCAAACGTTTAGATAACAAAAATATCTTTATTCTTTTAAGCTTTAACTGACATTTTTACAAATAAAAAATATGCATGCAATACAAATGTATTGCACAATAGCTGTGCTTTATTTTAACTGAGCTATGCCTGTGGCAAGCTATTAACAGGCATTACACTGTGCCTAGTCTTTTTCTTTTTTAGTGTAGTGGAGCCTCACTTTAGAGCGTTTACCGCGACCCATCTTTGGTGTTATGAAGTGACTGAGCTCGTGAACTGTCTACGGGAGGGCGGGGGGAGCCTCGCTGCGGGGCAACTGTGGACCTCTGTCGCCTGTCAGCGCAACTTACATGATGCCGTTTAAAAAAATGGGGGGCGGTGCCGGCCGTCAGCGTACCGAGCCGGCCGTCAACGGCTCGCTGACGACCGGCCGTTCTGTGATTCTCCAGAACACACAGATGGCCAGTCCCCGTATTCCACCGGGTCGCCGCGGTGCAGACGGACCCGCGGCGCAGATGGACCCGGTGGAATACAGGGTCTACCGCGTTTAGGAACCGTTAAGCAGAACCGAAATTGTGTATTTTGTACCGGTACCCGGCACCCGGCATTTTCTTATCGGTTCTCATCTGGAACCGAGTTTCGGTTCCCAACCCTACTCTGCACACTCTTTTTGAATTGTCAGTAGGCGTGTAACGGTTCACAAACATTTCGGTTCGGTACGTACCTCGGTTTTTAGGTCACGGTTCGGTACGTTTTCGGTACAGCAGAAAAGATTATCACAAAACATAAAATATATATATATTTTTTTTAATTATTATTAAACTGTGAATAATGTATTCACTCGAATAAATACAAAATATAATAAAATAAACATTAAGGTGCAGCATTCCGATGAACTGAAATAATCTGTACTTGAACTGTACTGTACTAGTACTCACCTAAGCAGCCAGCTTGACATTAGGCTTGTCATTGTATTGTTATGTTTTTTTAAAGAAAAATGTACTTGTCCACATTGCTTGCCGAAAGGGCAGATCTGCTGGCACTAACAATGTCTACTGCTGTGGAGAACACCCTCTCGCTAGGGACAGAGGTAGCAGATACAACCAGGTAGCGCTTTGCTAACATGGCAACATAAGGATATTTGGCGTTTGTAATAGCTTTGGCTCGGCCTGAACTTTTTGCGAGTGGTGGAGGCTTAAATGCTAGTGGGAGTTGGGTTTGCACTTTAGTCATTTTTCTTTTGGTACCGGTGATATTCACGTTTGGGTGATGCCTTTTCAAATGAGTGTGCAAGTTTGATGTATTGCCAGCCGCGTAACCAATTTTAGTTGAACAATGCCGACAAACAGCTTTGGTTCTGTCCACCTGTCTTTGTCCGTCATCCTTGTACGTAACTGCGAAACCAAAATGTTCCCACACCGGAGACTTCAATGATGCTGGAGGATTTTCGAGCTCAACTTTATCTGCGTTCGCCATTTCGTCAGTTCCTCAAATTACTGACAAAATTTGAACGCATCCCTGTGACCAGCTCTCATAGTATGCCTCTCGTCCAATGAAATGACTTGGTCGCTCTATGACGTGTTGAACCCAATGTGAGCAAATTACTCTGAATGCTGCGACGCAGCACCTGAGATTACTTCCAAAAAGTTGTTCACGTTCTCAATTTTTTACGTTTAACGTTATATTCGTTCGGTAAACTTCGGTACACACGTGTATTTTCGGTACGAATACGTATACCGTTACACACCTAATTGTCAGTGCTGATTATTTGTTTACCAGCATGTGCTAGGCTAATCTAAGTCAGACTGACCTAATTTTGTGTGAAGTGCCAGCCTATCCTATCGTGTTGCAGCCCCACACACAGCGCCTCCTGTTGATGCTTCACTCTCCTCTCTGATTTCATCCCTACATTTGTCTGTTAGCATGAGCTTGCCTGTCAGGATGTCCTGTGTAACGTCTTATTGTAACGCAGCTGATTGCACAGCCTGGTTGAAAGCCCCAATGGACACTGGCAAGTGCAATGGTAGTAACAGAAACCACAGAGCAAGTGTATTTGTAAAGTGTGTGTGTGTGTGTGTGCTGTCGCCACATCCGCTGAATGTTTTGACAAAGGGAAGAGAGACGAGCTCAGCTAAGGAAACACCCTGAAAAAGGAAACGCCTACTCAGAGAGGCTATGCACTCGTATAAGGGTGGAGGCTGCACCCTGACACAGAAGATCAGAAGCAAAGCACTGTCATGGACTGTTAACAAAAAACTACATCCTCCTCGTGATTTATGTTTCTAGGAGTAGCTAATAAACCACAACCGTAATGCCACCTTAAAGCTTTCGAATGTAGAAGATCCGACAGAGAGGCGAGGTAGCCGGAACAATCAGACCAGGGAGACAAGATTCAGCCTTCATAAAGACGAGGGGAGGGGCAGCTGTATCCAAGCAGGAGGGCGTAAATTATTAAGCCCCTCTACCCTACCTTTTCGAACACTTTCATGGGCTTAATGCATGCTTTTGTTTCTCGATTGCAAAGACATTTCCCCTCCCTCAGACTTATAATGTTCACGATATCCTCTGTCCATGTTTCCCTTTTTATCAGTAAGGATTTTTCAATCACTTATTTTTTGTCTTTGATAGTAGGGCTGCACAACTTATCGGAATTTTAGCAAACTGCAATTAGGACTAGCGTCATATCCAAATCAAAGCAAGCACAATATTTGCTAAAGGCAAAGTATGTGAAAATATAATAATAATATCCTTGTTTGGTACAGATCAACATTTTGATATATTTTTCAATGATTATGTAAATATATATTTCAAAAATTGTTATTCTTGCAATTTTCATAGCAGTCAAACATATTTGCAATCTGTTATTTTTCTCGAGATTGTGCAGCCCCGTTTTCCCACAACACTTACACACTGCAATGGCAATAGACAGTACATTCAAGCAGCTGGGTTTATCTGTGTTGATTCGTCCATATCATTTTTGCGTTGATGTCTAAAGCTTGGAGCAAAATATACACCTAAATCTCATAATGGCAGGGGGGGGGGGGGGGGAAAAACACCATAGAGTAATCTGCTAATGAAACAATCATCAGTAACCATTGGCATGTTATTGCGTTTGCTGTGCGTCCTCTAGAAAATGATCATTAAAATATTGCCACTATAATACGGCATTTTTATTTTTTAATTCACATTATACAATTACCAAATGTTTTTTACTGAACACTTATTCTTGTACAGGATTTTACTATAGGCGCTTTCACACCGCAGTACTTTTCCCACAAAGGTTCATCAGAACTTAGTTCATCAGAACTCTTTAGTTCTGATGAACTAAGTACAGATCGCGTTCACACCGGAATAAGTCCCTGAGGGAGGATTAGGCAAATTGAGCTGCTGACGTCACTACTTCTTCTTCTGCTTTGGGTTTACTGGCAGGCCGCAAACAACTTCACGGCGTATACTGCCACCCAAAGTCCCCGGCCGGAAGTCCCCGGAGTTGGGGACTGGCTTCAGTAGAAGCTGCTGGGACTCCCAGCAGCTTCTACTGAAGCCTTCCGAGTAGAACGCCGACACCTCCTCATCTCCACCGCTCCCATGTTTTCTTTTGTGTTGCCATAAGTTAGTCTCTCTGCATTTCTGCGCTGGGCTAATGCTAATGCGAGGATAATAAAATGGCGGCTTCACAAAACTTTTTGGGAGTTTTACGGGGCGTGGTTTGCATTCTGCCCAGCCAATCAGAAATAGGAACCTTTTTCTCCCACGAAAGTACCTGCTCTCTAGCAGGGACGGAAAAGGGGGTGAAAAGGTTCTCATGAACTCATTTTAGTTCTGGCTCTTTTTGGTGTGAACGCGACATTTCGGAACTATATCGGAACTAAAGTGGGAAAAGTACTGCGGTGTGAACGCGCCTTATGTCTTATATATTTTTCTGTTCTGACTCCCTGTACAATATGTACTTTGTACTATATGCTATGTAATATAATATATTGAGCTGAAAACCAGAACAGAAAAGTTATATTTTGGGAAGAAACCAAGGGTGAGGTTTGTGTAGGCTCCTCTGCTCAGTCTTTCTTCCTGGAAGCTTACCGTGCCGGCTCCCCTTCACCGAGGGGTTAATTAGCAGCTCCCATCCCAATTGTCCTCTGCTTGTTCACTCTCATTAGTTTAATCTGGCTCTGTCCTCCAGCCTGACTCTCTCGCCTCTATCCTCTTGTGCACAAGAACATCTCACTGCCTATCTCCCCCCCCTAAAAATCTACTGACTACTAGACCATCCTGTGATTTATAACCTCTCACGCTTCTCATTTAGCCCTCTTTTATTTTGTTGTTATTCATTAAGTTGTCCTCAGCTATATAAAACTTTAAAAAATATATAATTTCAAGTACGTGAGAATAGAAATTGCCTTTTCTTTTGTAGTTATCAGAGGTCAACTATTTATATCTGCAAATCATTTAATAATATTAGATGTATTGGGAGACGAGGTTTGACATATTGTGTATGGTTTCCTAACTATGGAAATAGTTTTTCAAAAGTAGATTCCTGGCAATCTTTTTGTAAATTCCACTTTTTAAATAGATAATGAATGGAATAGTGAAAAGTATCCATTTGAGGGTTAATGGATACTTTTAGGGTAAACCTATATGTACGAATGCACTTTTCTTAGTCTGCTCACTTTCTTTTTCTCATCTTCTGTCCTGTGTAACAAAGCTCTGCAGAACTGTCCTCTGATTTAAAACCACATCTAGCTCACCGAAAAATCTCTGTATGGTGTGAACACGAATGCTGCATGCATGATCATTGGCGTTTAGGAAGGAGAAATACCAATGAAGTGTGTATGTGGAGTCAAATTACACTTCCTCTCTGCTTGTCACCGTGTTGTGCTCGAGATGTCGGAGCTGATAGGAGTGGCTGGAAAATGTGAAGTCTGCTCCCCTCCTCCTCTCTCTCCTCCTCCTCCTCCCCCACCACCTCTCTAAAAATAGCTGGCAGAAAGAGAAGGCAGCGAAGTCGAGGCTCGATCTGCTGGGCTGCCAGCGGTTTCTATACTCCCAGCGCAGGGAGAAACAGTCCTCTGAATAACACCTCTAATACTAATAGCCACTGCTACTGCCCTGTTATATATTTTTGTCAGTATTCTTCCTCAATTAGACATGAAACGGGTCTGTTTTTTCTTAATATTTTAAAGCACAGTAGCCACAGAATAAAGCATAACTATTCATATAAAGCAGTCTTTTAGAATGACCAACATTCTTGAATATTCTTGACAGGCTGCATCCGTCACAAACTTTGTTTTTATCCCTTTTTTTTGGCCAAACGTGAAGCCAAAAAGCCCCTTTTTTTTAAAGAAGGAAGAAGTGAAGATGGCTACAGTTGAGGCCAGAAAAGGCACTACAAGGAAATATAACAAGCCTTTGATTTATATGTTGGGTTATGTTTATTTATCTACAAAAACATGCGCTGTGTTCCTTTTTTAAACACCCTGTAAGTTAATGGTACATTCTGTACCACCAGTTTATATATCTACTAGTGACGAATGAAAACCATAACCAAATAACTAGTTAATGTGATGTGACCTTATGATTTCCAGACAAATTGTCAAACACTTGACTAAGCAACTAACTAACCAGCAAAGAGTACACCGTGTATCTCCTCGGCCACATTGTCATTCAAAGTCAGGACAATCACTGCTTGTTTGCACACAGACTGGATGCTATTGGCATGTTGTAGCGGCCACAAGGCTTGTGTTTACATCGAAATATTCTAAATCACAAATAATCCACAGCATTGTCAAGAATGCAATATCTGGCAAAAACTAAAAACCTCACATCCATGGCTTTAACATGCTGTTGTAACTTCCCGTGGCATTTTAAATTGGAAAATTAAAGGCAAAAACATGGAATAAGACATAAAAAAATCATGAAAAATGTATGTTATTTTCTAATACAAGTTTATGGTAATTTTGGTTGTGTGTATAATCATTTTGTTTGAAGGAAGAATTGTCAGCAGTAGAAGTGTTGCAGTTGAGTTATTTACACACTGCAGCCTGTAGGATGGACTTCATTAATCAGCGGAACATGTCCTAGCCCCAGTACCCCATTTCCAAATGTTCACGTGTTACCGGGTTGCATTTTTCAGCTTCCAAAGTCTGTTGACCAGCTGATAGCTTTTGTTGAAAAGTCTCCTGGTGAAGTTACATTACCTCCTTCCCAAAGAGGGCTATCACAGACCAGACAAGAATTAGCTTGGATATCACCACGAGATTTGTTTATCACTAAGATTAGGGGTTAAGGAGCCTTGCATGCAGACCCATTTCGCAGCTCTGGCCAATCAGGTAGCTATTGAGATGTCAGGCGCTTGAAGGATAAGGTATTCATTTAGAAGGTCGCCACACTCCCCAGGACAAAGGACCTATATCGAAAACCAGAGAGACAGGGAGGTAAGGTGTGTTCGCGGGACAAATGGTACCGTTGTTGGCTTGAATTCGACAGATTGGCACTGATGTGTTTCCTGTTCTGAAAGTTTGAGGGTAGTTTGTCGTGGAAGAAGGAACTTGAGGCTCACCTGTGAGCAGGAGGTCTTAATTGTAACCATCGTGTTTTTATTTTATTTAACATTACATGGTATTTAGCCTGTCCACAGCAACTTGCATACATTTACTACCATAGACTTGACTTTAAGAGCAATTTGGGGTTCAGTGTCAACATTTGGGGTTAAGGACGCTTTGACGTGTTGACTACAGGAGCTGAGGATCGAACCAAAGACCCTCTAACTGGTAGACGCGCATTTACACCAATAATTTCATTAGAATCTGTCTTCTTTCCATGTAGAGTGAAAGTGTCAGCGCTAAGGGCGTCGACCAGAGGATTGGGGTCAGCGGGATAGCCACTGCTTTTAGGATCATCAGCAGGTTTTGTCTTAACCGGATTTGCCTGGAGGAGCTGAATCAACTGTGTCCCGGGATTACAGGGATGACATTGGAGGAGAGTTTAGAGCCCAGAGGCCAGAGCATTGATAGCTTCTTCAAACCAGCGTAGCACCTCGGGTCCCAGTAGAGCATCCAAACCCAAGCTTACTTTTTGGACGGCTTTCTGGATTCGTAATCCTTGCTTCTTTTGACTCTCAGTAAGGTATTGCTCCCTAAACGCAGAGATTTTTTAAATCATATTTTTTGCCTAATCTGTTGAGGAATTTTGGTGTGGGCAGCTCTTCGCCCAAGGTGTTCGCTATTGTTTGTAAGAGAGAGGGGGAGAAAACAATTCCAACATTATCCTCAACATTGTTATCTTAAGCCTAAAGTAGCTGCACAGTGCTTGTTGCTAGGTAACTGTTTCAAGCTGGCAAGGACGAGTCTCGAGCCGTCTAGAAAGTGTTAGGCCGCGGTGATTCCCTGCGACTTTGTCTGGGCCTTACAGGATGGATTTAAGACACACTATATGGTCCTCAAGTAGCCATGTCCATAAATTCATCACAAACGACTATAATGCCTTTACACTTCAACCAGAATCTTGAATGTTTAAATGTTTGTGATCCCGCCAACATGAAATGAGAAGTATCTGGTTATGTTTGTTGACCCTCATGTGTCTTCTTTTTCTCCTGCAGATCAGAAAGAGACTAGGCGGCGGAGCGAAGCACACCATTAGAAGAGGAAAATGAGTGAACTGGATCAGCTACGCCAGGAGGCTGAGCAGCTCAAGAACCAGATCAGAGTAAGTCCTTCAATCTCCTCAAGTCTGCCTCATTTTGTTCCCTTACTATACAAATCCAGATTTACATTCGTCTTTCAATATGTTTGCCTCAGAGACTGATATTCCATCTGGTGTTGGTAAAGCAGATTTTTCATTGAGAAACGCCCATTTGAATGCTTCTTCTAAATTGCTTGACATTTAAGATAAAGCACAAATGAAATCAGTTAAGCCATTCAGAGCTTAGAGCTGGGCAATATGTCGATATTATATCACTCAGGATACAAATATATATATATTGTTCAAGGGTTTTTCTAGAAAAATATAGTATGAGGGCGCTAATGCCCCGCCCACTTTCCGGTGAAAATAAGGAATTAGAGCGAAGCAGAAAATAATAGTATCTTAATGTCTTAAAGCTGCTGAGTCATATATTGAACCTCAGACAATAAGTCAATCCATAGTTACGGTTTCTTTACTTCCTCTTCATAAAAAAGGGCAGTAACAGAAACGATCTAATTCAGAAATCAGTTTCAGTGTAAGCCTGCTGCCTGCCTCTCGTCCACCGGCAGACCGACCGGACATCAATCCACTCTTTATTCAGAGCTCCGTAAAAACAAAGCTGTCTCTGCCGTCTGACGGTCTATTTGACATGATTTATTTATTTTTGGAGTAATTATACCGCTTTTGAAAAGCAGATAATAGTGTTTTCTGGCATCACCTAAACATTTTACTGGGGAAAATCTGCATTTTGATATGAGGGCGCACTCCAAAAGTAGCACCCCTGTTACCAGGTTTAGACAAAACCCTGTCGTGTTGGATTACAAATATCAATATATGAAACAAGTGTGGCCTTTTTCTCCTTCAAAGGTAGCATTACAGTAACGTAATCTAGCTGTTATATTATTTTCCTTTACCCACTTATCCACTAGTGGTTATTTATCAACATTCTGAAATCACCAATAGTGAACCCAACAATATGGTCAAAATATGGATAATGACATGTTAGGTCAACCTTTTTGTGATATTTGATTTTGTCCATATCGCCCAGCCCTATTTGAGTTATTTTTGTTTCCTTCATAATAAATGTCTATTTTATTTCAACTTTAAAAATCATTGCTGACAGTGCTGTAAATCAGCCACCAAAGACTAAAGTTTGATGATAATATTCCACCAGAAGCGACTGCTGTATTTCACATTGCTGCTCAAGGCTGTACAGTGTACTCATTAACATCATTGTACTGATATGCAACCTAATACAAATCTTAGTTATAATGCAGAGTTTAAGCAGTAATTGTTCTCACTTGTATTGCTCTGTAATAGTTTATTTCATATTTTTATTAACAAAGAGCCCATTGGCTTTTAAACAACATTATGATATGAATTATTTGTGTCTAAGAAGAGGTAAACATAATCTTATAATTGTATCCCCATGACTATAGCTATAGTTTTTCAGTATACTTGCTATATACTATAAATATAGTTTGGTTTGTTGGTTGGTGATCAAAAGTATACAGGTTCAAAATCCAGAACCTGATTCACAGATGGTTAACTGACTGATGTTGTGTTTCAGGATGCCAGGAAAGCGTGTGCGGATGCTACCCTGTCTCAGGTAAGAAACGTGTTATAAACATGGTATTCACTCAACATTACGTTCAGATATATCATAAAATGAACAAAAATACACTTTGATGTTTATTTGTGAGTGGTGAAGATTGCTTTCTGTAAACGGCAGTAAAAATGCATTTTGGTCTCAAAGTTTTCTCTCATCTTATCCCCGTTTAGATCACAGCTAACATCGACCCTGTTGGCCGAATTCAGATGCGCACTAGACGGACACTGAGGGGGCATCTGGCTAAAATCTATGCCATGCACTGGGGCACTGACTCGAGGTAATCTCATTCAACTCCATTCTGTCCATTCACTAAATATTTCATCCCATTAGCTCAGCCTGAAAACAGGAAGTGGATATAAAAGCGAGCTTGACTGCCTTTGTGCTGGTTACTGCTCCTGAGGGTCTGCGTCATGTCATGAAATCCCACAATAACTCACTCTACCATCCAAAAGCAAATTCTTCAAGCTATTCTTTTTTTTATTAACACATACTAAATGTTACAAGTAAAATATTGGAACACGTGCACAGTAGGTAATGCATTCATTTGTTCCAGCGTCTCTACTACGCAGTGTGTCTGTGTGTGCTGTGTTTGTGTGCATTGGGGGTGGGGTATGTGGGTAGGGGAAATACTCAAAATGGCCTCTTGTTAGAGCCGTGTTGAGGCTAGATTATAAGACAGATGAAGCACTCCTATCTTCTCATAAACCTCTCCCCGCAGCGAGCAGAAAGTTAATGACTGTGGTGCCGCTGTGAGTCCGTCCACAGAGACCCACCGTCCCTCCAGTCGTACGGCGGAGAAAAAGTCCACCACTGTGTTTACCCACTGTCAGCGCTTCCTGTTTCTTTCTTTCATCTGTTAATGTTTCACCGCCCAGAGGAGTTGGAGGGGGGGGGGGGGTATTTATCAGACTACCTACAGAGATTCAGCCACCCAGAAAAGAAGGTCACATGAAAATGTTTTGGACCACAGTCTAGGCTAAGTCTGCTATTATTATCCCCGAGGAGACACTGCTTTGGCTTCAGTCTGTGGTGGGTTTTCCAACACTTTGAGAAAGAAAAGCAGCAGTTAGTTCCACTTCCCCCTCGTGAACCAGTAACAAGTTAAATGTTCAGGATCTCGCAGTCGGATCCAAAGATAAATCATTTTGAAGGCAGAACTTTGTAGTTGTAGTATTATCATTTCATGTAACTGTCAAATTGTAGCATACATTTAGTGTAACCGCAGATAAGGATGATTGTCCACTCTTGTGCAAACAACCGTTCAGTCAGGGCCCAACTTATGACTCAAGGCAGAATTTAATGATTCAGTGTTCATCTTTACTCAAAAATAATATATAAATAGTCCCCTTATATATTAAGGGAAGAGATTGTTTGTACCATTTTAGTTTTATTTCAATGCTCTAGAGAAATATGACATCGCAGTTATAGACTCATGGTCGATTTAAAAGGGGACCGGGGTGGGGGCTTGAATGATTACTACTGAACTTGATAACCTCGAACATCATGAACTCAGTGAGTCATAACTCATGCCACTGATATAATACTGCTCCTGTTACAGTTGCCATGTGTTTCTAGAGTGTAGCCATTTCACAATGGCCACTATTAGAGGAGACAGAAATTGTGGATCTTGTGTATTACTCATTTGCTACGATTCACTTCGGCCAAATAAACACTCCTCTCCTTGTGTTTGCCGATGTCACTTGACAGCATCACAGTTACTCAAACAGACCTGAGGAGTGAAGAGCGACACACTGATTCAAAGATTTTAAAATCATGCCTTTCCAAACATGATGTCAGCGCTCTGTTCTGACGAGAATCAGGTTTATTGTCAAGTAGATTTACATATACGAGGCGTTTGCTATGGTTTATAATTGTGCAAACATAAAAACTAAGAGGAATTAAGTTAGGGCTGCACAATTAATCGTTATTATCAAAATCCCAATATGGCCAAGTGTCACATTCAAATATCAGTAAGCACAATATTTGGTAAAGGCAAAACATTTCTAAAGAGATTCATATATTTAAAAATTATATTTTTAATAATATCTTGTTTCCCATAAAGGCGCCTATCCTATTGCGTTTGCAATATCAGTCAATATAATCGCAATTAGTTATTTTTGCTTAATCCTGCAACCCTGATTTAAGTTGTAAAACAGAAGCAACTATTATAACATATAATGTTTTTTTAAAAGATATCTCCAAGAAAAATAAATACACAAAAAGTACATCGATAACAATATGACAAATTACTCTCTTGATCACATTGCCGGGAACTTACATTTGAGGCCAAATCTGAGGATGCCTGGCTTTGAGATCATCGTGTGTTCATTCTAATGCTGGGAAGTTGGATAATGTGCTTCATCTGCTTTTAGACGGGAATTCCCAGCACAGGCCACTCAGTCCCTGACTTATTATCTGCCAGAGTGTGCACATGCAAGAGGTAGTTAAGATTTGCAATGTCCCAGCAGGCCTTGCTGTGCTCACTCTTCTGACTGGTCCTGTGTGTATTGGGCCCGTCGCTGTGGTTACTCTTGTTGGAGTCACCCAGATAGCAGAGCACAGCCGCAGAGGCACCTGAGAACAAAACAGGATTTATAACCATTCCTGCTGGAGTCCCTGTTTTAACCACGGTTATGATTTTGATGGAGTTAAAACAAATAAAGTAACTAAATAGTCTTGAAAGTACTTATATACTTAAAACAAACTGAATTGGTTTGCCTCACTTTTCTACATGTATAAGATCAGTACTGTTTATTACTGTGATATTGATACAGCAAATCTTTAAAGGGGCCCTGTTATGCTGTTTGGGGGGTTTCCCTTTTCCCTCCAGAGCTTTTTGAACATTAAAGCATGGAAACATGTCACAGTAGAAGCATAGTATATATTTATGAAACCTGAAAATAAGCATAATAGCCCCCTTTATAAATAATGCTGTTACATATGTATCTGATATTGACCGGTGTCAATTAAAGCTTTTATATTTTGTACCAAAAGTTAAAGGAACGATACCCTTACATTGTGTGTCAATAACAGACCTTTGTGTTACTGAGGTTAGCAAATGACAGGAGCATATCAAGTGTGATGAACTACCTTTTCCAAATAAGAGAAAAGAGCAGTTACATTTGTTCTGTAGTTTGAGCATTGTTTTCTTTTTCTCATCAGGCTTTTGGTCAGTGCCTCCCAGGACGGCAAACTCATTATTTGGGACAGCTACACCACAAACAAGGTAAAAACAGCATTTTCCAAACAATCTCAATGATGTGTTATTCTTGTGTTTTCCCATTCAACTCATACTCGGAAGAAAACAATTGGCTGCAGCTCATTCAGCTTTTATGGTTGTGTAAGGACTTCAAATCAGTTGCTGTCGAAGAGTGGATGTTCTGTGATTTTGCACCACTACAAATCAATACTTTATTTCAAAACAAAACTGTATGGTTGTTGTATGACTATTACTAGATTTCCAAATAGTAAAAAGACTTTGAATTTGGTAAGCTAGTCAACTTTTTCTGTTAGTCAACAAAAATGATTATTTCCTGCGGCTTGTTTCATTGTGCGGAGTTCCTTATAGAATTACTCACTAGAATTTAAGAGGGTGCTGTGTGATGCTATTAATAGTGTGTTTTATGCCCTTGAAAGGTGAAGTAAACACTGCGGACAGACTCGGCCACATGCCCTCCTCTCTCCCTCCCGTCTGTCGCCACACGATATCTAATATGGAATCTTCCCCTCTCCTCCAGGTCCATGCCATCCCGCTGCGCTCCTCCTGGGTGATGACCTGCGCCTACGCCCCCTCTGGGAACTACGTCGCCTGCGGTGGCTTGGACAACATCTGCTCCATCTACAACCTGAAGACCCGCGAGGGAAATGTGCGCGTCAGCCGCGAGCTGGCCGGACACACAGGTAGGCCCGGACACAATTACCCATCATTCCCAGGATTTTCTCCAGGCTCAGATCATATTTGGACTTAGTCGTCAATATGTACTATTTAATGCTTCCCACAGAATTAGTCTCCAATGGTAAATGGTAAAGCCTCTATGGCACAAGTATAGTTGTCTTTAATACTTTAAGGAATCATTCATTTCCCTTAGCAAACAGTAGTCTCTGTTAATATTTACTAACCATAATATGCACTACTGGAAGTGATAGAGGAAGCATTCAGATCCTCAAGTAAAAGTTATCATACCACACTGTAACAATTATTATGCAAGTGATGCATTGAAGATGTAACTTTAGTAAAAATAATAATAATTAGATTTGTCGAAGTTATCAGTGAAATGTGCAAAATAATAGAAAAGTACACAATGCAGAAACATCTAGAATAAAGATCAAATAAAAAACCCAAAAATGACTTAAATGTTAGTAAATAGTATCTTCTAATCGTTGAGGTGTTCCTGTTAAAACTGTGGGTTACTTTGGTAAAAAACGAAACGTAATTTTTGATGAACCCTTTTTTAAATATGATTTAGTGAAGAAAAAGTGAAGTATGACCCTTTTGAAATGTAGGCAAGTGCCATGAAAAGAAAATACATATATATAATAAATAAGTAAAGTACAGGTACTTCAAGTTTGCACTCATGAACAGTACTTCAGTGAATGTACCTAGTGTGCACTGCTTTATACCAAATGCCCTGTTGTCATGACGGAGCACTTTTCTGGAGACAGTTTGTTTTTCACACTCAAGTTTCAATCGGTTTCTCTCCTGTGAAGAAAAGATCACACCCAGAGCCAGTGTAGTATTGATGTCTGGTATTGTTTTAGCCTCATGTAATGGTGTAAGCCTTGTGTTATTTATACACCAGAGAGATGCCAGTCACATGTTGTGTCTTCCTCCAGAGAAAACAGGAGCTGGTCGCGCTGTATCCCGGCTCTAACTAATGAAAGTGTTGAGCTCTTAGGCAAGGAGCATTCATCTGATCAGTGTCACATGATGCAGGAAGTGTGTCAGCATTTTAGTTCTAGTTCCCTCGCCTATAGGGAGGGGTGAACTCACTCTGCCTGCTAGTGAGGGATGAATTATGGAAGTCAGGAGCGATGTATACCGTACAGCTTTTTTTTCTTTCCGGTTTATGAGATGATCAGACAAATCATCTCACACATGCGTAACACTGTGCTGGGTGTGATGAGAATATGGGAGTATCATTTCTTTCTCTGGGCAAACAGTAAGGATATGAGTGCTGTAGGAAAGACTGTCCATCAGGAGTGAGTTATTCAGTCGTGTGTCTGATTTCCTTCAGGTTACCTGTCCTGCTGTCGCTTCCTGGATGACAACCAGATCGTCACCAGCTCTGGAGACACCACCTGGTGAGTTGTGTTACTGCAGCCTAACCCCTAGATTCCACCGGGTCCGTCTGCGCCGCGTTACGGCTGCGCCGCGGGTTTGGTCCGGCCTCCTCCGGCGTCATACCCTACCAGGCGCGTTTCAGAAGCATTTCAGAAGCGGAGCGTCTTGCCTGCCGGCTCGCAGTTTTTGTTGATTTGGGCATATTTCCTGGACAGGCTACTTTGTACAGACAAAGTTAATAACTGTAATATTCCAGTTATAAACGACATGAATCAAAGATGTGTTGCTGTATTTTAGTGGTAAAAAAATGCATTCATTATCATAATTATTCTATATATATATATATAATTTACACAGTGCCTGTAAACCGGAGGAGAACGCTGGCATTTCTCCTCCTACTTGAAAGACTACGGAGGGATAGGGTCTGCAAAATTAGTGTGCGTGTGTGTATATATATATATATGCTCTGAACGTTCCACTTCCTGCCTGCCCGACATTACGTTACGGCTGCGACGCGTCAAAAATAGGATTCATCCTAATTTTAGAGGAGCCCTGCGCCGAGACGCTTCTGGGACGCTTCTGAGCCGTAACGCGCAGCGTGTGGTGGAATAGCACCCATTGACTAGAGTGGCCGTGAGCGCCGCAGACGGACCCGGTGGAATCTAGGCATAAGACTACACCCCCACAAACTACCGCCCCAGAAATATCAACAGTCATCTGTCTAACATTAAAGGAAACTCAAAAAATGTAACATTATATATTTCAAATGTTTTTGGTTGTAAATATGTTTTCTGGAAATAAGTTTTATTTTCTTCTGTATTTTTTTCCATATATTTCTTTTTTATTTTCTTCTATATTCTTGCACTTTTAGAAAATTATATTGTGACAGGGCATTTGGGAGAAAAATAAAATGCAGTTAAAATATTTTTCAAGAATTTGGAAGAAAAAAAGGTTTAAGGAAAAAAAAGGTAAAGAAAATGATAAACATCTATTTAAAATGTATAATTAGGGGATAACAGATCAAAAAGATGTGGCATGCATCCATTGTCATGTTATCTTAATGGATGATCATTAGTAATACTGCCTGTTCTATACCTTGCCCATATTTTCCAATTTTCATCAAAGATATGAACTCGATTATTAATTCTTATTTACATTTTTCCATTCCAAATATATTTACATTACGAGATCCTTATTTTTGGAGTTTATTGAGATTCTTAGTCGGCTTTAAAGCCCCAGGTGTTGGGCCTGCCTCGGCCAGACGGACGTCAGACAGCTTGATCGCGCTCACCCTCAAATATTCACCTCTTATATATTTCACAGCGTTGTTTTGCACTTTGCGACAGGTATCTTACACTGTTCTCTCTGCTCCCTCGCAGCGCTCTGTGGGATATCGAGACCGGTCAGCAGACGACCACATTCGCCGGTCACACCGGTGATGTCATGAGTCTCTCTCTGGCGCCCGACACCAGGCTGTTTGTGTCCGGAGCCTGCGATGCCTCGGCCAAGCTCTGGGACATCAGAGAAGGAATGTGCCGACAGACCTTCACTGGCCATGAGTCGGACATCAACGCTATCTGCGTAAGGCCTCACACACACACACACACACACACACACACTTACATGTTATAAACTCATTGTAACAAGGTCTCGAATCTCAAATAATTCAAGGCATCAATGCATTTGACTCGAACTGCTGCATATGTATGATTCAAAACGAAAGACCAGGAGTTCATGGTTTTGCACAAAATCATTACTGTAATAGTAATCCCTACACCTGCTCTTTCAGAAATGCCCAGAAGCAATGAACATATTTAAGCTTTGGTAAACATGGGTGTGGCAAGTTCCTGTAACGCCACCTAAGGACAATAACAAATGTACTCACAAATAACTCTTTTTGTGCAGTTCTTCCCCAACGGCAACGCCTTTGCCACGGGTTCAGACGACGCCACCTGCCGGCTGTTTGACCTGCGTGCCGACCAGGAGCTGATGGTTTACTCACACGACAACATCATCTGCGGCATCACCTCCGTGGCGTTCTCCAAGAGCGGCCGTCTACTGCTGGCCGGCTACGACGATTTCAACTGCAACGTCTGGGACACTTTGAAGGCCGACCGCGCAGGTGAGACACTATACACACAATACATCTCTGTGAAAACTGGACTCCACACATTTTTAGCAGGAAATTGGGTTTTCTTACAGTTATTCTCTTTTTACAAAGAGCGTTTTAGCTGCTGATGGTGAATAAGTCCAGTCTATTGACTCAAGCTATTAATGGTGTATTGTTTATTATTCTGCAGGACAATATTCAAAATGCGTCATGAAGTCCACATTACTAGGTCTGCTCCTTTGCAGGAGCACTTTGAGCCGTCTGAATAACCAGCAGTAAATGTCAGAGTTCGGTGTCAGACTCAGTCAAAAATGTGGAGTGGAGGTGTTGGAAGAAACTGAGCAAATCTGTGCGGCCACTGTTCAAATCACCACAGTCCTTCCTTTAAAGCTGCTCGGTGCACTTTAAAGATGTAGTACGCAGACACGGAGGAACTTAAAAACGTGAGGAATGTGGAGAACTCATTTATAGCTAGAGCTCTTTGTTTCACACCTGCGCACCTGACCAGAAGCTTCAGAAAGTGGGCGTGGCTTTCAGTTTATTGGTTTTGGAAAGTTAGACTTATAGGGCGAACACAAACCATCCTTCTTACCAAACAGAAACATGATATTCTGAAGTTTAAAGTGTATTATTACTTCTTCGAAGAAGAATAAGTAGGATGGGATGGTAAGACGATTGTTAGCTTGTTTGGCCATCACTAGGGATGGGTATCGAGAACCGGTACTAAGTCAGTACCGGTACCTGATTGGACGGTATTGGTATACCGTTAAGCCGCTGGACAAACGGTGCTGCTATCGGTATATGAATTACGCTACTTCCTTAGTTTAAACAATTCTGGTTGGTTGGGAACCCTCATCCCGTGTGACGTATCCGGTTTGAGTACCACTGATTGGCCACTGTGAATGCCACTCATCATCTCTCCTAACAGCGCTCTTATTATTGTGAGACTCCCGGGGGCAGACCATAGCGGGGCAGACGCAACATCTTGCTAGAAACAGCGTCTCAAGGCTTCTTAACATTTAACAACCTATTCATGATGCATACCCGCTCAACGGGAAGAAACTCGGCTAACAGACGATATGAACCATTTGAGCTACACGGAACAGAAGTCCAACACCAAGAGTCTAAATCAACACTTGGCAAAACGGGCTAACGGGGCTAACAGGGCTAACGGCTACTTTAGCACATAACTGGCAAAAGCGATCTTTTCTACGTCATTTTATCTGCACAAACAACATATCACATGAAAGCTGATTCCATTGGTGTAAGTCTCATCACTGTACGACCAAAACTCACTGAACAAGCAGCCAGGAAAGAGCAAGAAAACATCTTCACTTTTCGTAGCCATGATGATAGTTATGTCTTACCTTTGCTGTTTTGTGATCAAAAGTTGTGTTTAAGGGCATACAAACGGTTAATCCAATGTCTCTGTGTAACTTCAAAATGATTACTGATAATCCATCATTACAATTATAAATAATAAACGCAATATAATGGTTAGCCGACCGGAGCTTCCGGTTTAGGAGGTGCGCATGCAGCGTCTCGTTTTAACTGAATAATGGTCATGTTTACATGGATTTATGAACTGCCCCTAATTACCGCCCCCCTTCCAGAGACACACTGTCAAACACACTCATACCTGCTTGGTATGACATTGAAAAAGTTACATTAAATAAAAATGAATTGCATTAAAATGACTGTTTAATCTTCACATCTTGTAATCATGTCTATAATTTTGAGCACCAAATTATTGAAAAGTATCGATGAGAGTATCGAAAAATACCGATACCGATAAGCAGTATCGGTATCGATAAAATCCTAACGATACCCATCCCTAGCCATCACACTCATTTCTAAATTTGGAACAAGTCAAACATCGGTGTCTGTAGAAAAACATCAGACCTGACATGTTTTTGAAGGTGATTTGTAACACAGCAAAATGCAGAAAAAGCCTTAAACATAAAGCCAAAGCTGCACAGGAATGGCTTCACTTCCTCCGTCTGGTTCTGAATATGTGGCAGAATTCCTGTTTACTCACGTTCTCCATGTATCCGACAGAAGTCATTCAGTTTTGAAAATGAGGAATGGGAATAAAAATGTAATGGCCTGAAATGCAAATCTGATTCAGACCTGTACAAATACTATATTAGGTTTCCCTACCAAAATACTTAACCTGATATTAATCACGGTTCATTTGTAGAGATTTGATGTGATCACATTGGCAAAAGGATGTTAAACACTTACCTGACCTTAACTTCTTGTAATGTGTCCCTACAAACACTACTTGCACCGAGGAGCAACAGGTCAGTCATTGCTGCTGTATCAGTTATGCATTTGCCCAAAACAGTAGACTACATGAGACCTCCACACTGCAGAAGTGACACCTCTCTTTCCTTTAAGAAGTATTGAGCAGGAAGAGCTTTCTTTCCAAGTGTGATTTCGACATGACAGAAGAGATCCTCGTGTTTGTTTTGCCCCGTTATAGAAGGCATTTCTATACATCTCTGGAGAGCAGCAGGCGTCCCCTGCTCCAGGAGCGAGGAGCCCCTGTGGAGGCATGAATACTTTACAGATATTGACTGAGGGTGGGTCAGGGATCAGAGGAGACTCACATCTGAGCAGGCTATTTCAAATAGTCTCTTATTTGATCCATTGGAGAGAGGGATATTGATTATCTGCATTGGCCTTTTAATAAGTCTCTGCCAGTGGCACCTGGAATGGTCTTTGTGGTTTGAAAAAGGGGTTCACAATTAATAGAAACGTTGCAGTTACTAAATTACTTATTTTCGAAACTGTGCTTATCCAGTTGTAGCCTAACATGTTCCACCCATCAGGCAGGGCAGGTGTGTGTCTGTGTCTCAACCTCTGGTGTCTCTCTGCAGGTGTCCTGGCCGGTCATGATAACCGGGTGAGCTGCTTGGGCGTGACCGACGACGGCATGGCCGTGGCAACAGGGTCCTGGGACAGCTTCCTCAAGATCTGGAACTAGAGTCTGAAGGTGAGTGAAAAGGAGGGATGTATGAGAGCAGCTGTGGTGTAGAAACAGCATCAGCTACTGACTGCCATCTGGGGGTCGGGAATGAAGGTGCAACATGAAATATAAAGAGAAACCAAATATCACAATATCAGGGCTGGGGGATATGAACAAAATCATACATCACGACAATTTACACAAATGTTGTTGGGTGGAAAATTGGGGCTTTCACACATTTTTACACTGAGGTTTTTTATGAATTATCATCAGTAATTTAGTTATAAGGCCTAAGCAGGTAAAAACAACCTAGTTTAATTTCATTAAATCAATATAATATTGATATATTGCCCAGACCCAACCACACATGGTGCAATTGTTATTATACGTTTTTTCATCTATCTTTTTACCATGCCAGCTTTTATTTTTCGCATCATAATTTCCTCTTCAGATCTCAGTGATTCTTTTTACCTAGGTCACAAATGATATATACATGTGAGCAGTTATATTTAGCTTTTCGTGGTTATCTGTATTCACTAATCAAACATGTTAACGGCGACATGATGATTTTACATTTATCTGGCAGATTGTTCTGAATAATAATATTAAATGTGTTTTTTTCATTTGTTTCCAGGTGGCATCTGGACTCCAAAGTTGAGTGGAAGACCATTCCAACATCACAATGTTCAATTTTATTGCATATCCAATCTTTTCAAAAAACACCATGATACTGACTCCAAACACCCCAAAAAACTATCAAGGGCAAAAATTCTCTCTTTCTCTCCTTCTCATTTAAAAGAGCACAATTGTCTGTCAGTCATTCAGCTACACACACAAAAACAGAAAAAAAAAGGTTTGAGGAATCTAGTGGTTTTCAAAATGCAAACGGAGCGGAAAAATTTCCATTCCTCCATCACCATGGTCTGGTATTGTAGTAAGTGAAAATACAAACACCCCACCGCTGCCGCCGCCACCAAACACAGCTCTGAGCGAAGGTTATTACACGACAGTGATCTAACTCTTAATAGCTTTTTGGCCATGTTTCTTTTATTGTTTTCATTATTCCTTTTACGTCGAAGAGAAGTAGATCAGCGAACTGTCAGGTAATGTTTAAAATGAGGATCAAAGCTTTGTTTTATTTCCTAGTCTTTACACATTTTAGAGAATGTTTTTAAGTGGAATACTAGAAAATCACGACATTTTAAATCCAGCTTTATCCCACTGGAGAACAAAGCGAGAGAATTGAGCTTCAACAGGGAGTCCTCGAGCCACTTCTGGCCCTTCTGTATATTTAGCCCCATGATACTTTTACTGTTTTGTTTTTTTCAGTGTAGTCCACAAAAATCTTTGTTTGCACAAAAATTAAACTTTGCATATATAGAATAATGTCTAAAGAAAAAAAAAGTAAACTAACCAAGCACATGCTGTTTATGATAATGAATGCTCGTTTTTAAAACGAAAAACTACAACAAAAAAAAACCATTTTAACCGTTCTTACACCTTTTTTGTCTGGCGACAGTGTAGAATAATCAGATGAAGATTAACCCATCGGATCATAATCCACCTGCCCCTCTTTTTTTTATTCCTTTTTTGTTTTTTTCTCCTTTAATTTAGTGTTTTTCTCCCGGTTTCTGTTGCCCGTGGTTGGGACCGGTGATGTGATTTGGTCGGGTTAGGGAGTACCTCCACTTTAGCCCGGTTGCAATCCGGACGTTTCTCTTTTAACAGAGGTGCCCATTCCGTGCTTGGAAATGCAGTTACTACTCTGTGAATGACATGTTGTATAAATCAATGTTTGAAAATAATGATATTGAAACTTTTTAAGTTAAAAACGAAAAAAAAAAAGATTTTGGTTGTCTGCCATGGGTGGGTTATCTCTTAGAATCGCATGCTGTAGAATTGCTTAAAAAGGTGCATATGGAATTAAGTCCTTTGATGTTTTTCTTTAAGAAAATAACCTGTTGAATATATCAATACAATGGTATTTATATTTTTCTTTTTTTCCTTTTTCTCTTTTTTTTTTTTTTTGGCTACTCCGTGCATACATGATTCAACAAAAATGTCAAAGCTATGCACTTGAGAAGCAAACCCTGCAACATAAACGGTTACTCGGTCCATACTTGGGAGGGATTCCACAAATTAAGAAGTAACGTAAATGTTTAAAATTGTACACACATGCATACGTACATTCATTCACCTAAACATACACAATCTCAAACGGAACAAATAAATTGTCATTCCTTCTGTAGCAAACAAAAATTCCACTTACAAAGAAAGACATTTTATAACAGGTTTTTTTCTGTCCTTTAATAAAAAATGAAAAAAAAAATCTTGCAGCATCTGAATGGCAGAATTTTCTGTTGTTCCCCTTCTCCTTGTAAACAGAGACGCTCTTTCTTTAGCAGTAGTGACATTTTTTTCCATTCTGTTTTTTCTCTGCGACATTCTGTACAAAAAATGTGCTGTAATTGTGCGTTAGGCCTGGAGTTGGCAAAAAATAAAATGAAATAAAAAATATTAAAAATTAATTAAATTCCCTTTCCTTTTCTCTCTTTCTCCATCAAATAACTGTAGAGCTCTGCACCCCCACTGTTCCCTTTTCACCTTTTGTATTTAATTTTAAAGTCAGTCAGTGTACAACCGAAAGCTGGATGCAAGATAGAAACTATATTAAAATGTACTGTTATTTAAGATGTAATAAAAAGCAGTTTGAGATGACCTCCTGTGTTGAGTGTGATTCACTTAGAGCGGTTACCACTGAAGCTAGAATGTTGCAGACTGTTTGGTTTCCTTGTAATTATGTTCAAGTCAAATAAACAATTTCTTATCCACTGTTGAATCAGCCTGGCTTCTCTGTACAGTCATTTGCACAAAGTGTATTTGCTCTTTGCATACTGGTACATACAGAGGAAAGGTTGAAATAACTTACTATAATCCTTTCTACATGTGAGAATAGAATAAAAACTGCAGACCATGGCCATCGACTTGTGATGTGTTTGTGTTCTAAACACACTCAGAAAAGCTACTTATAGGGTCATTTTGAAAATATCTACAACCTCTCTTAAAAATACTTCCTGACCTTTGTGGCCACCTACTGGACATAAGTATAAAATATAACAAACGATACAAAATAATAACCTCACTGCGGCTTTCACACCGGCGCTTTTCACTTTCTAGCTCCTCGCGAGAGCTTTTCTGGTTCAGCTCCCGTTTCCCTTTTCAGCTCCCGCTCTGTTCACACTGCCCAGAGCTGCCGCTGCTGCGTCATGACGTCACAGTTTACGTCGCTGATTTTCTCCCACAACAACAACGGGCCGGGGACTGCGTCGGGTCGATGATCGTGTTGCTTTTAATCATACGAAGCCAGCTTAAATTAAATAACGACTTCTCCAACCTTATACTTTTCTCCAGAGTGCCGTGGTTCATTGTTTATTAATGTGTTTCAGCGGCATTTAGCGACCGCTGCAGTGCTGGCTGCTCTTCCACGGGAGTTTATTCTCCCGTTAGCTCCGGGTTAGCTCACACGGCTCTAAAGTATTCACTGTCTGACTGTCACACAAGCAGCTGATACATATCCCCAGTTCCCCTTAAGTGAATGTGTGTCAGTCTGAATTGACGCTGTTTGGCATCACAACGCTGTTATGAAAGTTTCTCTGGTATAACATGGGTGATGTTAGCATAGCAACCGAAGCTAAACTGACTACTTGCTAAGCCGTTTTCTATAGGCACATTTTACCGGCGTATTTTTCATTATGATTCTACTTCTGATAGTCGGACATGACAACCTGTATAGCCCATGTATCTCCACAATGATCAATAACAGCGAACGGGTGGTCAAAGTAAGGTTTCCTGCACGCCTCGACGTAAGAGACGTAAGCGACGCCGCGTCATAGCTCCGAAGCTCTTGCCTCTGGACCGACAATTTTTTGGAGCTGGAAGTGAACCGCATTCCGGAGCTATGACGCGCCGCCGCTGCGGTGTGAACAGGAAAAACCGGCGCTTTTCAGGCTCTAGCTCCCAGCAGGAGCTGGAAAAGCGCCGGTGTGAAAGGGGTGATTTTAAGGTAAGCAAAATAAATATATTTTATCGAAAGCAATTTCTGTCAGTGATCACATGAAACTAAATAGGTTTACTGGTGTACCAATTTGTATACCTGAGTATTTCTATTTTATGCAACAAAAATAGTAATAGAAATACATTTCACTATTTTACATTTACGTATTTCTAACAAAAACACAATCATTTATAGGATATGCATTCATACACTACCAAATACCTAAAGCTGGCTCCATTTTGCCAAACTACAACAAAGAAATACTCGTATGTATTAAATAGTGATATAACAGGATTCTATTTTGTAATATAACACTTTCAAATATCTATTTGAATACTGAGTACTTTAAATGATGGTATTTAAAGTATCATTGATAATACTTCTATACTTTTATTGAAGCAACATTTTGAATGCAGGACCAGATTTTCCTTCCATTTCTGGTTTTGATATGTCAAGCTATAAATGAAAAAAAAATGTCAAGAATAATACTGCATGTTAAATGATGAACATCAAAAACTTTACTTTAAATATTTACTTTAAAAGTCTAGCCTTTAATTAGACTGAAATGGGTTCTGCACGTTATAACATGTCTTCTATGACAGCCCAATCTTATGTGCTCAATCTGCAACAAAACATAAGGTCACATCTGTCATGAATTGAAATTCTTAATAAATGTATTATCCAGAGTTTTGGTACATGCGTAGTCTAAATGGTAAACAATGAATGAAAAGATTGTGTGCAGTGATCCAGTACCGGTCGAGAGTCCCGGGCTGTTTTTTAGTCCCAGTCTGCCTTTGACTGTTGATTTTGACATGTTTAACATGTTCAAACTCACACTGAAATATACAGAAGCACACAATAAGCATTCTTGCAATTGAAATATAGAATTATAAATAAAGATATGCACAATAGGTAGACTTGTAAATACATGAAGCATGAGAGAAACACTAATATTTGTAACATATACATATAATAACATTGCAAATAAGGGAAACCTCTATTTAAAAGAAAAAGCTTTGCTATAGTTTAAGTGCTTACTAGTAAAGCCTTTTAAATTCGTTAATATTATTATAATGTTATCACAGATGTTTTTGTGCCTCGGTAACAATGAAAGTATTTTTTATCTGGCGCTCTACTCTGCCTGGTAAATCATCCAACATGACGTCGCCGTCGACAGGGCCTGTGATTGGTCGGTCTTTATCCGTACCAGGAAGTGATGGGCTGACCGTTGACAGCTCTCTTGCACAGTAAGATTGTGTAACCTTTTTGTTATCTAATACATAATGGCGAGGCTCTGAACCCAGTGGCTCTTTGCTCCGCTGTACATTTGTGTCGTTCCCCTCTAGCGCTGCGGGTGAAAGGTATGGTTGGCCTCAGAAGTGAATTATAATACGCTGTGTGTTGTGCCTAACTAGCTTAGCACGCTAACTAGCTGAAAACTAGCTTAGTTAAGAGAGGACTTGTAAGCACCATTCATCCGTTTAACACTCGTGAATGTCGGCTTATGTCTTGTTGTTGCTAACGTTGTTTATCAATTAGACTGTGGGTGAATTTATAATTTACTAGTCTTGCTTACTCAGGCGACAACGGCACTGCTCACCTCAGGTAGCCGAATTATAATTATTAAACTGTATGTAACTAAGTTAAAGCTATGTTAGCTATTTATCCAGCTGGCTAACCAGACGAGTGCCCTGTTTCTTATCTGACTTTAGCATAATTGAAAGAGTTTATCAGTTTGAAACATTCATTTCAGTAGAACTTTCATCTCGTTAATTTAAATTTGATATATATACACTCAGAGAAACTTTAAACTGAGCCTGTTCTCACTTTGTCTAACGGTAAATTGGCGAAGGTATGTTAATAAACTGATATAAAAAGGCGAATTTTGCACAAGCTTTTGCGAATTGGTGGATGATTTATGTCCCATATTATAGACCAACAGTTAATTATCAATGGATATGATATGCCATATACTTTTTTTTAAAGGCGTCTTAATTGTTATGAAGTTTGAATTAAATTACGCATTTTTGGCCTGGGCTTGAGTTGGTTAATGACTGTTTGCCTGTTTCTATTTGACTCGCGCCTCATTAATGATTGACGGGCCTGTCCGCAGGTCCTTGCAGCCCGGCCGTGTGAGATGGACGGTGGAGAGGAGGTGCGAGTGGAAGCTGCCCCGTACTGCTGCTCCAGCTGTGACGGAGGGGAGGTGAAGGCACGCAGCCTTGCGCGGCGCAGCCACAAGAGGAAGACCCGCAGCCTGAGCACATCCTCCGCCAGCAGCTCTACTGAACACAGCAGGTAGGAGTGGAACAGGGCCCACACATAGAGCAAGATGACACGCTTGTTGTTATGCTTGGAGCCCTCACAATAACTAAACAACGTTGCCATCTTTTCCTACATCATGCATTACACCTGTTGGTTTTCTAGTTAAGATGCACACATAATCGACACTATTGAAATTGCAGTATGGACTAGTGCAATATCCCAATTGCAGTAAGCGCAATATTTTTTTAATGGCAAAATCTTTGAAAATATCAATCTGGATTCAATGTTGTGCAGAGATGTCCAGTCCTACTACGAACAATATTCTACAGACTTAATAAATGTAAAAAACCTTGTTTCTGCAAAGCCTCTTTAAAAAGATCACACTATGATAAAAATAATAATTCAGACATAACTTAAATAGAACATACATGGAGATGCTTACATAACAGCACCTGTTGTACATCAGGGTTAATCATTCATGACCTCCTTGAGCACCAAAAAGATTTATTGATGCTTCACACTATGATAAGTTTTATATATTTTTTAATAACAATCTGAACAATGTTTCATAAAATATAATTCCCACAGATATCGCAAAATATATCGTCATATCAGTCAATTATTTACATAATATATACATATTTGCACACATTTTTTTATATTTTATATACATTTGTTTTTATATTCGGGATTGTGGGAAACAGTATTTCGATCTCTCTGTCTGTACACACAAACTGGAAGATTGAAAATAAAGTTGACTTTGACTTATTTATTTATTTCTCAAATCGTGTAGTCATCCTAGCCAGAGTAGAACAAAATTAGCGTTAATTTACGATTTTATAGTCTCACTGGTAAATGTGGAATCTGGACTGCTGTCCCCGGTTGTCTGTCCCTAGTCTTGTGAGCTTATCTTTTAAACAAACATATCTGTATTTCAGCGACGTGCAGTCAGGGGAGGCAGGGGAGGCAGAGCCTCACCTGTCATACTCCAATGTAATGGAAAAACAACAAAAGAAAAACTAAATAGTAATAATAATAAAATTTCTCCACTGATCTGTGTTGTAAGTGTGATTTATGTATGATTCCAATAGAGTGGCGAAGTCACGCCCACTTACTTCCGGGTAATGGGACCTTATTTCGGAAAGATTATGCATTGAAGTCAATGGGGAGAGAAAACTTATCTTTCGATCCCGTTTGAATTGTGCCATGAATTACACATATGATGTTTGTCAATCTTAAAAAATAATTTCCATGTCAAAAAAGTCACAGTTTGTCGTAAAACTGTTGAAATATAAGACTTTGAAAAATACGTAACTAGAAAGACTACAAATCCCAGAGTCGCGTAAGTGATGTCACAATTGTTTACCTCCACCATTCAGATACCTAAGATCAGCGCAATATATATATAATCTATCTATATGGCGCTGGCTAAGATAAGATAACTTTAACAAGATGCCTGTGTGCTTAGTACCAGGTTGTTATTATACCAGCAATGGGTCTTGCTCGTTCTTTTGCTTCCCGTCTGATGAAACGACCAGGAGTGGCTTGATCAAGTTAGCTACCTAGCTAGTAGCTAGCACGTTAGTTAGCATTACAGCCTTGTCATTTTTATTAGCCTTAACATGAAGTAACATTAAGTAACCCAAAATGTTAAACAGTAAGAGTAGTAGTCATATTTCGTGAACCCTTTGAATAGTACTGTCACCGGTGTGATCATTCTATAATACACCATTTAATTCCGGGGGAGAAATGCTAACGCTAACGTTAGCATCGGCGATCTTCTCTACTTCATGCTATCTGCACAAATGGTTGACATTAAACATTAAAACGACCAGGCAGTTCAGAGAGAATCAAAGGAAGGCAGGCAGGCAGCTTTGCATGACATTCTTCAGGACGTGTTTCATTGTGGTGATAGTGAGGGTAGTCAATCGTTTTGTTGACAAGACAGTAGTGACGGCCATCTTGGTGACGTGTGTTGTTGACCAGAGATGTAGTTCATTGAGCGTTTCACACAAACAAATGTGTTACTTCACAGTTTTACCACACATTTTTTTTTTTTTTACTTGCAAAATCATCTTTTAAATTGACAAACAACATATGTGTAATTCGTGGCACAATTCAAACGGGATCGAAAGATAATCTTTCTCTCTCCATTGACTTCAATACATAATTTTTCCGAAATAAGGTCCCATGGAGGTCCACCGGAAGGGGAGGGACTTCGCCACTCTATCGCTTTTTATAGTCAAAATCAGCAAATGTGCCGAGCTCCGCTACGGGAGCGATGAGAAGTGAGGCAGGGACGAGCTCTGCCTCTCGTAAGCCCACAGTAACTTGCTGGAGCACGGGCACTAATTTAGCGCGGCCACTTATTTTGTGAGTGCGCTCAAGCCAGTTACTGTGGGGTAAGGTGAGGCACAGATGAGATCTACCTCACCTCAGAATGCGCCACCCCACAGAAACTGGCTGGAAAGCGGGAACTCAGCGCATGCCTGTTACCATCTCACTGTAGGTCACCAATGTAATGTATGTAGATCCCTTTATTACATTTATCCTCGCCATCCATAGTCTCTAAATAACTTATTTCACATAGATATGATATTTAGGCCCGCTGGTCTCATCATACAACGGCAATGAAAAAAGCACCACGGGAGGCAGCCATAACCTCTGCCGCACTGAAGGGGGCGCACGTGAGCCCACAGGTTCTTGTTGCTACTGTAATTCTACGCAGAGACGGTAGACGCAACAACAAACTAGACTTTTGAAACTACAGGAAGATAAGGAGGACTTTTACAAAAAAGTAATAGAGATTGTTGTCCAGAAGGATAGCATGGACTTCATCTTCAAGTCAAGGTAAGACCACATTTGTAATGAAAATGGGATCTTACTAAGAAAGAACAATCCAATATTTAGATTTTGGGTATCCTTTTGTTGAACGGTCTGTTTGAAATGAATCGAAGCATCAGACTAAAAAAGCTTTTGAAAATAACCGAATATTTCGATTAAAGTCAAAATATAATATTTGTAAATCTGACTCAGTGAGTCAGTGCCTCACCAGCCATGAACCTCACCGCACGTCACTGCTGTATTTGCAGCATCAATGGTAATGTCATATATTTTCAAGCCAGTTTCCAATAATGTGTGTGTATAACCTGTCTCCTCATTAAAAGTGGCTTGAAATGATGCCAGTCAGAGGTTACAAACAGGTTTCAAATGTTGTTTGAATATTTAACTCAAAAGAACATATCTAGGTGTGCCTGCTCCTGATGCATACATTCATACAGGATTTCAGGTAACCTGAGGTAACTGCTATGTAATATAAGTACAGCTGCTCTGGCTCAAAGCTGCTTGGGATTTTTTTTACAAACAACTCTTGTGAGATGATTTATGTTGCACCACCTTTCAGACATAAGGTCATATGAGGTCTGAAATGTGTTTTTGCTGTCGATGTTGCAAGGGCTTTATTTACTAGTTTTGGCAACAGCGGTGAGGTTTCTTACAAGCAGAAGTGAAAATACGTTGGCCTTTGGTAACACGTCTTTAAAGTACCAATCAGGACTGTCCCAATGATGGTGAGGAAACAAAATGTCAGTCAAATATTTCAACTGTCCAGGATGTTGAAATCAACTCCCACAGATCCAATATTATTGAGTTTGAGATCCTAATATGGCAACGACACTCATATTTTTGACATTAACAGAAAGCCGTTGTCGTGGATTTAAGTAAACAAACAACTGTTTAAGAATTGGAAGAGGAAGGTCATACATTTAAGTGACATGGTGATAAAAAGGGCAGTTACTCAAAATAACTAACATTAGGTTAGTGGGTTTCCCCTTAAATTGATTTGATCTTCATCCAGCACCCTAAAACTGTGATTGTATTAGCTTTTGGTAAAGACTTCAAGCTTGAGCAACTGGATGTTAGGTTCTGTGACTGATGCCAATAGTTTCCTTTGTTATCACCTTTAAGGTTATTTTATATTGCAGTGTTTCAATTTATTTCATATCCAAAAACAAAACATTTAAGACGTCTTTTCCCCACTATTCATTTAACTTTTTACAGGAAAGAAAAAACATGTTTTAAAATGATGGCATAATAATTGGTATAAAAATAATTAAGAGGTGTAGCCTTGGTTTCTGCTAAAATACATTTACATAATAATTGTGGCATGCATCTCTACCTTATTTCTGATTTTTTTTTCCCAGAGTTGTTTGTCCTTATTGTTATTGAGTTAGTCAATGTGTAAATGTTAATGCTGTTTTAAAAACATGAACTCCACTGAGGGACTGACAGGTAGACTGCTCTGAACTGTCTTGCCGTATAAATGTTGTTATAAGTTAAGTATTAGCAAACAACTATTCATGTAAATATGTTGAATTGCATTGTCCCTATAAATACAATTCATAAACAGTTTCCCACTGGCATACATGATGGACATTCAGCCGCATCATCAGCCAATTGGAGACATGTCTCTGGCCTCCTGTCCAAACCCAAAACAAAAAGCTGAAAGAGGATAAACTCAAATTCTTATTTATGATAATAATAGTTCGTGAGCAACACCCTTCACATCATAGTTGTTTAATTTACCGTTAAAATGAGAATATTGATGAATGCGGCATTACGAGGCAGTAAACAGCAGATGGTGAGTTCTCGGATTCAGACAGCTAAGAGGATTTGTTGGCTGAGTAGAGTGACAGAGCGTAAAGACTTCTGTAGTTAGTGGCATGTAGCACTGCCTCACAGCTCCGGGTCGACCTTTCCCAGTTACATTACATTACATTACATGTCATTTGTTAGACGCTTTTATCCAAAGCGACTTGCATACATTCAGTACTGTATCAAATTGCTCCTGTGGGGATTGTCCAATCATATTGTTTTAACAAAGTCTAGAAGACAGGCTGTGCTGTGCAGACATCTGAGTGTTCTATAGGGCTGTTATCCATCAGTTATGGATAAGAAAAACACTGCTTTTGTGTTTGACTTTGCAACCAGAGCTTAATCAATATTGTTGAATTCAACGGCTGCCTATCAAAACGTGTCAAATACTCTTCAAATACTTTGCTGATGCAATGTTTCACCTCTCGCTTTGCTGCGCTCAGATTCATTTTAAATAACTTGTTCTATTAGTGTTGAGTAGGCTGACCTAATGTCATGAAAATCAGGTTCAAATGATTCTCCTTCTCAATATTTTGATAAGGTAACTTATTTTACCAGGCGGCGAGTACGTATATGTATCATTGGCTTTTAGTTCCTGTGAAAAGGTCAGCAGATTATGCAATAACTGAACAAACCCTAACTGTTAATCGTTAAAGGTTTTATTACATCATTTACTGACAATGCTGTTTGCAATGCAGCCAGAATAGATAAAAGTGTTTGTTTTTAAAACATTTCACAATGCATTATCATTGACACAGTGACACAGAATGGGCTACATTTTTCAGCACCAAAGGTCACAGCGTTTAATTGTATTTAATCCTTAAAATAGAAGTATTGGTTGAGCCACATTGTATCAAATAAGCTTGTATCTGCACGTGATGAATTGAGTCTTGGAAATCCCAAGGCTCAGACTCTTTCTCTAAATGTCTCACTGCTCTATCCTCACTTCTCTTTTTCTGTCCTTAAAGGAAAGTTATTTGATTAGAAATTGTTCATAAAGAGTCATTTAGAACATGTTCCTGTTTTTTAAATAGCGTTCACTTTCTTGAACAAATTGTGCCGGCTATGGTTTGCAGACTTTCCTGACAGCATTTGATCTCTCTCCAACCTGAATGTTTGCCTTTGTCGTCCTCTCTCTCAGGAGGAATCAGTCCCTTCATGGACCCAGCCCTGTGACCACATTCGGCCCCAAGGCATGCATGCTCCAGAATCCTCACACAGTAATGTAAGTTATGCTTCTACATTATAAGTAGTGTTTGTAAGCTTGTCTTTTTATTTCCAAGTCACATGTCCTTGAACATGCATGAAACAGCCAGTTGATGTTCTTTTTGTCACTTGTTAATTTTAAAGCCTTCTTTTGAACATTTTAACCTGAACGGTCAGCTGTCAGATGACACTAACTTATTTTCTGACTTGCTCTTAAGGCCTTAACATCGCTTTTCCGTTGTTACATAAAATAGTGAAACTCAAAAAAACTTTAAAATGTGGTTTAATAGAAATACATACGAACATAGTACCAATTTTCACAGCTATTGCTAGCAGAAGCTCAGAAAAACAAATGCCTGTCAAATTAACAGAATAGAATAGGGAGGGATGAAACCCTCTTTAATGGTCACACATGCAGAGCACACAGCACACACAGTGAAATTTGGCCTCTGCTTTTAACCCATCCTAGTACAAGGAGTCTAGTACTAGGAGCAGTGGGCAGCTATTGTACAGCGCCCGGGGAGCAATGGGAGTGGGGGGGGAAGGGGGGTGTCCGGTGCCTTGCTCAAGGGCACCACGGCAGGGCAGGAGGTGAACTGGGACCTCTCCAAGTAGAAGTCCACACTCCATATTTAGGTCTGGTCGGGGACTTGAACCAGCGACCCTACGGCTCACAGTCCAAGCCCCTACTGACTGAGCCACTGCCGGACAGTTTGGACATCTTGTCATTTATCTTGAACCACAAGCTTCCTTTCTACTAAAAGTTAAAGGTAGGTAAGAATGGAGAAACCAGCTTGAGTGCGCTAGAATTTGAAAGTACACAACCTGCCTCCTCCAACACACACGAACGTGCACATGACCAATGAGGGCACGAGATAAGTTTGTGCACAGATGGAAGGCTGACAGGCAGGTAGGCCATCCAGTTATTTTAGCCGGGCCGGCTAAAATGATTGGACTTGCTTTTTACAGTATTACGGCTTCCACAGATGACATTTTTTTTATGTATTTATTGTCAAAGCATTTAATATATTCATTGCTATCGGGATGTTAAGAGCATTCCATGGAATATAACAAAAAGTGTTTCTGAAGTAAATTACATACCCCACCTTTAATGTATCTAATCTTACAAACATCTTTATTAAACTTTTAATTGGCTAACATCATGTTACCTGGGTTCAAGTTGTATATGACCTGTTCTGTGCTGTACCAACACCTCAGACACCTGCTAACTACATTAACTCGTAGGTTCGCAAGTGTTGGTCATCATCATCAAACTACCATCATGCACTTCTTTTGTCTCCAAAAGTAAACAAATGTGTCTTTCTTCTTATGTGCCGCTGAACATCATGTGACATCACTCTCACTGGTTGACGTATGAGAGTAAAATGTGAAAACTTTTTCACTAAATACAACACACTGATCCATATAATGTTCTTCTCCTAAACTAGTTGTTTTATAAGAAGCGTTTTACCTCATGAGCCCGGTCTTCCACTTACATTTCTTAAGATCCTCTTTTGTAACTCTAGAGTTTGCGAAAAAACCTGTTGCGCACACTATGGCAACATCGCATATGTATTTTTTTTTTGTATGCTTGTGTCGTAGACAAAAGAGAGATATTGAAGCCAAGGTTTGTGCTAACTGGCAGCCCTAATAAATACATCAATCATGTTTTATTGTTGTTTTGACGTATTCTATTAATTAAATATTTTACATTTGGTATCTTTCCAAACTTTGGGTTCTGTTAATGTGAAACACAGGTTCAAGTGAAAATGAAAAAGCTGTAAGACAGTGAAATGTTTTTGCATTATTTTAACTCAACTTATCAGGGCCAAAATCCACCGCCTTTCTGTAGTCAGGGTCCCATTGTCTTTTATTTTATACAGCTTTTTTCCTGTGGTTAAAAAGGCCCTTTAATGCTTCTTGGGGTTTTTCCCTTTCCCGTATTGTGTTAAATAGGTTTGTATGCATGTAAACGGTCTGCAAAGGCTAAAATTCCTTCGTTCCCTCCAGAGGGAGTTTCTCTCCCGCAAACTCCTCCATTGGACTCCTTTGTTTACTTCTGTAACTTAGTCACATCACGGCATAACACTCACGCTTCTATTGGCTACACTTTTTACTTGATAGACTAAGGGGCGGGACATCTCTAAGTTGTTGACCAATCACAACAGAGCCTGCCAGCTAACCAGAGCAGACTGGGCTCTGGTTCCAGACAGAGGGTGAAAAGAGGTGCTGCAGCACAGGCAGTATGAGAAAAATAAAGAGCTTTTTGAACATTAAAGCATGGAGACATGTCACAGTAGAGGCACAGAACACAAAGATGAACCTGAAAATGAGCAAAATAGGGCCCCTTTAAATATTGACCCAGCCTTTGTCTCTTTCTTTCCCCTCATCCTGTTTTTTACACACACACATTATATACATTACGTGTAAACTTCATATGTGTCTTCATGTCGGTCGCCTTTAATGCACTTAAAACACTTAAAAAGTGTGTTTTGTCATTTTTCCCAATTTTAGAGGCAAAATATTTTTGCACAACTGTATAAAAAGGCATACAACTCCTGCACTCAGAATTAATAGCCAAAACAACAAAAATGTGTCACTTTAATAAAGCCTTGTATTTCTGTTCAACAGAAGAGCAAGTACTTTGGCAAAGTGATCTTACTGACTATCTTTCCCAGACCTTTTTCTTGAGATGAAGTTATTGTGAAAGAGAGGTTCATGTATATGCAACATACAGACAGTACTTTGCGCTAAAAACATGTTCTTGTTTTATAATACCAAAACAAGTTACTACACATTCATATCAGCCTTAATGACTTATTATCAACAAGCAGACTCTTCACAAAGGGCCGTGGGTTGTGTTGCAGAGCTATTGCATTTGGATTGTGTTATATTTAGATGGAAGGTTTTCCTGTTATTCCGTCCACCTGCTGAGCTGTCACATACATCTAGGTAGTGAGTCAGCCTGCTGTGTTATGTAATGACTAGGGATGGGTATCGAGAACCGGTACTAAGTCAGTACCGGTAGCCGATTGGACGGTATCGGTATACCGTTAAGCCGCTGGACAAACGGTGCTGCTATCGGTATATGAATTACGCTACTTCCTTAATTTAAACAATTCTGGTTGGTTGGGAACCCTTATCCCGTGTGACGTATCCGGTTTGAGTACCACTCTGATTGGCCACTGTGAATGCCACTCATCATCTCTCCTAACAGCGCTCTTATTATTGTGAGACTCCCGGGGGCAGACCATAGCGGGGCAGACGCAACATCTTGCAAGAAACAGCGTCTCAAGGCTTCTTAACATTTAACAACCTATTAATGATGCATACCCGCTCAACGGGAAGAAACTCAGCTAACAGACGATATTAACCATTTTTACCTACATGGAACAGAAATCCAACACCAAGAGTCTAAATCAACACTTGGCGAAATGGGCTAACGGGGCTAATGGCTACTTTAGCACATAATTGGCAAAAGCGATCTTTTCTACGTCATGTTATCTGCACAAACGACATATCACATGAAAGCTGAGATTCCACAGATTCCATTGGTATTTTTCTAATCACTGTTACAGTTACATTAAATAATAAATACAAATAAATTACAATAAAATGACTGTTTAATCTTCACATCTTGTAATCATATCTATCATTTTGAGCACCAAATTATTGAAAAGTATCATTTCATCGTTTATTTGAACCGGGACAGTGCACATCGATGAACACTTTAAAACAAAACAATGCTACAAGCGTAAATGAGCCGGATTTTTTGCTTTAAGCTAATTTCCATCCGCAGTCCCCTCGCATACAACATACAAGAACATGACATTTATATACATAGCAAAAATAAATACATGACATGCAGAAAGAGCATGAGCAGCATACAAACATTAACCACATGGCAGTACAATGTAGCAGCTATGATATATAAAGTGCAAGATAAGATAAAAGTGCTACATAAAGTGCAAGAGTAGATACCCCTGTATTGAAGTGCATTTAGCGGTGATTGCAGGTCTGTTTGTTGCTCAACCATTCTTTAAGTTGTCCTTTAAAACTATTGAGAGTGGGACAATCCCGTATCTCAGTTGGGAGGCTATTCCACAATGAGCTGCCTTTAATGGAGAGGACATTTTGCCAAAAGTGGTCCGTCTACGGTGGACTTCAGTCTCCTCTGGTTTCTGACCTAGTGCAGCGTCCAGTGTGTTTTCTGTGGATGAATTCCCCTAAGGGAGGGGGTAAGAGTATCGAAAAATACCGATATCGATAAGCAGTATCGGTACCCATCCCTAGTAAGGACTCTTGTTGTTGACCTGACAGTCAGACAGTTGGCCCCTTGACTCGCTCCGTCACATAAGTGGCTCCCTGTTTGTTTCAGGCAGCAGTTAGTGACGGATTAGCTCCCCTTAAAGCTGCTAGACGGGTTAAAAGTAGCAAAACCAGGCTGTCTTTACTCCCAAATAGAGGTAAGGCTGTAGTAGTCACTTTTAGAAAGACCTAGTTCCACAGAGAGATGCTGTGCCAATGAACTTTGAATGTATTAAGGGATAGAAAAAGACTCTTCATGTATTCTGTTTTAGGGTATGGTTGTGATACTCCTTGCGGTAGCTGGTTGTTATTTGTGGAGTATTGCTTTTGACCTTAAGTCTGGAGAGCATTTGTTCATCATCTACTGATTCTACAGAATCTCCACCCACCTAAAGTTCCCTGACACCCTGAACACACCCTGAAAGGAAACACTGGACACACAATGGAAACCTTTTAGAGCCAACCTTTTGGAAACACTGTGTTACGTTATATGTGTTGTCTTTCTTTATTTTATCTTCTTCAATGATAAGAGGTTGCATTTCTTACTTAGTTGCCAGCTCAATATCAAAGTGTTTCCATACAAAAGCAACATGGGCGCACCCATTGAATTCAGATCAGTTTTGTCTTTGTATTGTGACCCAATGCATATTGAAATAGTATAAAAATAGCTACTTACTGGGAAGTACGGTTCATTCCTGTATGAGATGCTATTGCTTTTGAGAGTTACAAAAGCGACTTTTATAAGGTGGAAGCAGTGAACTTAGGTTATGATAGGGACTGAGGTTGGACATTAGGAAGCACAATTACATCCTGTTGAATTCCCACAACGGATAATTAAATCATTTACCCACATTAACCATGTCGAGATATTTTCCCTGCTCTTCCCCTTCTTCCATGCTGTGTGTCAATGTGTCATCTAATAAAAAGGGAGTTGTTCAGTCTTTACATAAACACACATTACCGGGAAGTGATTTATGTTTGGGACCAACAACAAACCTCAATGCAATACCATTAATGAATAAAAAAGTAGAAAGTGATGAAATTTTTTTTACATTCACTTAAATGTTTGTGGTAGTAGGAATGTAACCTCAAAATAATTTGTCTCATGCAGTGTATAAACTGCACCCTTTGTCATTGAAGCACGATGGCTGGTTGACTTGTAATACCCGTCATTACAGTGGATATTCCAGTTTCAGGAACAGCATGTCATTGTTGTGTTTCAGTAAATCACACCCGTCCAATAAGGAAACTCTTTCTCCTGAGGTGGGCAGGGTAAACACAGCAGGGTGGGTGTGTGCCGAGATGAAGTCAACTTTAAAGATGAGGGAGAGCTTTACCTCGGCAGAATGCTCCTGGAAGCTTTAGTGTTAAGTCCTGGTTGGGGACAAATATAGCCGGGGAGGATCCATCTCAAGGGGGTAGTTAGCTGATCCTGCTGCGCATGGAGACACTCTCCGCCTCGCTCTTCCTCTCGCACAGCCGACGGCTCTCTCACAGCTAGACCACTAAACCAACCCAGTTGCTCTATAGCTGATTTTACAATGTGTGGCAATGGAGGAAGTTGTTAGAGGAAGAATGATCTGATCTGTGAGGCAGAGCCCTGTTCTCCAGCTGTGTCGACCTGAGGCAGCATCCTTGCTTTCATGTGTACAGTCATGAAGTTTAACCAGAGCGTACAGCAGGACACGTCCGCCAACAACAACAACAACGACAACAAAGTCTGGAAATGGTGAGAGCCTTTCTCCTGACAGTTTTTTAAAAACAGCTTATGGCAGTAGTTGTTCATCAAATATGTAAAAGCTTGGCTAGTCTAACTGTCTGGGGACTTGTTAACTCTTGTTAACCATTATGTTCCCTTTAATGCATCTATGTGTATTCTATATTATCTTACCTAATTTTAGCTCATGTTAAGAATGCTGAAATTCATTTTTGGGACCTTTTTAAGTAGTTACAGTTAGCTAAGTTTAACAATAACCAAATAGCATTTAAAATATTCAGTGTATTTTATAGCTTGTGAATCTTTTTTTTTATATAAAATGAACATATTTAGATGTGCTATACATATATATTGTAAATACTTTCTGTTTGTGTCTTGGCCCCCATTCTAAAGCCTAAAATGGAGTTTCTCAACACATGTTTGATATGTAAATATAACTGGCAGTGTTTTTGGCTTTGTTTTGTTTCTAATTTGTCCTGAGTGCATAGGGATGGACTGATATCTAGATTGAGTTTAATTGTAGTCCCACAAGTGGCAGTGTGTGCATGGTATCACAGGCTGGCTGTTGTGTGGACAGAGCGGGGTCGCTGATGAAAGAGGAAGGTCTCAGGTGGGGATGCTTTCAGGTGGTTAGAACAGAAACTGCCTATGAATAGATCACAGCTTGTCACCGTTTCAAATGCTAATGTAGTTTTGATTGTGTTTGTGTTTGAAACCAGGCCTGCCCAGCTTCCGCTAATTCCACGGTTAATGAGGTTCACTCAATTTAGGAAGTGTTTTTTTTCTAGTTGCGTTGTTTACCTCCCTTTGTACAAAGTTGAAAGACTGCAAGGGACTGACACAATGCCCTGTGCCTTAGAAGGGAATCTGATACTGGTAATTACCGCCTTGTTTGGTTTAAAGGCTTGAGTTTGTGGTATTTTGTATTTGTTTGGTGTGTTTGATACTTTTTGAATTGACAGAGCAACAGGTTATTTTATAATGATAGTTGTGTGTGTTGGAATCACTGGCCTCTGATGTGTTCTCCTGGCATGTTCCTCAACCAGCAAGGTATATTGTATTACTGAGACGGTGTGTGATTATTTAAATATTTACAGTGGTAGATAGTTGACCACATGTGCGGCCAATGTTGACACACTGCTGATATCTGAGAAGAGTGGAAAATAAATCATTATTTGAAGGTTAATGCGGGGCGTGTATGCTGGTTCTTCCAGTAAACTGCCATGTCATCGCACCTGTGTAGAGGTTTTATCTAGTTGAATGTTGTGTTTGTATAATCTGTAATGTAATCGTTCCTTTAGTTATCATCTTCTTATTCAGTTATTTAGTCTTGGTTATGTCCCCTGATGATATTAAATGCTTGAAATCAACATTCTCTACATGTGATCAGTCGCATCAGTGACGGACTAATGTATGACGGGGCAAACGGGAGCCATCATCAGACGCTGCTGTTGTTCGGCTGGTTTCAGCTTTATTTTATCCCCAGATTTAATATTTGTGGTCCCGGTCCATATTAGTTTCAGCCTCAAGGAGGTCAGATTTTCATGCTTCCTGCTTTTAGTCAAGTCATGATTATGTGTGCTTTTTCGTCCCGGTTTATCTTCACAACTCGTGGCTCCCCGCCTACAGTCTAGATAGTACAGATTGCATTTTGCTTATAACGGCTATATTTTATGCACTTTTTTCCTCTCACATTTGTATCTTGCCGTTGTCTTTCTCGAAGCATGGTGCCAATGATATCCTTGACCCTGTGTGGGGGTTAGATAAGGTGAAGGCCATGAGACAACACACGGGGTCTTTAATCCGGTGGCTCTAATTGGATATCAGCTAAGCAGTCCTGGCTATGATGATGCTTTGCTTAAATAACAGCTATGTTTTACGTTCTGAGGCTCAGCGCTCAGACCTGGGCTGATGTAACGGAGGGAATCCTTATCAAGTGACCGTTTGGCCCTACTGACGTAACGTTGTGTTGTTTTCAGGCACATTCAGGACCCCGCCAGCCAGAAACTGACTTGGAACAAGCCACCAAAAAGTGTCCTTGTCATCAAGAAGATAAGAGATGCCAGTCTGCTTCAGCCTTTCAAGGAGCTCTGTATATTCCTCACCGAGGTATGGCCAAGTGTTCACTGACAGTATATCTGATGTTTATTATTTATTATAGTGAAGACTTTCACATGTCAAAGTCCTCACTATCAATTCCTTATCTTTGTTGTTCTTGTAGGTGAAGGACATGATTGTTTATGTGGAAAAGAAAGTTCTGGAAGATCCTGCCATATCAGACGATGAAAACTTTGGGGCCATTACTAAGAAATTCTGCACTTTCAGAGACGGTATGAGAACCAGCCATCTTCAGAACACTGTAAATAAAAGACTGGATCTTTAATTTAAGATCTGTATTGCCTTTTTTTTATTTCTCAGATCTTGATGACATCTCCAATCGCATAGACTTCATCATCTGTCTCGGTGGAGACGGAACTTTGCTGTATGCATCTTCGCTTTTTCAGGTATTCACTACTGACAATGTGTGGGGTTTCTTTTGTTTGCAATTCCTGGTATGACACAGTCCTCTAACCTTTTGGTTTATTTGTAGGAAAGCGTTCCACCAGTTATGGCCTTCCACCTGGGCTCCCTGGGTTTCCTGACACCTTTTAAATTTGACACCTACCAGTCTCAGGTGGACCAGGTTATCGAAGGTACTGATTGTTTTCTAATCTCTCTTTAAACACAGTGCTCCAGCTTGTATATGCAAAAGACTATAATACATGTTTCCTATATAGGTAACGCTGCCATCGTCCTACGAAGTCGCTTGAAAGTCCGGGTGCTTAAAGAGAACTGGGAGAAGAAGGCCAGATTGGACGAGAAGGGCATCATCCTGACCAATGGGGACACGGAAAGCAGCCGGAAAAGCGTGCAGTATCAGGTAATATCTGAAGCTTAAATCACTTCTTTATAACACATCAACAAAACCATTTTGAGCCAAGATAAAAATACTTTTTTAGTCATTTTAGTTTATTCTGAATGACTTACACCAGCCCTGGTAGATGAATGGTTCTCCTAAACTTAGACAAAATCACTAAAAAAAAGTTGCAAATGAATATGAACTGCTTCTGTGGTAGCAGCCAATAAGAAATATTTGGTGATTAATCAGCTCCATGCTGGAGGGCAGTAACACTCGTCCACCAAGTGAAGTCAATCCCCAGCTTTGTCGCTTCACATGTCAAAGTGTCCTTAGGCAAGATACTGCACCCAAAATGGCTTACCAATGGAAAATAATGTGTATCTTGATTACTGAGCATGTAGCATCTTGATTCCTCGATGTGTGTGTGAATAGGTGAATGCTCACGTGTTGTAGAAGCGCTCTGAGTGGCTGCCAAAGACTAGAAAAGCTCTGTATAAGTGCAGTCTATTTACCACTGAGAGTCAGGAGAAAACAGAGTAGTCATATTGAGTCATCTTAATGACAGGTCTCGCCACCCTGATGCCTTCGGGCTATGAACATGTTGTTAAAGAACCGCAGTAGTAAACACTGGCAGTGGCTCTATAACCAGCAGCTCTAAAAGCAGATATGAGGTAAACAGACAGGAATTTCTACTGACATTAAAGGTCCCAGTGTAAGCGTGCCACAGTTTCGCTGCTGCGAGGCTCCACTAGCCTCCAACGAGGCGTTCTGGGGCAGCATAGACAGGTCTTTTCTGTGTTAGAGTTTTACTCGCTACAGGATGTACTTTGAGGGTTTGTGACTTTGCAGACCGTTTACTACATGCATATAAAACTACATAACACACAAGGGGACGGGTAATAACTGGAAAAGCATGACATGGGACCTTTAAGGAGAGTCTTATCCAGTGCACACAGTGTTCATGCCAGCATGTGTGTTTCAGGTGCTGAACGAGGTGGTGGTGGACAGAGGCCCCTCCTCGTACCTTTCCAATGTGGACCTGTTCCTTGACGGACACCTCATCACCACAGTGCAGGGGGACGGTGAGTGGAAGACAAACGTGACTCTCACATGAAGTTTGCTCTGTTAGTGTTACGCCCTCTTTTACGTCTACTGCCCACACTTAAATCACATCAGTGCAGAGGCTGCCAAGCTTAAATGAAACCGGTCAGACAGCCCAAACCAGACGATCAGGAGATAAGAACGAGAGTCTCTGGGTGTTTCTCAATGTCGAGGAGGCTTGCTTGGTAGCACATGTACCTCCGAGTCAGTTGCTTCAGAAGCGAGGCAAGAATCCTTCCTAGGTTGCATTCGAATAGTCCATTTAGCTTAGGAACCTTCCTAACGGAGTGAAATGACCCGGAAGTCCCTCAGTGGCAGCCATGATAAGTGCCGTTCGAATTCTCTAAATTAAAAGGAAAGGAGGTTTCAAACTTCCTTTATAACCTCCTTTAGCCTAGGAACCACTGGACCTCCCTAACCGAAAGGAGAGGAGAAAATGCTGCCCCACAATGCCTTGCGGCCGCAGCATTTGCCGTCACACAACAGTCGGCCGTTCACGGAAACAACCGATTATGAACGAGAAATGATATCATGAAAGTTACGGTGCTTATTAAGCATTTTAAAACGTATGTGGTAAGTTGCCAAGTGCTTTGTTTTGAACGTTCATCAGTATTATAATCAAAAAGAGAAATATGAACGTTAGTTTTTACTGAAATGATCAAATAAAGTCAACATTTCACAGTCTTTACTGAGCTGTGTGGGGTTTGTTCAACTTTTAAAAGATGTTTGAATGGTGATATACACAGTGATAGATGTTAAGGACTAACGTTTATAATAAATACATTTGTATTGATTTTAAGATCTTTTCATACAATCATATGTATTGGGATCATTTGTATTAATGTGGACCGGAGGGAGAGGGTGACGAGCATAAGTTTCACTTTCCTTTTTTATTTCAATTCCAACTTTGGTCATGAAGAATATGTTTCTCTGTTGTTCCCGTTCATAAAGCATAAAACAACAGCATCAGAGCACGCTGCAGAGTCTCTAGATGAGTTTACAGTAGTCCCTCGTTCTTATTAAACATCCATGTTGTAGTCCGCTGTATAGAAAACTGTAGTTTCCATAGTTTCCCCACAGCAGCAGGCGCACATTTATGACCTCTGCTGGCGCATCATAAACACGTCGGATAGTGAAAGTGCAGTCGGATTCTCTAAAGTGCCGCAGTCTCTTCTCCTAAATCCTTTTGAATTCTCCTATCCACTATCCCTTAACCCCATGACGTTTCACTCCGAGGTCAAGGAATAGACGATAGGGTTAGAACTTAGGAGCTGTTTTTTTGGAGTATTCGAACGCAACCCTAGCCTCGGAAAACAAAGAATGGTGGAACAGGCTAACAGGCTAACAGGCTAACAGGCTAACAGGCTAACAGGCTAACAGGCTAACAGGCTAACAGGCTAACAGGCTAACAGGCTAACAGGCTAACAGGCTAACAGGCTAACAGGCTAACAGGCTAACAGGCGTGCAGGCGTGCAGGCGTGCGAGGCCCCGCCTTAAATGGAGCGTGATTTCCGCCAAAGATTTTGGAAATTAGTTTGTGCGCAAAGCATTGTGGGGGTTTTAAGACCGCGGAGTCTACACATGTGCAGCCTCGAAATTTCCCGCAACGAAGGACGCCGGCCTCGGTAGAATTCCAAGGATCCTGGACATTGGAACAGTCCTTCGGCGGGACTCGATGACGTAGCATCCTTGAAATAGTGGCTCTGGAGGAGCCTTCCTCGACATTGAGAAACACCCACTGTCCCGCTGGCAGCTTCCTCCCTGCTGGCACTGCCTTTATGTGATTGTTCTGTTAGACTCTCCTTCAAAATATTTCTAGGAAGAATTGAGGCTTGGCAAAAATATTCAAAGAATATAAAAGTTTACCATCTTCAAAAATATTCACTAATAGCTTCTAAATATAAATGATACATTTGGTGTCAGGTCATTGAGTTTGTATAGGAATGTTCATGCAGCTTAATCATTAGTGCGAATGCTGTTTTCAGCATTCCACTATAGTTTGGCTCTCAATAACTTCAGCCCACTTTCAGCTACAGAAACCATTCAAATATCAAAATATTCAGCCTTTTCAGCACATGATGGGAAACTTTCAACTTTTTCAAATTATGTTATACTTTTTGAAATATTCAGCTTTTTAAACTCTTTTTTAACATGTAACTCAATGGGAGGAACCTTCAAAAATCCTCTCTTACCTACACCGTGCGCCAAATGCTACTCCTTCCACATACTTTCAGCTAGAGACTTCATTCCAACTTTAAAATTATCACAAGACATTCAGCTATAAAACTTTTTGAGATATTTAACTTAGTTTGGAGCTTGGTAAAGGGGCCTTCTTCAGATTTTAACATTAGTGTGTATTGCGCAGCTCGTTAAGGCTTAGAGTGCGTGATGTCACAGAGTGGAGGAGAGCTTGAAATGTGTTTTAAACTTGCCATAATTCCCAAACCCTACACTCCTGGGACATAATTGTATGCTTGAATTGTAGGAAAACCTCTCTTAGGTTGAAAAATAGAATGTCTCAGCCTATTATTTTCTGTCTGATGGAGACTTCATACTGACGTCAACATGTTCCACATATATTATACATTATTGGTGATGTATGGTTTTAGTTCAAAAGTTTGCAGTTAAAATATTCTGCTGCTTTTCAAAGCGTTTTTACTTTCTTTTCTCTTCTTAATAAACATTCATTCACTACTTTTTACATTTAATATCTAACTCCTTCAGCCTACTTTCAGCTACAGAAACCATTCAACTATTAAATGATTCAGCTATTTCAGGACATTGAGGCTATACATGTTGTTGTTTATACCTTTTCTTTTAAATATTAAGCTTCTTCACTATTTTTCCTACTCTTCCAGTTTAACATTTCACTTTCAAGTTTTCAACAAAGTCATTGCAATGCATTTGAGCTGTAACAATTTGATTCAAATCATTTCACTTTTCTGCATTTCTCTGCCAAGTTCAGCAACACACTTACTTGGTTTTTGTAGCTTAAAGCAGCTACCATTCAGCAAATAACATATTAAGCTTTTTCTGCATTTTCAGCTAAATTCAGCAACAAATGTTCACAGTTTACAGCATTCGTACGCATTTTCTGCAGGAAATGCATTTTCTAGTTACTCAGAACATTTCCTATGCAATCAATACTGCGTGTAATATATTAACTCACGTCGTGTGTTCTTGACCATACCTAAAATTATATATTTCATTTGAATTTACGTAATTCTAACTGAATATATAAATTAACCTACCATTATATAAAAATCAGGGATGCAAACTTGTCACCTTTCGGCGAAATTCGCCGTTTTGAATCCAAAATAGGTCGTTTGTGTGATTCATGTAGATCTGCAATAAAAATATTTTTGGGGTATGGGGGGGGTCTGGGACCCGGAGTAATCTGCGGCCGCGAGCTGTTATGTGCCATCATGACACGCATGGTGTTCTTTTTTTATATATTATAATGAAGCGCGAGCTGTGTGCTCGAGTCTTCCTGCCTGTCGGCTCTGCTCATGGATGTATAATAAGACTCTGCCACTCCGCTATGATGGTCTAGCTTAATTAGCTACATTACCTACGGGTGCGTTCGTTAATATTAACTGTGCGGTCCGGAGTCACTGTGGCACAGACTGGACCGCTGGTGAACAGCTGTTAGAACGGGCCGTTCAGGTGTTCAGAGCAGAGCTCCCTGTCGGAGCAGCAGAGCGTGATGTGCACTGAAAAGTTTTTCTGTCGCAATATTATTTAAGGAATCGTTGAGCTAGCTAACTAGCATACAATGTCACTATCTGCTAACGTTAGCTTTAGCCTTCGTTTTCTAATAGTTTTTTTCATAGGCTATAAACGGAGGTGGTATAAGTATAGATCTTGTACTCGAGTAAAAGTAGAAGTACTCAGATCTTGTACTAGAGTAAAAGTAGAAGTACTCAGATCTTGTACTTGATTAAAAGTAGAAGTACTCAGATCTTGTACTAGAGTAAAAGTAGAAGTACTCAGATCTTGTACTTGATTAAAAGTAGAAGTACTCAGATCTTGTACTTGATTAAAAGTAGAAGTACTCAGATCTTGTACTAGAGTAAAAGTAGAAGTACTCAGATCTTGTACTAGAGTAAAAGTAGAAGTACTCAGATCTTGTACTTGATTAAAAGTAGAAGTACTCAGATCTTGTACTTGAGTAAAAGTAGAAGTACTCAGGTCTTGTACTTGAGTAAAAGTAGAAGTACCAGAGTGTAGGAATACTCTGTTACAGTAAAAGTCCTGCATTCAAAATGTTCCTCAAGTGAAAGTAGAAAAGTATTCTCATCAAAATATAGTGAAAGTAGCGACAGTAAAAGTAGTCATTGTGCAGATTGGTCCATTTCAGAATAATATATATGATATGTTTTATAATGATTGATCATGAAAGTGTTCTCAAAGCTGGTAAAGGTGCAGCTAGTCTGAATGACTTTGTATACTGCAGGGTAGCTTGTGGATTTACTCCAGGTGGAACTAAAGTCTGATTTAACACTTGATTATATTTCACATCATTCATCCACATCTGTAAAGTAACTAAAGGTATTAAATACATGTAGTGGAGTCAAAGTACACCATTTACATCTGAACTGTAGTGAAGAAGAAGAACAAAGTAGCAAAACATTGAAATACTTAAATAAAGTACAAGTATCTCAAAATTGTACCAAAGTATAGTACTTGAGTTTATCAACTTAGTTACTTTACACCAGTGGCTATACAGATAGAAAGACTAAGCCTTGCACAGAGGCATGAAAATACATTTTCAAAATGCTCAACAGTGCTGCCAAAATTATAAACTGACTGCTACACAATTAAAATAAATGCTTTTATATATGTCTATTAGATGTGACTCTTTGGCGTTTCTGTTATTATTAACTGCTTTAGTTGTTCTGACTTCTAAAGCCGATATTCCGTGGGGTTGGGGGGCTCGGATCCTTGTCACCTTTTTCATACCTGATGAGTTTGCATCCCTGAAAAATGAAACCCAAGCTGTGATTGGAACAGTAAAGATGTGAGCTCTACACAGGGGAAGCTTCTTTTATTTTATGAAAATGTTTTTACATTATCAGTTGACAAAAAACACAAATAAAATCTTGCAATGAAAAGTTGAATTAAGGCAAATTGATAGTTTTCCAATTCCTTTGAAGTTATGTGATTTATCCTTTGATCGTCTGTTCCAGCAGATGTAGGACTTTCTGTTGTTGTTAAAAACATGTGTTGGTTATATAATTTAAATCTGTTGCAGTATTGTCATTGTAAGGAAAACCTATGCACCCCCATTTTAAATTAGTCACACTGTTTATATTTTTGCAACTAAAGTGTCCAATGTTCACTTCCTGTTGGACAGCTGATGCATACATTGTCTGTCTAAATGAGTCATGAAACAATTACGAGATTTTAATGAAAATAATAATCAAAATGATATCTACTCAATTTAGTTTAGCTTTCATCAGGATTTATTTTACATAAAATGTGTTTTTGTGCCATTTTAATTAATTAAAACCTTTGTGGAGATGCTTGTATTGTGAACTCTACATCTTGCCTTAACTCGCCGTGTGTGTCTGTGTCCCCTCAGGAGTGATAGTGTCCACCCCCACAGGAAGTACAGCGTACGCCGTGGCAGCCGGAGCGTCCATGATCCATCCCAACGTCCCGGCCATCATGATCACCCCCATCTGCCCCCACTCCCTCTCCTTCAGACCCATCGTGGTGCCGGCCGGGGTGGAGCTCAAGGTACTGACGCTCACTCTGCTCAGGAAGTACAACTCGCATTTTAACTGAGAAATCAGTTTCGACTGCCAATAAACCAACATGTTTTTTTTAAGCAAATTTGAAGTGAATGCAGCAGCACTTACAATGGTTTGGCTAATTCAAAGCATATATATCTGCATTTGTTTTGCTATTCTGAGTTTGTATCTTAATGGTTTATTGCACTTGTAAGTTGCTTGAAATAAATGTAATACCATTTAATAATTGCCTGCATTCTTTTAAAGAAAATGTTGCTTTACTGGGTGAGATCATAAATGATTTATACAAAATAAATCATTAAATGTTTTTGATTTAAGAAAGAACACGTAACAAGTCAAGTTTTGGGAGGATAGAAAACATAATCTTCTCTCTTTTGTAAATTAAAACCATAAAAAAATGTTTCTTTCTTTGACTTTCTGCATTCTTCTGTCTGTTAGATCATGCTGTCTCGCGATGCCAGAAACACAGCCTGGGTGTCATTTGATGGAAGGAAGAGACAGGAGATCTGTCACGGAGACAGGTTAGTCCACATACTGGTCATCACACGCACACGCACACGCACACACACACACACACACACACACACACACACACACACACATACACATACACATACACATACACATACACATACACATACACAGACACAGGCTGACACACAGACAGACACGCAGACACACAGACAGACACGCAGGCTGACACAGACAGACACACAGACACACACAGACACAGGCTGACACAGACAGACACACAGACACACAGACACACACAGACACAGGCTGACACAGACAGACACACAGACACACACAGACACAGGCTGACACAGACAGACACACAGACACACAGACACACACAGACACAGGCTGACACAGACAGACACACACACACACACACACACACACACACACACACATACACATACACATACACATATACACACACAGACACAGGCTGACACACAGACAGACACGCAGACACACAGACAGACACGCAGGCTGACACACAGACACAGGCTGACACAGACAGACACACAGACACACACAGACACAGGCTGACACAGACAGACACACACAGACACAGGCTGACACAGACAGACACACAGACACACACAGACACAGGCTGACACAGACAGACACACAGACACACACAGACACAGGCTGACACAGACAGACACACACAGACACAGGCTGACACAGACAGACACACAGACACACACAGACACAGGCTGACACAGACAGACACACACAGACACAGGCTGACACAGACAGACACACAGACACACAGACACACACAGACACAGGCTGACACAGACAGACACACAGACACACAGACACACACAGACACAGGCTGACACAGGCTGACACAGACAGACACACAGACACACAGACACACACAGACACAGGCTGACACAGACAGACACACAGACACACACTGACACAGACAGACACACAGACACACAGACACACAGACACACAGGCTGACACACAGGCTGACACACAGACAGACACACAGACACAGACACACAGACACACAGACACACAGGCTGACACACAGACACACAGGCTGACACACAGACACACAGGCTGACACACAGACACACAGGCTGACACACAGACACACAGGCTGACACACAGACAGACACACAGACACAGACAGACACACAGACACAGACAGACACACAGACACACACAGACAGACAGACACACAGACACACACAGACAGACAGACACACAGACACAGACAGACACACAGACACACACAGGCTGACACACAGACACAGACAGACACACAGACACAGGCTGACACACAGACACACAGACACAGGCTGACACACACACAGACACACAGACACAGACAGACACAGACAGACACACAGACACAGACAGACACAGACAGACACACAGACACAGGCTGACACAGGCTGACACACAGACAGACAGACTGACACACAGACAGGCTGACACACAGACAGGCTGACACACAGACAGGCTGACACACAGACAGGCTGACACACAGACACACAGACACACACACAGACAGGCTGACACACAGACAGGCTGACACACAGACACACAGACACACACACAGACACACAGGCTGACACACAGACACACAGACACACAGACACAGGCTGACAGACACACAGACAGACACAGACAGACACACAGACAGACACACAGGCTGACACACAGGCTGACACACAGACTGACACACAGACAGACACACAGACACACAGGCTGACAGACACACAGACACAGACAGACACACAGGCTGACAGACAGACAGACACAGACAGACACACAGACACACAGACACAGGCTGACACACACACAGACACACAGACACAGGCTGACACACAGACAGACACACAGACACAGACAGACACACAGACACACAGACACACAGACACACAGACACACAGACAGACACACAGACACACAGACTGACACACAGACAGACAGACACACAGGCTGACACACAGACACACAGGCTGACACACAGGCTGACACACAGACAGACACACAGACAGACACACAGACAGACACACAGACAGACACACAGACAGACACACAGACAGACACACAGACAGACACACAGACAGACACACAGACAGACACACAGACACACAGACAGACACACAGACAGACACACAGACAGACACACAGACACACAGACACACAGGCTGACACACACAGACACACACACAGACACACAGACAGACACACAGACAGACACACAGACACACAGACACACAGGCTGACACACAGACAGACACACAGACACAGGCTGACACACAGACAGACACACAGACACAGACAGACACACAGACACACAGGCTGACACACAGACAGACACACAGGCTGACACACAGACACACAGACAGACACACAGACAGACACACAGGCTGACACACAGACACACAGACAGACACACAGGCTGACACACAGACAGACACAGGCTGACACACAGACAGACACACAGACACAGACAGACACAGGCTGACACACAGACAGACACACAGACACACAGACAGACACACAGGCTGACACACAGACAGACACACAGACACACAGACAGACACACAGGCTGACACACAGACACAGGCTGACACACAGACAGACACACAGGCTGACACACAGACACAGGCTGACACACAGACAGACACACAGGCTGACACACAGACAGACACACAGACACACAGGCTGACACACAGACAGACACACAGACACACAGACACACAGACACAGGCTGACACTGAGCTAATGAAGCAGAACAGAACCCAGAGATTGCGTAATGGATAATAAGTTTAGCTCAACACTGGCAGCTTTGTTGTGTAACCGTATCAAGGCCCGGAGAGTCCCTCTGCGCCAGGCCCAGCGTCTTCCTTTATGTAACTTATCTGGAGGTAATCTCCTTCCTGCTTCGCCCAATGAGCTGCCAGTCAGTGGAGTCATTGCAGCGCACTGAAACAAACGCCCATTGTTGCTTCAGAGGGATGTTACTGATGTCCACACCTCCTCTTTCTATCAATCATTACAAGTACCTGGACTTTTCTTTCTTCATTGTGACACAAGACCTTTTCTCTGATAGTTCCTTTTTCTTTCTTCCCTGTTCCAGTATTACCATCACCACTTCCTGCTTCCCCGTTCCCTCCATCTGTTTCCGGGACCCGGTCAATGATTGGTTCGAGAGCCTGGCCCAGTGTTTGCACTGGAACGTGAGGAAGAAGCAGAACTACCTCAGCTCGGAGGATGAAGAGTTCTGAGGCACGAGGCGTCCTTGAGGTCTTCCTCAGTGTCAAGGGGCCCGACCTCGCTCTGTGCCGTTTCCTTTTCTTTTTTTTATGGATTGAAGGTCTCTCCAAACTCCATTCAAGAAGTCTATCAAAATAATGTTGCTCTTAATAGCGTAGACGTTGCTCCATGCATGGGGTCTTAGAGTATTTTTATGCAGGAATTGAGCAAGTCTTATGCTGAAGGCGCATTAGCTGAGGAATCATGTTCAGTCTTTTTACTCTTAGCTATTCAATTCTCATTGCAGCATATTGACATTATCAAAGTTTCCATGTTCTCCGTCCATCTACGCCCACCCGTATTTGGAAAATGTAGGATGTGCATAGACAAACAAATCCAGTCTATAGAGTACTTTACAATTATATATTAGGTCATTTTCTGATATGTAAGCATATTAAAATGATGGACTTTTGAATGGAGTTTGGCCCCCTGTCTGTCAAGGATTGTTCCAATGTGTTTCCATCTGTGTGCAAACTAGCCTTTTCCAAATCAAAAAGCAGTTTGTATATCTTAGGTCATGTAGATTTTTAAATTATTATCAGATGTAAAAGCAACTTTGGGATGAACTTGAACTCAAAGTCTGAAGGTCAGTTGTTGAAGTTATTGCAATACTGGTCTGTTTTAGCACTTTTCAGTCTTTAAGAAGGACGGCAGGGACTCCACTATTACTTTATAAACAAAGAAGCTAATGCTCTTAGTAGAAGGATCAGTTACAACTCTCATGAAGAAAGAAATGTTGAATCAAACTTTCCCAGTATCTGTTCATCAAGTCAGGATGTGATGTCATGGATGAATGACAAACGTTGTCTTACACTATATTTGGTGCATCCTGGGAAACAGATTGACGTACATAATGGGCAAAACTGGCCCGAGTGTACACTGTGCCTTAAACACTGGTATCATTAATGTACAGATATAGTAAAATTATTCAAGGTTTACATCAGGGTGGTGATGTAATTACACACATGCACAGATGTGTGATCTGTGCATTTCCATTGTAACTACAGGTTGTCTTTGCTGTCAGCAGCGCATTGACAGTTATAAAGTGTGTGTCACAAAGTCCCACGGTCATGGAGTCAATGCGCTGACGTGGAGAAATGCGAGAGAAGAGACCACAGCTCCCCTGTCTTCAGTGTCTTTCTAACGCCTGGTTTTTCAAATTACGTCGAAGCCATAGCTGAACTCTGTAGGTTTTATAGACTGTGGGCTCTGGGGGGTTTTAATGGTCTGTGTGTGTTGAGGAACTAAAATTCTCAGATTCTGCCGCTGCGCAGTGGCTCACCTTACATAGCTGATCCCATAACATGTCTAAGTGTTAATATATACAGATATGAATTGGCTCAACAGACAGTGGTGTCATCTGTTGTAACTCAAGGGACCAACCAGCTCTAAAAGGCAATCATTCCTAACTGTGTAAATATGCGACGCTTGAATAAAATGTATTTTGTAAAGTCTATATGTTTATTAACCAGTTTACAATGTATCATTGCTGAAAATAAATCTATTTGGTACTTTTTTTACACTAACATGTTCCTCAGTAGTTTTTTTGTTGACAAATGTTTTAGCAGTTTTGATTTTCCAAATTTCCAAAACTCTTATTCAAACTTAAAGTCAATTGTTTTTAGATATAATTATAAATCTCAAAACAGATTATGATAACAGTTCATTTCCAATGTTGGGCTGTTAATTCCCACTGATCCCCAAGTTGTGCAAAAAGTCCGCACTGTCACTTTTGTAACTCAGACTTTTGTATTGTTAATTTTCTTAATGTTTCTAATATGCATCCTGCTATTTCTTTTTCCAGAGCACTTTAATAAACGGAGAGAAAGTTAAACCAGGAAGTGTGTATCCTCATGTTTGATCAACTTGCTTCACACCTGGAGCCAGTACTTGGGTTCATGTGTTTACCTCCAGGTAATAAATGTTACCTGGACGTAACGGCAGTTCTTCAGCCCAATAACTTTCATTTCACCTCCTTTTTGACGGCAAATCAAAAACATCAACCTTGTTTTGATAGTTTATTTAGAACAGTGCAAAAAAGGGAGTGAGTAAGAAAGTTGAATAAAACATATTCCAGTGTTGCATAGAGAAGTAGTCTAGACATTGTAGTCACATGATTTAGGTTGAACGATTACAATTTCAAAAAGCAAACTAAAGTCAATCAAAATGTAAATGTAATTTACAGGAAAGAAATGTAAGACCTTTCAAGATAGAATTACTTTTAAGTTGTGTCTGCATACAAAATATTTGGCGTTTACACAGAGTACAACCACTCAGATATCACAATGTGTATTACAGTTAAAACAATACAAGCTACAAAGGCGTTTTCAGTTGTGATGCTTTACATCCATGTAAAAAGGAGTGTTAGCTGAAATAAAAATATACAGTACTCGGCACACAATAGGCAAAGAAAAGAATGTGGACAATGTCAGCAGTTCATTTTGTGAGTGAGCGGCTCCGACCTCTCAATGCCGGGCTCCCAGCATGCAGCTGTGTCCTTGGTCCGCGACCACTGGATGTTTTATCACTTGCTGGGGGCAAACACTGAAAAAAAGTAGTAAAGTTGAGTACAACATTTTGGTGTTCTGACACTTTCTAACTAATATAAACACACGGTCAGCAGAGGGGGGGATGGTTTCTCAGTTTTAACGATGTGTTCAAGAATTAAAGAGGGAAGTAGTTCAGGATATTTCGAAATCGGCAAAGATTACATATTTTCTCAATGTAGTTTTTTTTTTGTCTTCTGCTCAGAGTAAAGTAAGAATAAGTGGATCACTCAGTATACTCACTCCTCTCTCTCAGGCCTTGTCCAAAGCTGTGCACCAGTCTGATGAGGCCCCACAGTAACACCACTTTAATCACCAGGGAAATCAAAGCTCCTGTGACGGCAGCGGCCTCCAGGGTATACCTTCTGTCCTGGAGCCATCTCGTTACCACCTGTAAAAACAGCAAAAATACTTGTTAAATCAAGAAATCCAATGTTAAAAAACTTCATGGTATAGTATGACATACATTTTTTTTAAAGGCTCTATGTCGAAAACATGAAGAAAACGGCATAGTATTGTATACCGGAAATATGAAATATTGTAATATTTTTGACATACTATACTATGTCGTTTTTTCCTCATTATCGACATACTATACTATGTCGTTTTTCTTTTGGGGTTTTGACACACTACACTGTGCTGTCTTTTCATATTTTCGACATATTTTACTATGTGGTACTTTTCATATTTTCGATATACTTTGTCCATGTCTGCTCAGAACACCATCATCCATCATTTTTGTGATATTTTCAACATACTTTACTATAATGTACTTTTCATATTTTCGACATACAGTACTACATACTATATAATATTTTGTGATATTTTAAAACATAGTATACTATGCTGTTTTCTTCATATTTTTCGACATACTATACTATGTTGTTTTTTTCTTATTTTGAACATACTGTATTATGCCGTGTTTTTTTAAATATTTTGACACACGATACGATGTTTTTTGTGTTATAGTTCAGTATATAGTTAGTGAGGTAGCTACGGTTTAATTGTTTGCTTTGTATACAGCCATTCACTTTGGGAATTTGAAGTATTTGCAGCTGCTCTTATCTAAAAAGTTAGTTTCGGAACACAGGGGGGACCCTTTTAGAAAAAGTTAGTTCCGGACTGTTCATCTACATCATTGTGTAAAAAAAGAATTGTCTTCAGGCAGGCCTGAACATATATTGAGCACAATGGTTTTAAGAAAGCTACTCCTTTGTAAATGACAGCAGACAAGTAAAAGGTCATTCCATTCATTGAAATATTGAAAACTCCCTGACAGCTCACCGTGTAGATCAGATAAACAAAGAAGGCCAGCTGAGGGAGGTTCTGCACCATGAAGACCCAGACAAAGATCTTGGCTTCCTTCAAAACCTGAAAAACAACACGTTTTTAGTTACAATAATGACTGTTTGTGAACTTAACACCATGTGCTTCTGACAGCTTCTGTCATGTTATGTTATTTTCCGTCTTTTTTGTGAAGAGCAGTTTTACTGGTGCAAACATTGGCTAAAGAGCACTCACAGCAGCAGCCCCCACAGCAGCCGTCAGGCAGGCCCACACCACCCCCACCGCCAGGATGATGGTGTTCTGAGCAGACATGGACACGTCCGACGTTGTGATCAGGATACAGAGACATAACTGAAACACACCAACAACAACACATTAGAGAAATCAGTAGATTATGTGAAGGGATACATGTATTTCAGTTTGTCTCTTTTCTTTTGATCTATGTTCACACAGAGATGCCATTGTGTAGGCTGGCTGTTTTGTACCAACACATGTTCATCATACACATGAGGAGAAAAGTGTTGCAATAGAAACACACGGACCAGTTCCTCCAACAACAGTGAAACGAGGGGTTACGTATGGTAACGAGGGGTTACGTATGGTAACCCTTGTTATATAAACACAGGTGGAGCCCTCTACTGGACTCTATGCAAGCATTCATCCACTGAGACTTTCTAGACGTAGCCGGCCCCGGGGCGGGCCTACCTGAATGCGTGTGCATCTCACCGCATAAAAGGAGGCCTCGCCTCCTGACTGTCATCCTTTACTTCTCTTCAGCAAGCAGCATAGGACAGACAGCACCCCTGAGTAGAGGGCTACTCAGGGGTGCTGTGCTTATATAAAAAGGGTTACCATACGTAACCCCTCGTTATATCTCTCACAGGCTCCGCCCTCTACTGGACTCTATGGGTACAGTGGGCGGAGCCCCGATGTATACACGCGCTGTCGTCCCACAACAACACTGTTCCATCTCACTGTCTCTGACCGGCTTTCTGGTTAGCAGCTGCTAACCTCCCCCTCGGCCGTAACCGTGGAGAGAAAAGAGGCTGCGGCTGACAGAGCACACCCTGACGCGCTTACCCCGCGGAGGTGTGCTATGACGTGGAGAACTCTCCCCCCCCCTGCCCTAAAGCAGGGGAAAAGAGTCCTCCAGCCCCTTTGGGCCCATGTGCGCGTCACGTAAGCGCATTACGCCCGGGGAGGGGGTCAGATGCCCACTGACCCACACCCCCCCCCCCCTCACCAGTCCTGCGTTGCCAGCAAGCACAGACAATGAAAAGGAGCCAGACATGTCCAAGAGATAAAACTTTATGAAGGGGCCTGGCGTTGACCAAGACGCCGCCGTGCATATGTCCTCCACACTCACGCCGTTAAATAAGGCTGTTGACACAGCCATAGCTCGTGGAGAGTGTGCACGGACCCCCGTGGGGAAGGCTCTCCCCGCCTGTCCGTAGGCATGTGCAATGCACTCGCAGAGCCAGCCTGCCAGGCGTTTCTTGGACAGAGCTTTCCCAGTCACCCCGCCCCCGAAGCACACAAACAGCTGTTCAGTGCGTCTGAGGGCAGCCGTGCGCTCCACATAACATGCCAGCGCAAGCACCGGGCAGAGGAGGTGTAATTTAGCCTCCCTCGCCCCACTATGGGGTGGAAGATTAAAGCCCCCCAACTGAATAGCCCTCGACCTGAACGCACTCCTTAGGCTCTTGGGCACAAAGGAGGGGTTCGGTCTGAGTGTCGCCCCGCTTTGGTCACCCCGGATCATTAAACAACTCTGGTGCACCGATAGAGCGGTTAACTCGGACACTCGGCTGACGTTAAGGCAAGTAGCAATGCTGTCTTCCACGACAGTGCTTTCAGGGAGGAGAGCTCCAGAGGCTCAAATGGTTCTGTGACCAGAGCCTCGAGCACCAGCGGCAGGTCCCACTGCGGGGCGGAGGCGCGCACTACTGGGCGCAGCCCTCTGACCCCCCGTAAAAACCGCAACATTAGTGGCTGAGAAAAGGCTGACCTGCCGCCAAATCCCTCATGGCAGGACGAGATGGCTGCTGCATACACTTTCACTGTGGGTAACGCCCCGATTGCACCTCCCTCCTGAGACATCGCCCCCCAGAACTGGGGGAGCGCCCAGGGCTGGCCCACCTTCATCTGTGTCATCTCTGAGTACCACGGCGCCCCCACGCGATACGGCGCTACTAGGATGATTGACAGATGTTCTTGCCTCACTCTCCCCAGGAGGGGGAGAATGAGACACAGCGGTGGAAAGGCGTAAAGCAGCTTCTTTGGCCATGGCTCGTGTGCAAACGCGTCCACCCCCAAGGGCGGGTCGTCGCTCAGGGCCATGGAGAACCACAGGGCACAGTGGCTGTTGCGCCGGCTGGCGAACAGGTCCACTTCCGCTCTCCCGAACCGGGCCCAGATCTGCTTCACCACCTCCGGATGAAGCGCCCACTCGCCTGGCAGGGGTCCGCCCCTCGACATGAGGTCGGCCCCCCTGTTCTCCAGACCCGGAATGTGGAGGGCTCTCAGAGATAACACCACCTCTGAGGCCCATAACCACAATTTCTCCGTTGTGGTCAACAAGGAGGCGGAGCGGACTCCGCCCTGCCTGTTGATATATGCCACTGTGGTGCTGACCATTACATGTCTCCCCTAAATGAAGGGTTTGAAATGCTGGAGGACCAACACTACTGCCCGTAGCTCTAGGAGGTTGCTGTGTCGTGTTTCTGTTAGAGACCAGCGCCCACCTATAGCTTTCCCCAGGCAGGTCCCTCCCCATCCCGTTCCGGATGCATCCGTGAACACTGTGATGTAGGAGGTCACCCGTCCCAGTGGGGACCCCCTCCGGAGGTGATCCGGGGATGGTCACCAGACGCCGTTTGTGTCTCTTGAGATCTAAACGCAGGCTGGAGAACCATCTCTGCAGGCGGCGCATATGCAGTAACCCGAGCGGGACCACAACGTGAGCCTCCGCCATGAGACCCAGGGTCAGCATGATAGTCAAAGCTGTCACTGTTGCCCCCTGTCGCAGTCTGCAAACTGCCCGAAGCAAGGATGCCTGTCTGCTCTCTGACAGGGTGGCGCGTAGCCTGCCTGCATCGAGCACCACTCCCAAATACAACGCCTGTATTTGCTTTTCTTCCAATTGATCGCAAAACCCAACTTGGTTAGGTGTAGGATCAATTGGGCTGTATAAAACATTGCCCGTTCTCTGGACCTGGCCATAACTATGAGGTCGTCCAGGTAAAAGAAAACTCTGGAGCGCTGTGGCCACACATTTGCTGAACATGCGTGGGGACAGGGAGTAGCCGAACGGTAGCCTGTTGTACTCGTAGGCCACCCCCTGGAAGGCAAAACGCAAATACTTTCTGTGTTTCGGAGCAATCTCGACATGAAAGTAAGCGTCCTTCAGGTCGATGGTTGTAAACCAATCGCAGTAACTGTTTTATAGTTAACATCCGGAATTTCTGCGTGCAATGTGGAGATTCAGACTGTGAAGATCCAGAATGGGCCTGAATTCGCCTGTCTTTTTGGGAACCAAGAAGTACAGGGAATAATGCCCCCCCTCTCCGTCTTGCGTGCGCACAGCAGACACTGCCTGTTTTTGCACCAAGGCCTGAACCTCTGCTGAGAGAAAAAAAAATCTCCCCTCTGGATGATAGCTTCGCCTCTCTTATGCCTGTGAACGGAGGAGGGATGCTGCAAAACTGGAGTGAATAACCCAGTCTCAGCGTCCTGTCCATCCACTCCGTTAACACACAGCTGGGCCTCCATTCCCCATAACACTGTATTAGGGGATGTGCAATCAGCTGTGGGGCCCCAGCAATAAAGCTGTGGTACTCTCTGGTGACCCGTTCCGCAGCAAAACTCCCCGCGAAGGGAAGCTCTGCCCATGGGGGGTCGACACAGAAAGGGCCGACTCTCTACTGAGGTCCTTGAACGCGCCGCGGCGCGCTCTCGTGACATGATGCTTTTCACCCAAACAGTGAAATGCATCAAGCGGAGCTTTTACACTCTGCGTTAAATGTTTCCTAACCCTGCTACGCCGGCCATAATGTCCCTGTACCCGCATAGCGCGGTTTATCACTCTCACCCGCGCATGCGCACTAGCTGCCGCCTTTACTGGAGTTACAACCTGGGCAGCGAGTGGGGAAACTGTACGGTCAACATTGCGTGGCTGTGTGGGTGTGTGGAAAGAAAAGACACTCAGACTGGAATACAAGTTATCCTTTTTATTTTGAAAAGAAGACTTTGATACCAACGGGTCAAACAGGGAGGAGGCATGAGGAGGCGGGATTCGCCCTCGCGTCCTGGCCGGGGAAATCACCTCTCTCCGATGGGACGCTTCCTCCCGCCGCCAGTCAACTCCTGGAGGACGGAGCTCCCCACCCAGTACCCCTTCGCGGAGCCGGAGCCAGAGCGGGGGCCGGAGCAGGAGCAGGAGCCCGCCGGGTTCGGTCAGTCTGTCCTCGTGAGGGCCGGTACTGGGCCGGTACCTCGGGACGGACCGCGGAGGCAGAGGGCACTCCCGTCCTCAGGCGGGGGGGCGGGAGTGTCCTGCTGAGGGGAAATCAGCGACACTCCCAACACACCTAGATTACTGGCCGCCGCCGCCATCTGCGCCCCGAGCCTGAATATCTTATCCAGATACTCAAGCATCTTGCGGTCACGCGACAGCGGGGGCAGGGGCCTTCTCCCCTCTGCCGTGTCCGAGTGACCCTGCACTCTGAGGATTCCAGCCCATGTCGCCACCGGAGCCTTCGTTCTCAGTAGCTGTCGCCACTCGCCACGTGGCCTCCACACACCGCCGGATGTCTGGCAGGGGGGGTGAAACGAAGGCTGGCTGCGCCGGACGGGCCGGTCCGTAGAATCCCTGACGCAGGCGGCTCACCGGCCTCGGTGGCAGCGGTGGGGGGAGCGGCAAGCCTGCACGCTCCGCCACCATAGTCATCACTGCCGGGAAGTCCTGTCGCGCAGACCTGTGCTGTTGGCCTTCCTGGCGGTCGCCGGAAATATCAGACGACGAGGTGTCGCCATCGTCGTCCCTCTCTCCGACGCTCGGACCCGCCCGGTCCGCTGGAATGGCGAACACGAAGGGCACTCCCTCCTCGCGGTCCTCCATCTCCACCACCTCGAGCTCCGGGTCCTCCACCGGCGAGACGTAGCAACCCTCGAACTGCGCCAGCCGTTGATGGCGGCCGGGGCGAGGAATCAGCTGGCAGGCGCTGCAGACTGCAAGCGGGCCCAGGTTGGCCGCTGTGTGGTCGGACCCCAGGCACTCGATGCACCGACAGTGGGGGTCGGCTACTACGGCGCCTACTACTTTCATCAATCATAACTTTTTTGTTTTACATTCAATTGCATTAAGGCTTTATGATATCCTTCACAGACATTTGAACATATACATTTGCTGATCACCACTTTCATTGAATTTTTGATGATTTGGTCAACTTTGTAACACCCATGGTGTTCCCGGTCAAATGACCGCCATAAAGAAAAGGAATTAGTAACCATCCGGATCAGATAAAATACACACACAAACACCCCCACCCACCCACACATATTTACAGTTTGAAAGGGTGTTAAATGAAATTTGGTGATGATTAATGGTTTTTCTGTTAATGTAATAGCAGTTAGCACAAAATATTGTCACGGTTTATTTTATATATTTTCATTTTCTTCCATATTCAAACTGTTATGTTCCAATGTTAATCTGACTGTCATTCCATACATTTTAAATGTCAAAACAATAATTAATCATGAAGCTGTCGGGGAGATTTTGAAAAGAAGAATGCACGAATACCTGAGCCTGAAGGTCAAAGGTCACCATTGAGAAACACAGGTTGAGCAAGAAGTACTGCTCCTGGAGGATCTCCAAGGCCCCCCCCACACGGAACGCCATGATGTTGGGCCTCTGGATGAGCAGCGTGGTGCAGCAGACGTGGATCACGCCCAGAGTCATGATGCACACGAAACGCACCTGCGACACACACAGATCTCAGTTCAGATGTGCTTTATCTTGTATATATGGCATCCTTTATAGTATAACATCACAAGAGGGGCAGTAACTATGCCTCATTGAGAGTCTACAAGACACTCACCCTATTATCATAAATAGAAATGATGAATGTGGATGATTAAGCATCAGCAAAAATCTACACACAGCCATGAGGTCCAGCCAGAGATAAAAAGATGAATTTTTTTTTTTTAATTATATCATAAAGAGAAGCTCTGACTTGATGACAATGTTGATAGTCATCTGCGTTCCATTTGTCATCAAGTTTATTTATATAGCCCAATATCACAAATGTTACATTTCTGTCAGTGGACTTCAGTTTGTACAGAATATGACACCCTCTGTCCTTGGACCCTCACATCGTACAAGGAAAAACTTCCAAAGAAACCCCCCAGGAAATGGGGAAAAATGGGAGAAACCTCAGGGAGAGCAACAGAGGAGGGATCCCTCTCCCAGGACGGACAGACGCGCAATAGATGCCGTGTGTCAATTAAAAAGATAATACATTTACAACATAGGTAGACCAAATGTTGGAAAATGCAAGTGTCCATAATAAGAAGATGCATCCAGGAGGATGTCAACAATCCTGTGGGAGCCATCGTGTGTTCTTACAGAAATTACACTTTACTAGCAGTATTAAGCCATTTTTACTCAATGTTGCCCTTGGTTTTGACTCTCAGGCAACACACAGGCTGCTCCATCTTCTTTGTAGAGGAAGAACCCAGACACTGTTCAGAGATCAACAAAAATGACTACTCCAGATTAATTTTATACTTTCTTTATCACACTCAGTTTTCCAATTTCAGACGGACAGTGAAAGGTCAGATCTGATCTGTCTTATATTTCATCTTGATTGTTGTTTCACATTTTAAGAATCAAACATATGTTTTAAGAACAAGTGTTTATTTTAAATAGCTTTATGGAAAAGTTTGAGAGTTTTAGAGATGTATTTGAAAATGTTCTTATGTAATTGTGTATGCCGTGTCATAATGTTGGTTTTGAATGTTGGGGTTAGCTGCATTTCCTGGCAGGTTATTGCTTTTAAAAGAAAAACATAGAAGAGAAAAAAAACACATTAGCACAATAACAGCACATTTTAAAGCACTTATGCACAATCAAAAGCACAGACACAAAAGCACATACAGAATCACAGATAAAGACTCACAGGCACAGACATCTACAAAAACAATTATGTAAGCCTTACTACTTTTAATGACAACTTTTTATTGTCTAATAAGCAATGTTTTAAAAGATTGAGAGATGTTATGTTCCTTATTTTTGTGGGCCTAGTTTTCCAGGTATGTGCTGCCCTATGGGTAAAGGCTGAATATCTAAAGCAATTTTTTCAATGAGGTTGATTTTTCTATGAGGTTGATTTGTCTATGAGGTTGATTTTGTTGATTTTTTCAATCAAAATCAATAAATCAGTGAAATTAACAAGATAAAAGGTCATTAAAACATTTGAGTATTTGAAGATGATTCTCAAACTGTACGTGCCAGCAATCACAAAGTTGTTTCTTGTGTATGTATTATCATAGCGGTAATTGATTATTTATAATAAATGCCCTCATGCAGTGTGCTCTCTCAGACAGCCAGTAGAGGGCGACCTACCAGCAGCTCCTGCTTGCTCTTTGCCTCCTGCACGGAGAAGTTGACGATGGAGCGAACCATCACCAGCAGCACGCTGAGCACAAACACCACCAGCTCCTGCCTGTTCTCCTGCAGCACCCCCCGGCTGATGTAGTAGATGCAGAACACTGCAGGGGGGGGGGGGCACACACCACACACCACACAATGCTCACATACAGCACAGCACAGGTCACTTCTTTACAATCAGTTGCATAGCTACACTTTCCCATTTGCACTTTTACATGCACATTTCTTCATTTATACAAAACCTCTATATGTCTGACTTCAAAGCCCTTATAATGCAGTATTTTTTCATATGTATTTCAATTTCTTCTTTGACTATTTTAATTTCCTTTTGGAAGAGCCTGAGATTTAAGATTTTCATAGCCATAACTACGCTGTTGCTATTGTGCATATGACAATAAAGCCTTTAAATCCTTGAATTATACTTATTATGAGTGGAACTGACCTTCTTATTAACCATTTATTTTATAAAATATCAAAAAGAACAGGGTTTGTAAGGTTTTGTAACTTTACTAAACAAAGCGTATTAACCTCAACTTATTAATTCATTGAGTTTACACTCCCTTTATGCCCTTTAAGTCAATTCCAATTAACTGTATGATAAAACATACAATTAGTGGTTGAGTTTCTGTGAATATGTTTCCATGCACACTACTTTACTTTATTTGTTTTTCCTATTATAGTCAGGATATGTCATTAAAATACATTTTGTCATTTCTGTACTAACCAATTCATCTTAGCATTTAAGGAAAGACGCCACTGGTTTGTTGAATTCTTCCTGTGACCACTACCAATTAAAGATGCAAGCCACAATATAATATACAGCTTTCCTTGCTTTACTGGGCCTACCATTGGCTATCATGAATAACAAGTAAGAAGCTGGTTTGAAGTCTGATCCGTTAACTCTCTGGGTTTTCCAATCCTGCTCTGAGCATGTTCATGTGACCGAGGGAGAGCTGGAGATTAGAAGCAATGATCAGAATCAACAGTGGAGGACTTGATATGACTTTGGGAAAAGAAACATCATTTTTGTCTCTAAAATCTAATTAGCAGGGTCACCAGTAATACATGGCTCTTGGCTGCATTTAAGACAGGTTTTATATTTGGGAAAATAATATCTTGAAAAGCCCCCAACATTACGTTTCTTACCAGAAAAAAGTACATTTCTGGACGGCCCAATTCTTAATTTCTTAATATACAAGTTGGAGTTCTAGTTTAAAGTCGTTATGATTACATTGCCATCTCCTGGTATACTGGATTGTCACAATACTTCAAAGCAAACTACAAAAGGCTGCAATTAAATGTATTATTTCATAAAAACCTACAGTTATAAAGTTTATTCCAATACAAATCTCAGTCCAGCAAATGTTTTAAAAGCTTAACTGGTTATATCAAAATATTAAGATATCATACATTTCAATTCACTAGCCTAATGGGCCAAAACACACATGTTTACACTGTGGCATTACAGTATAATGCCTGCCTACAAATCTGAAAGTGAGTGTATCGAAACGTTTAAAGTAGCCTTCACGAAATGGTCAAAAAGTAATAAATTAAATTAACAGAACAAATTATTAATGTGGAAGAATTATTGGTAATGAATCAATAAGGAAAGTACCCGTTAGTTGTAACCCTAAGTTTATAATGACAATTTGGAGTATATTTGAGGTTTAAATGTGTTAAACAGAAGTGATACACCGGCAAAGCTGATATGAGGCATCTGGAGGAAATGCTATTGCATTAATCTCCTCCACAGTATTTATCACAAGATCATTTTAGAAAGACTTGTGCTTTTTGCCAACAGTGCAGATGGCTATACTTCCTGGTGACACAGTACGTGGCACTCCTCCATACTCACATATTCCCACCATCTGGATGAGAGACACAGTGAAGTTGTCCTCGGCAGTGGGGTCCATTTCCGTGTGCTGCTGGTAGACGCTGTACAGGGTGAGGCCGAGCAGAGCCAGCAGGGACGCTACAGTGAAGCAGAAGTAGAGTCTGAGCAGACAGGACAGCTCTGACCAGGGCTTTATCTGAGAGGGGGGAGATGGAGAGGATAAAGAATGAGAAACAACCTGTGATAAGGGCAAAATGTTCACTGGAACAAGTGTCTGCAAGTCGAAGTTCACAGGAATGAAAATACAGGGCTGTAAAAAAAAATTTTCATTGCCAGCTAAAATCTTGCCTAGGGCAGCAAATTGGTCTGAACCAGCCCTGGTGTCCTCCCCACAGCACCCCCCATTTGAAACATGTTCCCACGGCTATGGCCACATACAGGGAACTATACGAAGGGATGGGCCACTCCGTAGAGGTGAGGTATATTGGTAATTGGAAAAATAAATCCAATGTAAATTATTCTTGATACTTGAAAATGCTGTAAGAAAAAAACAGCCTACATCACAGCTCTCCATATAGGGTTTCATTTATTTTGTTAGCAGCTCATTCCTTAAAGGTAGGGTAGGTAATTCACTTCAGAAACACTTTTTGTTATATTCCATGGAATGCTCTTAACATCCCGATAGCAATGAATAAATGAAATGCTTTGACAATAAATACATACAAATATTTCATCTGTGGAAGCCGTGGCGCTGTAAAAAGCAAGTCCAATTATCTGAGCCGGCCCGCGGCAGATAATTGGATGGCCTACCTGCCTGTCAGCCTTCCATCTCGTGCACAAACTTATCACGTGCCCTCATTGGTCATGTGCGCGAACATATATATTTATGAAGTACAATATAAGCAGTAGTTTGGACACCCCTGCTCTAAGTCATTATACTGTTCAAATAAAGTTGAACTGGTGTGTGGGTTGTGTTCCTGCAGCTCACCGGTCCACATGGTGTGGGGATCAGGTCCCGGTGTCTTGGCCTCAGGTTTGGAGACAGAAGGTCTGGATCTTCCTGTGGGTACCCAGAATTCTGGTTGCCCAACAAAGGACTGCAGTTTGAAAAAGAAAAGAAAAGAATCCTTTATTAATAAGCGACTGAGAGATTCAGTAGTTCTGTTCATGAAGTTCACTAAATGATCTTCTGTATCCCTTATATTCAAATGTATTGTACCAAAGTGTTTTGAGAATATAAGGGATTTAATGGTGTGTTGGGTGTCAGCAAACACACGTACCTTGAGGAGTTACTTTTTGTTTCAAAAGCATAGTACTCAAGCAACCACAGCAGGAAACAAGCAAGTGGGGATTCAAGATATGCATGTAACGCCTAGAAATGGACTGTGCAAGAGGAACAGTACAGCGGGTCATTTTTTTCACAGCAGTCATTTTGAGTTACAATGTGAGACTATAGAGTGTGACAGTGATCATTAATATCCATATTCACACCTTATTCCTAGCTAAAATATCTTCTGAAAAAAGGCCTATGCATAAGCATGAAAGGATAAAGATTTAAATTATTCTGAATGTAGGTAAAATGTTTTAAGATATCTTAAAGTGGACCTATCATTTGAAACATATATTGTAGGGCCATACCTATATAAAACAAGTCTGTGAAGTTTTTTTTTCAAAATACCAAACAGATCATGCATTTTAGCCATGCCTCATTTCGCTCTATTTCCAGCCCTGTTTTTGCAAGGGCTGATTCTTCGCTGCTTTTGTGGCAGACTACAGCGCCACTTACAGGCCTGGCATATGTACTACTGCATCTCCAGCGCTTTCGAGCGGTCTCTCATTCCCCTGATAGGTGGAAAGTTGCCCATATAGGCGAAGCACCCCTTTTCTGACGTCAGAACAATTCAAATAATAATCAGCTCCGTTGCAGCCCCGTTTTTAGAGATTTGGGTATGGAGGAAAAGAGAGAGGGTTGTGTTTTCTGACACTTGGTGAGTCCCCTGACACACCGGGGACACATATTCATGTATAAAAGACGTACAAAAGTGCATTTTGCATGATAGGTACCCTTTAAAACAGAATCGAATGGACCTTGTTACAAATTAAGTACATATATGGATACAAAGTGAATATAAGTCGATAAAACAAAGAATGAGACAAACGCTTAGCAAAGCCACACAATCCTCACACAGAGACAATGTGGATCTCCAAGAATCAGCTTTCCAAATAAACCTTTAGTCAGACATTTATGTTGTAAGTAACGATCAAACCATAGTTACTGTACAGGCAGAAAGTTGGGAAATACAGGAAAACATGGCAATAAATTTATATTTAGGGTCAATATACTGAGATTTTTCCAAACTGTTTTTTAAATAACTATTACATGTTAAGTAAAGTGCTTAATGAAGCAGAACTAAGTAATCAGATGTTTGGTTTTAAATCACAATAGGCCTACTGTTTTGTTATTTTAGTTTAGTAAAGGAACCAATTGAAATATTACAGAAATATATATATGAAGTAAAAGTTTCAAACAGTTTTTGTGAATACATTCGTTTTTAAAGTGTAAAAGTAACTAGCATGCAGAGGTGGGAAGTAACTAATTAGATTTACTCAAGTACTGTACTTAAGTACAATTGAGATACTTGTACTTTACTTGAGTATTTCCATTGTATGCTACTACAATTCAGAGGTAAACTGTGTACTTTTACTCCACTACAATTATTTAGTACCTTTAGTTACTTTACAGATTTGGATTAATAATGTGAAATATAATCAAGTGTTAAATCAGACTTTAGTTCCACCTGGAGTAAATTCACAAGCTACCCTGCAGTATACAAAGTCATTCAAACTAGCTGCACCTTTACCAGCTTTGAGAACACTTTCATGATCAATCATTATAAAACATATCATATATATTATTCTGAAATGGACCAATCTGCAGAATGACTTTCACTTTCGGTACTTTAAGTATATGTTGATGCTAATACTTTTGTACTTTTACTAGAGTAACATTGTGATTGCAGGACTTTTACTTGTAACAGAGTACCTATCCCTACACTCAGGTACTTCTACTTTTACTTAAGTACAAGATAGTACGTCTTCCACCTCTGCTAAAAAAAAATGCATATTTCCTTGTGTATTCAAAACTCACTTATAAGTGTTTCTCTGTTTCTTTGTCTATTTTATGTTATTTTGAGTTTTTTGCTATTCATTAATTTCAATATTAAAAAAATTAACTTATGCTACATTTCTATATCAGTTTTACAGCCATGTCCGGTTTAGTAGGCTACTCCACAGCTATAATGTGGTACTTTCATAAAAGAGTCAACAGATGAATCAGACTGTATATTCATGTTCATAACTACATTGCATCATGTGCAAATATCTGTACATTTAACTCAAATAACATTTTCAGAAAAGATGAACCGGGTGTCACGAGTTGTGAGTGCTATTAAACAGAGAATAATCCAGGGTTAACCATATGAACAGTTAGACGTGGTTTCCTGAAACAAAGGACATAAACTGTAACGTTAATAAATACGAAACTTGGTATCCGACCTTATCTCGTCCATTTCCTTGCAGAGCAGCCTGCAGGACCCTCAGCTCACATTCTGACAGCTCACCGCCTCCAGCTGATAAACTTCAGCTTCACATGTCAACAGGAACACTTCTTCTTCCTGTTCTCCTCTGCGATATGGCCTCTATAACGGGCTGTAGGAGCGCTGCTGCCCCCTGGAGGGAGGGCTGGAAATACAGGGGTCGAAGAAGAATTCAGTTCAGGATTTTAAAGGTCCCATGACATGGCCATTTCTACTGATGATCATAATTCCATTGTTGAGGTATACTAAAATAGATTTATATTGTGCAATTTTCCAAACTCACATTTGGTATTCACTCTCTGTCCTAAACGGCTTGTTGGAGCTCCTGCCCCCCCCCCCCCCCCCTCCCTGTGAGCCCACTGTGCTCTGATTGGTCAGCTCGCCCACTCTGTTCTGATGAGTCCATCACCGTTACAGCGGAACATCAGTGATTATGTGTTACAATGGCATTAGCAACCAGAAAATGACACCAGTAATGACAAACAGATGAGAATGCTGCGTGGGGTCTGGGTGCCGTGTTGGCGGTACGTTGCGAGGCTCGCTGCTGCGAGGAGCGGACAGTGTGAGCTGGCTTACTGGTGTGGTTTCCTGGTTGCTGTGTGGGCTCGGCGAGACAGCGAAACCCAGTCCGAAACCAGCCCGAGCACACACACACACCCGCAGCCTGGCTGTGAGCCTGTGTGTGTGCTCATGTAACAGAGTTATAAAGGTTGGTGTAAAATCCTGGTTAAATTGGAGAATTACGGGTAAGGTGCTATTGTATTATGTCGGTGGACAAAATGTATTTTTTTATTTCATTAGGACAATAATGTTCTGTTGTGTTTGTTTAGTTTAATGTTAATCGTTTAATGCTCACAGCAACATGTTTTTTGTGTGATTGGCTATTTGTTTTATATGATTTATTAATGTGATCATCAATAGCTAATCTGAGCTAATAAACTAACGTGAGCGTGGTGCTAATTCTCCAACAGAACGCAGCTCACGTGTCTTTTGTATATGCTGTCCATTGAAATGCAGGTATGTGAGTTTTGTACACCAGTTTGTTTATGTTTAATGTTTCACATTGTTTATGAAAATACTACCACTATACGATCATTGATGTTTTGTTGTTGATTATTGGACACTTATTTTGTAAAAGAGATAGCGCGTGAGGATCTCTTGAGGAACGCAGCTCACGTGTCCTTTGTATATGCTGTCCATTGAAACGCAGGAAATAAACTGAAGTAATCACCAGCTCTGAGTGATCTGTTGCTGAGGGGACACTACACCAGCGTTACACTCACGGCCCCTAAACACGGCGGCGTGCGTTGAAGCTTCAACGCTTCTGCCCATTCACTTTGAATGGGGTTACGTCACGCTTGGCGTAAAAATGGTAAAAATGGTTCATATCCAGGGGTGCACATAACTTTTTTAGTGAGTTACTCAGATGACTACTACTACTACTACAGCGTTTGGTACTCACCCCACATGAAGCGTGGTTTTAATAAGTGCAGTCTTCCTCACTGTCCTCCTCAGTGTCTCCTTCACTGTCCTCTATTTACACTTCTTGCATGCTAGATGATGAAGATGCACCTCCCTGTCTCTTTTTAAGCCTCCGATTTGCTTTCTCCAAAACTTGTTGCCAAAACTGTGAAGTCCTTGCATTTCCTGAGGCCAAGTTGAAGGATCAAATACTAAGAAATTATCACATGACTTGTAGTCATATCTGATTTCAGAGGAGGGAAGTAACAAAGTACATTTATTCAAGTACTGTACTTAGGTACAATTTATGCTACTTTGTACTTCTACTCCACTACAGTTCAGAGGTAAATCATGTACTTTTCCTCCACTACATGTAGTTAATACATTTTAGTTACTTCACAGATCTGGATGAATGATGTGAAATATAATCAAGTCTTAAATCAGACTTTAGTTCCACCTGGAGTAAATTCACAAGCTACCCTGCAGTAGCCTATACAAAGTCATTCAAACTAATTTTTAAACACTTTAATGATCAATAATTATAAAACATATCATATACATTATTATGAAATGGACCAATCTGCAAAATGACTACTTTTACTGTCGCTACTTTAACTAGGTGTTGATGATAATACTTTTCTAATTTTACTTGAGTAACACTTCATCCACCTAACCCTGTCTGATTTCAAACTCTTCCATTAACAGCCTGAGTAAGTTTGCAGGCAGCTGTGTGTTTTACTCCACTTTGTTGTAAATAAAACTGCAGCAGCTTGACCACAGAGCGTGAACGTTGTGATCAGATGATTTTGCGCAGTTCTCCAGTGTGTGCGCGGGGCACAGAATGTGCACAGGGGAGTCTCCCACTGCAGCCAGTTGATGTAGTTTTGGTACAATTCTGTTGTACACACCGACGTTAACAGCAGCCCCGTCTGTGCACACGGCGACCAACTCTGTCGTCCAGTGATCTAAGCCTCTTTCTCCTGTGAAGCTTCACAGGTCCGTCGGTTATGTCCTGCGCGGCACGGCCAGCACCCAGTTCAATCAGTCATAGAAAGTCCGAAGATTTTTGCAGGGAGCGAAACGGCAAAGTGGCTGCTTAATGTCTTTGTTTTTTTTGGACATGTCTAATAATTTACTCCACTGAGTGTTGACAAGAAACACGTATAGACGAAATATGTGTTTTTGTTTTGATGACCTATCAGGTACGCAAAGGCGCGTTGTGACACAAGTGACGTTACGCATTTCAGATTGTTGCCGCGCATGCGTACCTGCGTACCAGTTATGTGCACCCCTGTTCATATCGTCAGTTAGCTGAGTTTATTCCCGTTAAGTGAGTATGACACATTCATAGTTTATTACATTTTAAGAAGCCCTGAGAGCAGGGACGTACACAGACATTTTGGGGGGCGGGTGCTGAAGTGAGAAAAAGGGCACTTCCCATAATCATTTATAAAAAAGTGTTTTAAAACAAAAAGTTAAATATAGTTGCACATCTCTGACTTACTGACCAATTTATTTTAATACCCTCACACTCACGCAATTGTTTAATACTCAACAGAATTCTACAAAATAATCAGTTAACACAGAGACCATGGTCTTCTTTAGTATTCACAATGCACAAGAGCAGACAACAAACTAGTACAATTAATAGTTATTAAATGAGCAGCCAACAATCAAAATTATGAAGTTACTGTTAAAGGACATTACAGGTAAAAAGATCATTTTTTCATGTACTTGTTATTTTGGTCTATTTTGCTTCCATGTTTTCTTTCACTCTAATGGAAATAAAACTTCCAAGAAACACAAATAAATGGTGTTCGTTTTACTACCATGTCTAAATTCATCTATAGATTTAAAGCTAATCTGCATATTTAAACATAACATTTCAGGGGAAAATACTGACTTGACGTAAGTAACTATCTGGGGAAGTTGTGAGGTGATATGTTTTTTTGTGTTATCCTTTTCACCTGCAATGCCTTGGTAACTGCATACAAATTAGCGCATTTTAATTTAGCCTATTAACGCCTAATTTGCATATCAATGTGGCGATTGTGATGACGTTATTAGATACACATTTTACTGTATTCACTTTAAATGTCTCCCCTTAAGTTCAGTACATTAGCCTGTATGCTCATGATAAATTGTCTTAGCTAAACCTTGAGCTAACTTATCCATTAGCTAGTAGCCATACCATAGTTAACTATATTTGTTATTGTCTTTTAGCTAATTAGCTGTAAACTCGAGGCACTGGCAGTATAGTAATTTGTTCATCACCACTCATCTTCAAAATAAGCCAAGAAAAGCCGGCATAACATGGCACAGTAAAGTGGGAGCTGCTGCTACCTGTCTGTCTGAAGTGACTGCCGATGACTGTCCGCACCGCTGTGCAGGAGACTGGAGGGAGGGAGGGAGGGTAGAGAGAGCATCGGAACTTCAGTCTAATCTCCCGACCTGATATTTTAATTTTGTATTCAATCAATATATTTTTGGAAAGGGAAACTGCGCAAACAGCAGTAGATATATGTTCATTTATAAAAAAATTACAAAAGGGGGAAAAAAGGGCACTTTCTCTGGAGGAAGAAAAAGGGCAGGGGCTCAAGCCCACTTTGATGTATATGTGTGCACGTGCCTGCCTGAGAGTGAGACACAGTTTTGTGAAAAGAAAGCCCGTAGCCCCCGCCGGCGGGGGCTATGGGGCTTAACAGGTTTTAATGGCAGTCCTTTGAAAATGTCAGATGTATGTCTTACTCAGAGAACCGGGTGCAGTGTCTTGCAAAAAGTGCCAAGTTGAATTGCAAATTGGGTGCAGAGCTAAACGTTTGTTTAGACATTTGGAGATTTCAGCTGAGGTTTTGCTCTTTGGGTATCAGTTTAAATAATTGTGTTTTATGCGTCATTTTAGTGTGTTAGCAACTGAAAAAAACTGTAAGTAGGCCTGAACGTAAATGAGAACAAATCTGATTACTTTACAACACTAAGTAAATGTTTCTTAATGACATATACTGTCTCCTTAGCACAGCTTTTAGGTTTGCTCTGTTTTTAAAAGGATTATGTACTGCTCTCCAGTGGTGAGAGTGAGAAACTGAAGCCCTACTGTTTCATACAAAGTTTCAATATTCATATTACTGTATCCTTTCAGTTGGATTGACCAACGATTCAATGTAATGAGTTCCAATTGTAATTTAGTGTACCGACACATTCGGTTAAATAACCTAACCCAGAAAATAAAAAGTTGAGGAAATTAACCCACTAATTAAAAAGATCATGGAGGCTCATTTTCTTTGAGTGGGCACTGTGAGTACAAACTAAGCTGAGAGACTAATGTTAGTGAAACCAAAGTTACATTGGGATCTGTTAGATGGTATGCCCTGTGCCTGTGGTTTTGTTGTTGAAGTCCAGGGGGGTTCTTTATTTTTGCATTCTTAACTTTTTATTTTAACTTTTCTATGCACTCTAGCACTGTATATTTACATTCAAAGTATATGCCTTAATAATTGCAAAGTATCTTCACAGTATCTGGAATACTAATAAAGGAGCACATGAAAGTCTAAAGTCTCTATCTATTTGAAAGACCTTAACCCAGTGGTTCCCAAACTTTTTCCATTGGGCCCCCCTTGGGTAATTGGGCCTCCCCAACCCGGTTCCCATCTATATTGGTAGGATTAATTGTATATTGTTGTAAAAACATTACATGTTCTCTGCTAATAATAAGAAGATACAAAGATCCAACTATAATTTTATATTTTATTATGGATTAAACATGAACAAAAGTGCTTGTAATAGATACTGTGAATTAATTTGGCCTAATTAAAACTAGTAGGCCTTCTTCCCAGAGTAGTAGATTTTTAAATTCAAATTTATTTTGTTTTGAGACTGCCACTCTCAGTTCATTCTCAATGTTCAGCTTTGATCTGTATTTCGTTTTGATGGCAGCATCTCACACAAGTAGGATGTTGCAAAAGGCAGCAGTATGCCCACAGCAGCGACGTGCAGTCATTGGAGGCAGGGGAGGCAGAGCCTCACCTGTCATACTCCAATGTAACGGAAAAACAATTAAAGAAAAACTAAATAATAATAATAATAAAATGTCTCCACTGATCTTGTGTAAATGTGATTTATGTATGATTCCAATCGCATTTTATAGTCAAAATCAGCAAATTTGCCGAGCTCCGCTACGGGAGCGATGAGAAGTGAGGCAGGCACGAGCACTGCCTCTCGTAAGCCCACAGTAACTTGCTGGAGCGCGGGCACTAATTTAGCGCGGCCACTTATTTTGTGAGCGCGCTCAAGCCATTTACTGTGGGGTGACGCATTCTCAGGTGAGGCACAGATGAGCTCTGCCTCAATTCAGAATGTGTCACCCCACAGAAACTGGCTGGAAAGCGGGCCCTAAGCGCATGCCTGTTCCCATCTCACTGTAGGTCACCAATGTAATGTTTGTAGATCCCTTTATTACATTTATCCTCGCCATCCATAGTCTCTAAATAACTTATTTCACGTATGATATTTAGGCTCGTTGGTCTCATCATACAACAGCAAATCACCAGGAGAGGCAGCCATAACCTCTGCCGCACTGAAGGGGGCGCATGTGAGCCCACAGGTTCTTGTTGCTACTGTTATTCTACCGCAAACAACAAAGAAACTAGACTTTTGAAACTACAGGGAGATAAGCAGGACTTTTACAAAACAGTAATAGAGATTGTTGTCCAGAAGGATAGCATGGACTTATATTCAAGTCAAGGTAAGACCACAACTGTAATGAAAATGGGATCTTACTTAGAAAGAACAATCCAATATTTAGATTTTGGGTATCCTTTTGTTGATCGGTCTGTTTAAAATTAATCATAGCATCAGACTAAAAAAGCTTTTGAAAATAACAGAATATTTCGATTAAGGTCAAAATAGGCTATAATATTTGTAAATCTGACTCTGAAAGAGTCAGTGCCTCACCAGCCATGAACCTCACCGCACGTCACTGGCCCACAGCTCTCTGACCAATGAGATATTTTCGAGAAGTGTTTGTTTACAATTTCTTCCCGCGCCCCCCTGCAGTACCTCCGCGACCCACCAGGGGTCAGGCCCCACAGTTTGAAAACCACTGCCTTAACCTGTTCAAACCATAGACTGAATACAAGGTTCAAACGTTTCGGTTCTGGAGCTGTGTGGTAGTTCATTTGATTAAGATGTACATTGAAACGTTGACCCATGGATTTATTGCCCATTAATAAACATGTATTGGAAATAATGAGAGGTCAATGCCCTACAGTACATGGTGGTCAACATTGACTACAACATAGAGAGCCCATTTTAAATTGTTCAAGTTGTTTTTAAAATAAGCGACATATTTTTTTATGAATTGCATTATTTTAAATTACAGCAAAAACACTTACAAATGGTTAACTTGGAAGGTAACAATGGTGTGCACGATCTTTGTTTCGTGGCAGCTTCGGAAAGTTGTGAAGAGTCTGCTTTTTATCTTTGCTTGTTATCTTTGCTTTTAAATGAGTGTTTTTAAATGTCATTTTATATCATTGCTTTTAAATGAGTGTTTCTAGATATCATTTTATAATATGTTTTTATTAATGCTCTTAATGTCTTTCATTTTTGTAAAGCACTTTGAATTGCCTTGTGTTGAAAGGTGCTATATAAATAATGTGCCTTGCCTTGCCTTGCCTCACCGGAAACGCAGCGATTGTATCTTGTAAAATAAAAGCTTTTATTTTTGCGGCCAAAGGTTCTAACTTTAACTTATCATAAAAAAAATACAAATCTTGAAAATATATACAACCTCTAATCTTAACATGTTCAGACCAGTTCATTAAATTAAATTAGTTTAAACTACTGCACGACTTTACCCTAAGAGCTTTCACCGCCAAGAGTAAAGGTTTTATTTTGAAATGTTTTCTTGCGGGAGCTGTTTAATTGAGGTTAGCTTGACATTGCGCAATGATTGTTGTAAGCTAGTGGCCACGTCTGAAAAGTCAGGTGCACCGACATGGATAAACAAGATAAATACAGTTTTTTATATAAAGGGCGTAGTCTCAGTTCACTCTCTCTCATGTTGAGAACAATGACGGTCAGCATGGCTGACTCTGTAGCTGTACTGCATCTCATGTTACTACTAAAAACAGCGACTAGCTAGCGTCAATATGCCATTTCCTCTTTTTTTATAACACTCGAGGCTGTCTGGGCTTGTTGAAGCATCTAAAAACTAAGAGGTAAGACTTCTTGAAATCTTAATTTTGCATTTAATTCGGACACCTTGTGCTTTATCCAGCTACTCATAACTCATAATTTCTCCTCCGTCTGTTTTGACAAGGAAGTGTTGCATTGTTTGCCTGTAGTTGACACTTGAGGACAAAGATACTTACAGTAACGTTTAACCAAACTGCACAGATTAGTGTGAACACAGTGTTGTTTAATGTGCAACACCTCGTTGTTCTCTCAGCAACATGCTCCCTATTAAAAGCTGTGCTCACTGTGTTCATGTGAGACCCGTTTAACCATAGACTTTACAGTTTTAACAAGGTGTTTGCATCACAAGTATCCAATAATCGGTAGCAAAACTTTAAATTGTAACATACATTTCAACACAAACAGTTTTAATGAATAATAGTGTATGAATGTAAAGTAATAAGGAGTAAAAATCGCTGGCGGAAAGTAACGAAGTACATTTACTCAAGTAGGCCTATTGTACTTTTTTGACATTTGAGTATTTCCATTTTATGCTACTTAATCATTCTACTCTGTTACATTTCAGAGGCAAATGTCTTACTTTTTACTCCACTACATATATTTACAAGTTACTTTCTTACAAATGGAAACACATAATATGCTGATATGGTATAATACATTACAGTTGTACTTTTCTACACAGCATTTCAAGTTTCGTAATTTGGTCCATATTGGCCAATCGCAATACTAAAATGCATAACCACCTAACCCTATAAACAGTATAAAAATAATAATCATAATAATATATTACTGTGAAAAGATCCATTCTGCAGGAATACTTTTACTTTTTATACTTGAGGTACATGTATCAGATAATTCTTCTGAATTCTATATTATTATAATCATTGAGCAAAATGAAAACATTTACTTGTACATTTTGAAATCTAGACTTTACTTCTAGTGTAGTATTTTAAGACCATAGTATTTGTACTTTTACTTAAGTAAAGGATCTGAGTACTTCTTCCAACACTGCCTTTATGTAACAATTTTAAATATGTAACAAGTTGATGGACACTCACTCAATATGTGTGACCGGTATTTTGACCAGAGCTTGACAGAACTCATTCCTCCCCCCCCCCCCCCCCCCCTCTTTTGTTCAGCTTGTATCTCAACTGACAGAAGACTATAGAAAGGACGGGCCATCGAGACTTAAACCATTCCCTGTATAAACTGCAAGACTGATCGATTGCTGGACCAATCAGAAGATGGACTAACCATCAAACTTTCATCAACACCTCACCTCCCTCCTATCAGCCACCTGTCGGGCCCCTGTGGGCCCTCAGGCAGCAGGTGTGATGCCGGGCGGTAGGCAAAACACGCGGCATCCGCTGTGGCACCTCCTGTCTCCGTTCCGCAGCCAGCAGGAGCACGTGGTGCTGACCCGCAGCGACAGCCTGTCGGGGGAGCAGCTTCTGAAGATCACCGTCACAGAGACCACGGTGATCGAGGCGGAGTCAGGGGTCTGGAACTGGCGCAACATTACCTACCTGGGCCTCTGGTACTTCTTCAGCTTCTGCACCCTTTTCCTCAACAAGTACATCCTGTCACTGCTGGAGGGGGAGCCAAGCATGCTGGGTAAATACATGATAAATATACTTATCCACACACATGTGGGTATACGGAAGTAACTACTAACCAATTACAACAACCCTGTCAGCTTTCTGCAGGTTACATTGAATATAAACACCTGGGACTCAACAAGCCATTGATATTTGGCTCTACGTCCTACTGTATGTCACATTCAGGCTCATTAGGATATTGTCCCCAAGATTAGTATCTCCAAAAACAGCTTGAGAACTAGGTTTTTTTCTTTCTTGCCAGCCAATAAGAGCAGACTGGGCTTTATCGTAAGGGGGTCTTAAAGAAACAGGCACTTCAACAGAGCTTTTCGGTGAGAGGGTGATTACAGGTATATACGGACAAAAAAGTGTTGTTTATCTTTACATTAAAGCATGTAAACATGTTTTAGTAGAAACCCAATTACAAGTATAAACCAGAAATGTTAGCATTAAATGGCCCCTTTAATAATAACAAAGCTAAATAAAGGCAGGAAACCTGTACTTTATGGCTTTGTTTTTGTAAAATCTTATAGGTATTAACTGACTATACTAAATTCAATTGTTATCAAGATGGTTACACCCAGCTCTATTTTAAATGATAAATCCAGCCCTTTGCATTGTAAATTAGAACTCCTACGTTTCGGACAAAGTTTATAAGCACATGGTGTAGAACAAAGCAGGAGAAAAACAACTTTGCTTCTGTGGTCATGACTCAGATGAACAAGTCATAGTTACATTGGACAGATGCTATAAAATGAATGCTAATAATTATTTTATTTTAGGTGATTTTGCATGCTAATTCTACATACAGCCTGCAAGTAACGTGAAACCAACCTTTGTGGTTGTGCAGGTCCCTCTATATTGCATCATCAGATTTGTTGCTATATCATTGTTCAGCTTTTTGTAAAGCACCTGATCTGCAAGAAAAACTACTTGCACAAAAAAACATGTCACTTCCTTAAAATAGGTACTAACGAAAGATGTCCATAGAATTTTTTTTTACTCTGCTGGTGCATTTAGGGACCCTTAAAATCTGATGGATGCCAACCATTTTAATGATAAGACTTTACCTTTATCACCCAGTAATTAGTTGTCTAAGATTATTTTTATATATTTAAGATGCGCTAACACATGTGATGATAATGTTACTTTGACAAAAACAATAAGTATTTAATTACAAATGCACACTATGGTGGATTTCCTAATTCATGCATATTTTGCTCACTGCAAGTAGTTTTTCGTTGTTCCCTGAAATTAATGGAAACCCATCTGTGTCCTAAACAAGCAGGTAGGGTGCTGCTGTTCATGTTCTGCTTCCACCTTTATTTGTCCAACAAGACAATGGTAAATATTACTGTTGCAGTTCTAGGAGTCAAAGGTCATCCGACATCATGCCTCAGGGTTTTTTTGCTTCCATGTGCTCCCAGGTGCTGTTCAGATGCTCTCCACCACCATCATAGGCTTCCTAAAGATGTTTGTACCCTGTTGCCTTTACCAGCACAAGTCCAGAACAGAGTACCCCCCCCAACTTCATCATGATCATGCTGTTTGTTGGACTCATGAGGTGGGTCCCCTTTTGTTTTCTTAGTCATTTAATAAAGTTAGAGACTAACTAGTAGCTTCTAAGAAAGTAGAACAGATTTTGTACTAGATTAACAAATTCTGATGCAATCTCAAGTCATATCTTGGTATCATCTTTGTCTCCTTTCCTCAGGTTCACCACTGTGGTTCTGGGCTTGGTGAGCCTGAAGAATGTGGCGGTGTCTTTTGCAGAGACGGTGAAGAGCTCGGCTCCCATCTTCACTGTGATCATGTCCAGGCTGATCCTCGGGGAGTACACAGGTAGAGGACACACTGATGTCAGGAGTCACTGAATGTCTTTCACTTCAGAGAGTCAAACTGGTCCTGGTCTTTCCTCAGGATTTTTCTAGTTACTTGTACCAGTAACATGTAGTAGGCCAAGATGCACTGGAAGTATTGTCAGTTGTTTAGTTGATGCACTGAAATGACTGTTGCCTTCCAAACAGGTCAAATCAATGACCACCACTCTTTGTGCAGGGTCCTCTAACGCTTTTTGTTGGAGCATCAATGCAGTGATGTTTTGGGGACATATACAACTCCAAACCTACTTTTGTTTGAGTTTTCTTGAGTTAAACGCAGCATATATAATTTATTTGCCACTAGGGTTCTCCTAATCAAAACAAAAGCGATCGTTTGGTTGAGGCGTAAAGTAGCATTGGATCATTGCATTTCGTCAGTCCCGGACATTTCTCCCGGTTAGGATTATTTCAGTGTTCAGAAGGTTTTGAATGATATGCAGGAGTCTCTTTCTCTCCCAAACAAACTGACCCCATGAATATAACTGGGAGTTACACTAAGTAAAGGAGTGTCAAATTAATAATCAGTGTTTCTACAATGGTTTTCAGGGGATAACGGATGAAGCGCCTACGGACTTACTGCTAATGTTTGCTTACCTTTTATCCTCTTATAACTTAAGATCCTGATGTTTGATTAAAAACACTTTGTGTCTTCAAGATACACAGTTAAATACAACCTTGGTTGAAAAAGTGTATCATAAAATGTGGCTTAAAACTGGATACAATGTATGACAGCTTCTAGGAGAGGCATGAGATAAGGAGTTACAACTTTTATTCAAAATTAAAGATTTCACTAGGTTTAAATTCTATATAATCTCTCATTCTTGTTGGACTGAGACTTGATGTAATTCAGTAAAACGACATTGTTCACAGAGTGGAGTAAAACACCTTTATTACATCACGTCCATCAATTACTTTCATCAACATTTGTGTTGGCAACACAGCATTAAATCTGGTTCTTCCAGTTAGACTGCAGCTGAATGGTTTATGTCTTTAGAGAAGCTGTTGACTCATTTAATTGTGTCCAACGCCTCTGTTCCTTAGCGCTGTGGGTGAACCTGTCCCTGTTCCCCATCATGGCGGGCCTGGCTCTCTGCACAGCCACGGAGATGAGCTTCAACATGATTGGCTTCTCCGCGGCGCTCTCCACCAACATCATGGACTGGTACTGCAGCACTCAACAGAACCATCCCGCAGCAGTGTGATGCTTAATATGCCTTATTTAACCATGTTTCTCCAATTTCAGTTTGCAGAACGTATTCTCCAAAAAGCTGCTAAGTGGAGACGGATACAAGTTCAGGTAAAAATATGTGAACCCTCCTATTTCCAGCAGTGAAATAAAAAAATGTTGACACACATTTATAATAAAAATTCGGACTTATTTCAGCCCTCCGGAGCTGCAGTTTTATACCAGTGCCGCAGCAGTCATCATGCTTATACCTGCCTGGCTTTTTGTCTTGGTAGGTCAACACACACACACACTACAATTATTGCTTAACTGAATTATTGCAAGTGTATTTATAGTGGGTTATATACCTAAAGTCTGAAGCTATTTTTGGCATTGACTTTTGCCCTATTATGCTTTTGGGGTTTTCAATTTCCTGTAGTGTGTTATATAGGTTTGGGTGCATGTAAATGGTCTGCAAAGGCTAAAATCCCAAATGTCACGCCACAGGGAGTTTCTCTCACACATACACCCCCCCCCCCCCTGCCTGACACGCCCGGATTGAAGTACATTTTTTGAAGTTCTACCGCAACATAGTAACATCACTACGGAACACTCGCACTTCTATTGGCAAGCACTCACAACAGAGCCGGCTAGCTAACCAATCAGAGCAGACTGGGCTCTGGTTTCAGACAGAGGGTGAAAAGAGGTGCTGCAGCACAGGCAGTATGAGAAAAATAAAGAGCTTTTTGAACATTAAAGCATGGAAACATGTCACAGTAGAGGCACAAAATACAGCAATGTGTATTTAGAGTAAATGTTCTGATAGTTACGGGCAAGGTTGAGGCACCAGTTATGATGTTAATGCGTGTCATGCTCTGTCTCCATGTTTTCAGGACATCCCAGTGATCGGGAAGAGTGGCCGAAGCTTAGTCATCACTCAGGATGTTGTCCTGTTGCTGCTTTTTGACGGCGCCCTGTTCCACCTGCAGAGTGTCACCGCCTACGCGCTCATGGGACGGATTTCCCCCGTTACCTTCAGGTAGGTGACAGGCACAAAAGAAAAACCCATTTATATCATCCTCCTGAAGCCTGATTCTACACGTGCACTGTTTGACACAGTACTATGTACACCTGTCTGAATACGATCGCTTTTATTGAAATGCTGAAATGGACCTTGCTTAATAGATACCAACATATGTAGTCATGCATTTATCTTAAAGGGGAACTACACTTTTTACAGAATGACTGCTGACTGGTAATAGGGGTTGATTCCTCATGTGTAAGAAAATAGTTCAGGAAAAAACTGGAATGAAATAAATCGGGGGCCGCAGCCCTCTTCTCAACTCTGCTTGAGGCTACCTTACTCATCAAATCCTACCAAACTGTCTGCGGGCAAGTTGCATTGTGGGTAATGTTGGTGCCAGGTTCTGCCACTTGACATTAGTTTGCACTGTTAAGTAGACTTATAACTCAAGTTCTTTATTTATTATTTTAGTTGGATTCTGACCGAGTTAAAGAGTGAGATGTGAATTGGTGCGCTCTGATGGATTTATACCAAGAACATTTTCAGGACATCTGATTAAGTTTAAATCTGTCCCAATCTTGAAATGATAAGTACGTTATGACTTGAAACATTGACCTGCTGAAAGAAACCAGAGCTTGTGGCCATTAAATAGGTAGATGATCAACAACAGTGCTTATGAATGTTGTGTAATATAAATGAGGCTCAGTTAGTTTTGTAAAACCCGAGTGCTCCATTACGGATGGGCCCTTAGTATGCAGCTAAAATCAACAATATGAGGCCTTGTCCAGGTTTGGTACCCTTAATCTTTTTTTAGTTGGTACCTGGCATGGTCTTCTGCTGCTGTACATGCAGATGTAGAACACTGCTTAAAGCAATCTGTCCTATTTCCAGTAAACGAGTCATGTTTTGGCGTAATAAAACAGGATGGAGCATCTATGCATCTCATGAGATTATTTTGACAGTTGAACCTTCCTGTCTTCCTCAGTGTTGCCAGTAGTGTGAAACACGCCCTGTCGGTGTGGCTGAGCATCATCGTGTTCAGCAACCACATCACCATCCTCAGCGCCGCCGGCACCGGCCTGGTGTTCCTGGGCGTCTTCTTGTACAACAAGGCCAGGCAGATCCAGAGGACCACCTTACGGGTCCTGGCTGCCGAGCAGAACCAAAAAACTCTTCTGCAGGAACAGATCTCCCCCTCCTCTCAGTCACACTGACGACTCAGCACTGAAGACTGAAAATGCTGCCTGAACATTGGATCAAGGTATTAAAACAAAGGTTCTGTTTGTGGCTGACCAGACGGGTGTACGGGATATTTCTTCATTGTGCGTGCACATATTCCACATAGAGGATCACTTATGTTCCCCTGGATCCGTTTTAAATGTCTTACCCCTAAAATCTCAATTTGTATATGAATGACTCTTCCCGTTTTAACTTGAATTATTGAAGAAAACTAATGTATTCTTGCATGCGTCCACGGTGAACCAAGAATGAAAAAACAGGCAACATCTGTGATGAATTTAATTAAATGGCGGCCGCGTTTAACGACAGCAACATATCATCACATTTGAATGAAAAGTTGTTTGGATATAGTTTTGCCTTAACGCGGCCTTCCTCTCCTTCCATTCATCAAGAACCAGTTTTGTTTTTTTTCCGTTCACCATGGAGGCATACGAGAAAAACAGGTCGGTGTTTGTTTGACAAATCCTTCCCTTGTCCTGTGCAACAGTATAGACAGTATTTCTTTATCCCTAGCTAGATTATGTGCTTACACTTACACATCCTTGGCTTTGTCTTATATGGGTCAGTTAAAGGGGAAGCTCAGGGTGTCCTTCAGCTGAATGAAGGAAGTGACTTCTGTAAGATCTCTGTCTTACATCTGCATTCCAGAGTGTTTCTCTCTATCTGTGGCTGCTGCTGAATGTATGCTGTTGTGAATATCTGTAAAGCATTGAAGCTGTAAGAATATAATTCTGTGGTACACTGTATCATACCTGTGTAAACAATCTGAATATGAGATCATAAGGTTGCCTGATACGAGGCCAGTCTTGCCTTATGACACATTTTTTATTTAACAATGTGTGAAATATTTTAAAGCCACATACTGCATTCTACGAATCTCCAAGAAACAACTTGGGTTTTATTTTTGTTGTCCTGCCTATCAGATAATCTCTAGAATTGTTGGGATTAGAAGGGACACTGTAAAGCTATTACGCAATCCGTCTGTTAACGATCCATCGAAGTTAACAGACCAACTCCCTGATTCAACCATGACCCACTGTAGTTGTTTGCCCTCTTGTGTAATGAAGGTTTTATTAGCGATAACACAGATACGGTTTGCTTTTCTGTCCTCATTGGATCTATTAAAAGCCATATCACTGTGTCCCCAGATGTCAGTTAACTATGTCGTTATTACAAATAGCACAAGATATGGCCTGAACAAAAATAAAACCCAACTTTTTGTCCCCTACACAAGTGGTGTTGGGTTCAGTCTTCTCGTCTGTGTTTTGGTAGGACAAATCCCTGTTGACCTTTGTCAGTCTGGCAGTTACACGGTTTGAGCATTTTCATTATGCTCTACTTTTCTGCCTCAAGAAACTGTCTTTTTTCTTTCTTTCTGATGTGTTGTGCTAAGGCATCCGTTCTTAATTTTGACTATAAAGGTTATCTGACTTGAACATATTTTCATTCATTTCATGTATTTTTTCCTTTCTAATGTTGACAATTTGTTTCTTGGTGCCTTTAAAATCCAGGTGTAAGAAAATATTTGATATTGATACCCTACAAATGTATCTTTCTACATTTATTTTCCATATTAAGTCTTCGGAATTATGTTTGGAGAGGTAAGTCCAAAATGTTTTTGAGTATTGTATCATTAAAGCTTCAGAAGTGGAAGTGTTGAGGTAGAAGAGAGCAGTTATAAACTGTTTGAGTGTGCATATCAAAGATGTAAAATATCCACTTATGTAACTCTAGGGAGTATACTGTATATTTATGTTTGGTGGACACTGTACAGAGAATAAAAGTATTTTTAAGCATATTTTGTAATTTGATTTGGTCAGCCATTAACAGTGATCTCATGTTGCAGTGCTGATTTGGCATCGTAAACGTAAAACCTACATAAGCAACGAAAAAGGTTGGACTTTGAAACTAAATAAAAACTATTCTTAAAACAATCTAAACTGTAAGGAAGAGGACTAGGGCTACATTTTTATATATATTTTTTTAGATCGGACAAAAAGTGAATTTATTTGTCAAAATGTTTTTAAACTTTTGGTAAGATCTAAAATGTATTTTACATGTCCTCTTCCATACAACTGAAACGATATTTTGTATATATCTAAACTGTTATACTTGACTTACAAGCATGGGAGTATCATGGTTAAAACTCGTTTTGGAAAATATGCTACTTATCTTTTACCATATTTCCTTTTTCGTTTGCACGTGACAACACATTTTTTGTTCATGTGTCAACTATGAGATAACATTTTGACCAACAATTACAATAACTACTTTATTTAACCTTTATTTAAACAGGATAGGTCTCATGAGATTCAAATGATCTTTTTAGAGTCCTGGCCATCGCAAAACATATTTTATAACCTAAAAAGTTTATTGGCCGAATATGTTGACAGATATAAGTGGACTTATGTTTCCTTCTAAACACATGCTGAGGAAAACTTAAATATCCCTCTGAATACCCGCATACCCCCCCCCCCCCCCCCCCACCACACACACACACACACTTCCTCCCGTGAGAACCAAACCCTGGCATCCCGGTGACGCGCCCACTAAAAAGGCCCTGGGCGCGCTGCGACAGTTGAATATGTAGATGAGGCTTAATGACCCACACCCTCAAACCGTACATCACAGTAGCCATTAAGAACTGCAGTTGCGAGGATATTATACATGTATCATAGTTAATTTAATTTCATGATAATCAACATGCCTTAAACCTTTTCTCCTGCCACTACAGTTTAGAAAAAACACCTTAAATCAATGTGTGGCCGTCACACGTGGATGGATTATCTTGACTAAGAACAACATTTTGGAATAATGTATCACTGAAATCCGAAAGAAACAAGCCTTTAGTGTGTTTAGGAAAAGGCTGAGATCTTTAACTTTGAATAATTATATTTTTGTTCAGTTCAGTTCATCATTTTGATTAAAAAAGTTAAGATATTTTGCTTAGCATGTCTTCATTTTGATTTACCATTTGTAGTAGTGACCTTCCATTTTTCATAAACTGCCCTGGATACATATTTATTTACTGAGGGTCGTACTGTTGCTCTATTGCCTCTGACACCCACCTGGCTCTTTGCCGCTCTCAGTCAGAGCCTTTCGCGTGACCTCGTAAGGCAGGAAGTAGAGTCCATAGCAGGGAATTAACCTCGGAGTTGGTAGATTTTCTCTGAATTTGTAACAAGTGACCCCTTGCACATAGTACACAGGTGTTTGATCTATTGTTGATGTCAAAAATGGTTCTGGTATAGGTAATGGTTTTAAGACCAGGGACCTTAATTAGCTTGGCTGTCAAAAACATCTACCGTTTGCAACATAAAACCCCCACCTCAGTGGTCTTATTTCCACCGTGCAAAAGGTGTAATGTGTATAGAGCTGACAAAGGAAGCAGCACATCAAAAATGACACGGACTGTTAATGAACAATTAGTTGAGACTGCCAAAGGAGACTCCTGTTCGTATACACTAGTTGTTTCTTGGTGGGGCTTTTAGGAAAAACTCCATGGACCAGACACCAGAAATCCTCTACATTCTTTGTATTGTTTTTATTAGGACATCATTCACTTTTTGTGTCCAGTTCGGAAGAATAAAATGCTTGGAAATAAACACTTGTCGGTCCGCAGCATTGTTTACATTCATATTTTGTCAAGTATGATAGATTTGATGTCCATAATGTGCAGCTTAATCTGATATCCTCGTTTAAGGCAGTTCAATTCACAGGATGCTCAATCTGAACATCTTCATCACTTTTTGTTCAGGTGGAGTGTTTTCAGGCTTTTAGAGAGTCTAAATATGTCATCTCTTCGGGGGATAGAAAAGTTTCATGAGACTCTCGTAGGTGAGGAAGGTGACGGCGTTGACGGGGAAGGCCCTCAGGCTGTTCAGGGTAAGGCCTTTGAAGAAGACCCTCACTCCCTCCTCTCTGAAGCTCACTCTCATGCAGTGGAGGACCCCGCTGTACTCCCGCCCGCCGGCCCCCGACATCTGGAGCCGGGCTTTGACCACATCCATGGGCGTGGCGAAGGCCCAGGTCACCACGCCCGCCACGCCGCCCGCCATCAGTATTGCAAATGTACCTGAGGACAGAAAAATGATGAGATAAGATCAAGTGCGCAACGCTGAATGAAACTTGTTAATTCAATATTTTTACTTTGGAGGCCATTGAGTATATGAACTCATTGTCATATTAAAAAAACCAGTTTGAGAGGAAACTTCTGGAAACTATAAACATCCGAGATCTTGCATTGCATTTTATGTCAACTATTTAGCATGTTTGGGTCAGTGGGTACCTACCTACATGTACAGCCATTAAAGAGGAGTGCGCCAATTGTGTGTTACAAACTGTACGAGGCACATGGTGGTCAAACTGATTCTGTAAGGTATCTGTGAATAAGAAATGCATTTCTGTAACCCTAAGGTGAAGTTCTAATTTAAAAAAAAATGTTTTCAAGACAAAACAAATAGATAATAGCTTTTTAATGTGACCAGCACAAAGTGCACCTGTGTGATAATCATGTTTAATCAGCATCTTGATAAACCACACCTGTCACGTGTGTAACGATCAACTATCAAAAATAGCTGTGTTAAATAAACACACAAGGCCTCTTGATATGAAATAATATATTAAAGGCAAACAGAACTGATAAACGGACAATCTACTCTTTCCACCAAATAGTCCGTGGAAGTGTATTTACTACAGTCTAATTCACACATTCACAAAATAAACAAAGACAGGTTTTATACGTTATTCAATTATATTCACAGTTTTCCAGCCAAACAAAACTCAACAAAAAGTCCGCTCGGCGATAAACCGAAATTGTCTTTACTGCCTAATCCAGGCCACTATAGTTCATTGACAAAAAAAACTGTTGCTCCTGCGCCCGTCGGCAGCAAAAACACGGAAATGTTTGTAGGCCTATTTGCACAAAGGAGCGATCTCACCCTGTGTTGGAGAGAATCTCTCTCTCTATCTGTGCGCGTCCTCTCCACGGAGACGTGCTTCTTGGTCGGATCGATGCAATATCCACATTCAGTTATTTTCCCCGTTGAATTTTAACATATATAAACACATGCTGAGGAAAACTTAAATATCCCTCTGAATACCCGCATTCGCCGCACACACTTCCTCCTCCCGTGAGAACCAAACCCTGGCATCCCGGTGATGCGCCCACTAAAAAGGCCCTGGGCGCGCTGCGACAGTTGAATATGTAGATGAGGCTTAATGACCCACACCCTCAAACCGTACATCACAGTGGCCATTAAGAACTGCAGTTGCGAGGATATTATACATGTATCATAGTTAATTTAATTTCATGATAATCAACATGCCTTAAACCTTTTCCCCTGCCACTACAGTTTAGAAAAAACACCTTAAATCAATGTGTGGCCGTCACACGTGGATGGATTATATTGACTAAGAACAACATTTTGGAATAATGTATCACTGAAATCCGAAAGAAACAAGCCTTTAGTGTGTTTAGGAAAAGGCTGAGATCTTTAACTTTGAATAATTATATTTTTGTTCAGTTCAGTTCATCATTTTGATTAAAAAAGTTAGATATTTTGCTTAGCATGTCTTCATTTTGATTTACCATTTGTAGTAGTGACCTTCCATTTTTCATAAACTGCCCTGGATACATATTTATTTACTGAGGGTCGTACTGTTGCTCTATTGCCTCTGACACCCACCTGGCTCTTTGCCGCTCTCAGTCAGAGCCTTTCGCGTGACCTCGTAAGGCAGGAAGTAGAGTCCATAGCAGGGAATGTCCCTCATGGCGAGGGCCATCCCTCCTCTGAACAGACCCCTGGGACCCTCCTCCTTCAGGATGGTGGCCACACAATGAACAGGGCCACGGTATCGGGCAGTTGTTGTTTGACCCTGCAGACGCACCTTCACCAGGTCGATGGGTGCGCAAACAAACACCTGAAGGCAGATGATCAGATAAAGGGTAAGTACACATAGTTCTTAGCAGCTTTGAATACAAAATAAATATTGGTTTGGAAACTATTGGACGCCTCCCAGTGGTCAGATAAAACACTGATTATTTCAAATTATTTAGTTGAACCCCCTGACCTTTCCTTCACCACTATCAGCTCACAAATAATAATTTGGGCCATAACATAGTTTGCATAGACTCATGGCCCTATTCCCAAAGGCTGCCCTTCAATTATAGTATGCATGGTCCTCTAAGAAATAATTCGAATGACTTTCGCGCCCCCCTCTGTTAAAGGCAAGTCAACAACTTTTCAATGTTTTCCACAATGTTTTCCACAGCCTCTACCTGGGCCCAAGCGACATGCAAATTGTCCAACTGCACAGAGAAAATAACTAAATGTACATGGTTGAAAGCATGGTTGGTTGATTTTCATGACCCTGGCTCAGGTCACATTCTTGATCATTCTAGTTCTTAGCAACAAGACTTTTTGTTTTGTGGGATGTAATAAACATTGCAACCTCTAGGGGCCAGTAGCACTTTATACTTAAAGTCTTATTTCCCTGCACCTGTAGGTGGGAAACACACATGCAACAAGAAACTAGTGACATTCGCTTAAACCATGCAGAGTTTTCACACCCTGAAATGTCACATTTCGAATAATTTGTGGTCCTATCATGCCAGTAATATCTGGGTATGTTAATTACAAAGGTGCTTTGAAAGAAGCCAGACCATGAATGACAGTCCTTCTTACCTGCACAAAGCCTGAAAAGCATCCGGCAGCGAAGACATGTGCAGCAGAAGGCTCTTTGCCTTGATTTCGGTCGCTGCGCTGAGACTGAGTGAGATAGTCTAAGGCATTACTGTATGAGCCAAAGACGATGGAGTTGTTGATACCTGTGGTCATCACCGGAAATGCCATGCCTTTGAAGAATCCATGGAGCTGATATAATAAAGGCAAAAAAAAAGAGTTAAATATGCATTAATATTTTGTGATGGAGGCTGGAGCTATAAGGTGCAACAATTTAAAAGGACAAAACACCTACCCCCTCAGCAGAGTATGTTTTAGCTATACAGTGAAATATCCCTTTGTATGCAGAATGGGCCTGCAGGCGCACCTACAAATAAAACATGAGGTTACAAAACTAGGTTTATACATTTGGTAATGTTTATAGGTTTCAGTGTGTCATGCACCTTCACGGTATCCACTGGATGTCCAACTGCCAGTCCCAATGCACCTACAATAACCAACAGGCAAATATTACTCCTTAATTAATACATATTCTATTCAATCAACTATTATTTTCTGTCACAAATTAAAACAAATACAAGTTTTTCTTACCTGAAATGCTCCCAGCTAAGAATTCTAAAAGAGGCATGTCTGCCTCAAATTCACACCCTGCGAAGAACACCAACGTGGTTTTAAAGATAATGCATGAAGATAATGCTTTACAGCTGCTATAAAGAGACCTGACTATAGTCCAGCAGCCAAGTAAAGTTAAGGTATGACAGTTAGAGTTAGGTCTGGTAAATGTTTACATCAAAGTTGGCAAAATCCTGTAAAACTGTAATACAAAAAACACTGCAGCCTGTCTCTCTTCCACATGTCCCTAACATGGACATTGATAGTGAAAGTTCCTAAACAAATCACGTTCAAGTAAATCTTTTCATAAGGCCTAACTGGCTAATTAGAGTATTATTACCAAAACAAGGGAGCTGTCAATCAAACGTAATCTGCCACGCCTACAAAGTCTTGAAAAATAGCTGTTTTAAAAAATAAAAACTAGTTTAGGTTATCCAAAGTGTATCAGTACTATCGCAAGTGTTGTGGACACCTAATGACACACTCAACTCTGATAGTATATGTGCATTTTTACTATTTCAAGCCACATTTCCAAGGTGTTAAGCGTTAATAAGTGTTAGCCTGTCTGCCTAGCTGAAAACATTAACTACAGTGCATGCAAAACCAGTTTAATTACACATGTGGGTTATCATCTACAGCGCATTATATCGTGCACAAAAGGTGAGATAAACACGTTTCCTACCCTTTGTTAGTGTCACGTCATTGTCTGAATAGCGCTTTCTACATCTTTCTCAGGTAAACCTCAGTCTGCACAGCTTCGCTAAAGTATTCATCTGCGGCCGCGCTCTTAGAACACAATTTCCTGTTGGATACTGCATCCTTCAAAATAAGGGTACGAATAAGTCGTTTTACAACAACACAATATAATATTTAACATACATGGCAGACCGTTTACTCGTGCGGTGCGGGTACACACACAACGGTAGATTAAGGTAAGGGTACGGTTCATTTTATGTGTGCACTATTTGTATTGTTCAATGCAAAATTCATATAACCACTTTGAATTGCATGTAAAGCTAAGTGTTGCTACATAACATACAGGGACAGCCTTCGAGACAGCAGACAAAGTCCACATAGGCATTTGGATGAAAGCAATTTATAAATTCGAGGTGTTGCACTTTTCTGCTAAAATAATATTTTCGGTATTGAATTTATAAATGTTATCTGTGATATTCTTTAAGTTCAGTAAACAGAACTACGCTTCATAGCAGGGTTTCATTCAACAGAGGGTTCTTGGAAATACATAGGCTATCATTGTTTTTTTATGGTATTTATTTTATATACTTACTCACATAGCATACATTAAAAAAAGAATACATAATGGCTCTCCTTTATAATGTGGCTAAACCACTTCGTATTCCAGAATGGTATGACTTTATTTTGAAGGTGAAACCGATTGATTTCCGCTAATATGATTCCACCTGGTGAATCTATCTCAGTCTATTGTGAAGAAACTAGGGCTTTTGGTAGCACTACACTGTATAATAAAAGTTATTAAATATATTACACAGATGAGTAGCCTACGGATGGCGTTTAAAAAAAAGAAAAGAAAACACTTTACTTATGTTTTAAAAACGATTTGTTTGAGTTTCCTTCAAGTTCTAGTACTAACTTTACTGAATACCCTCTGTGATCAAGGTGCACCTGACCCATGTGACATTAACCAGAGATAGGAGTTGGCGAATCACTCTACTAGAACTGGAATGTAACTAAGTAATATATTGTACCTGCTACATTAAAGTGCTGAACACATTAAAGCATTAATAATCAAATAATAATGCAGGTTTATAAATCAATTTAAATGCTAATCGTTTTTTTGTGTAGAAACTATGTAATGACACTTCTACTCCACTACAATTCAGAGGTATAGTGTACTTTTACTCCATTACATTTATTGAATACCTTTAGTTACTTTATAACCAGCACGGCCCCTAGTAGACCCCCCCCCCCCCCCCCCCCCACACACACACACACACACACACACACAACAACACAGACTAAGGCCCCGGCTCCACGGGAACGCATACGGCAAAACGCATCGGAGTAACGCAAACGCAACCGCAAAAAACCTTCCGCCCACACGCAATATACACCGGATTGTGTCAAGCTCCACGAGACGGCTCCGTTTACATCCAACCGCTGGAAAAGCTGCAGTACATATGCCGAACCTGTACGTGGCGCTGTAACTTCCTCCACAAAAGCAGCAACTTCCTCCACAAAAGCAGCGAAGAAGAATGGTTGTCATGGCTGCACTTCTGTTTATTCTCCTTGGTGGGGGCCGATGGAACCGGGCAGAGTTTTTCGCCGGTCAACGTGTGTTAAAGTTTAAATCTTCCGGACAAAATTATAAAAGTGCCGGTCAAAGGTCTTCATTGTTATTTATTGAGCTTTAAAACAAATGAATAACGACGATATAATGATATATAATCATAAAATACACGGAGCCTGTCTCTTTTTCCTCTCTTCTGACAGTGTCAGTGTCTGTCTCATGCAGCAGCTGATCCTGTAATGAGTGACCCGACAGTAAAAATAAACATATTTATAACTAGTTTAGGTAGTTTGAGAGGTAATTAAAATAGCTAAGGGTGATGATCTGACTTGAAGTGTGTGTTTTGCTCCCGCTGCATCACAGCGGGAGGAGCTGCGTGTCTCCGTCCTGTCAGATTAGACTTCACTCGCGTTTATGTCCATATCGAGATAAAGATAAATAATCTGAATTCAGTGTGCAGTGTACTTTTGCGGGGGTGAGCAGCAGAGGCGGGGAGAGGCGGGGCTATTGCGTCGTCATTATCAGAAACGGATGACCGTATAGGCGACCACACGGCCCCGTTGGACCCCCCAGAGCGCTCCGTTCCCAGATCTATCCACCTTTGGACCCGTTGTCGTTTGCAGGGTCTGTTTCTAAGTTTCCGTTACGGCGTCGTCGAGCTTAAAGGGCTATACGCATGAGAAATATGCGGATTCAACCCGTTTTCGTTCCCGTGGAGCCTAGGCCTAACACCTCTTGTTGTTAAATACCAACTATGTGCATTGTGCAATATGTGCAATATGTGTGCAATATATATATATCAATATGCCGTTAAAAACTTCGCGTCGGGCCGAACCACGCCCCTTAACTGTGATAATGGCCATATACCACGGCCTGTCGTGAGCTATTGCTTAAATATATACCTAGCTGCTAAATCCTCAGAACTGTTACAGGGTGTGTATTTTTGTCAAATGTGTAACTTTTTTATTATCTTTGTAAAATGTGTAACTATTTTATTATAATTTTTTTTTTTCCTTTAGTACTTTTTTTATGCATGCTTTAGCTGTCTTTGGCTCTTTTTCTGCTGTAACTATGTACATTTCCCCTCTGTGGGACTAATAAAGGTATTCTGATTCTGATTCTGATTTGTAGATTTGGATTAATAATGTAAAATATAATCAACACTTAAATAAGGCTTTAATTACACCTGGATTAAATTCACCATCTACCCTGCAGTATACAAAGTCATTCAAACTAGCTGCACCTTTACCAGCTTTGAGAACACTTTAATACATCAATAATTATAATAAAAACAGATCATATATATTATTCTGAAATGGGCCAATCTGCAGAATGAGTACTTTTTCTTTTGGTACTTCAAGTATATTTTGATCCTAATACTTTTGTACTTTTACTTGAGTAACATTTTGAATTTAGGACTTTTACTTTTAAGAGAGTATTCCTACACTCTGGTACTTCTTTTTTTACTTAAAGGTAGGGTAGGTAAGTTTGAGAAACCGGCTCGAGATACACTTTTTGTTATATTCCATGGAATGCTCTTAACATCCCGATAGCAATGAATATCTTAAGTGCTTTGACAAAAAATCGATACAAATATTTCATCTGTGGAAGCCGTAATACTGTAAAAAGTACGACCAATCATTTTAGCCGGCCCGGCTAAAATAACTGGATGGCCTACCTGCCTGTCAGCCTTCCATCTGTGCACAAATTTATCTCGTGCCCTCATTGGTCATGTGCGCGTTCGTGTGTGTTGGAGGAGGGGCAGATTTTCTCCGGTTGTGTATTTTCAAATTCTAGCGATCTCGAGACAGTTTCTCAAACTTACCTACCCTACCTTTAAGTACAAGATCTGAGTACTTCTCCCTCCCTATGCTCCCTCTGGTCACCAGTAGCTGGAAAGCCGATTGTAAACAACGAGTGACGTCAATTTAATGCGCGACCAAGCTTTAAATAAGGTGGAAAAAAGCCTCGTTCGAGTGGTGAAATCGATTATATCCTTAGTTCGAATTAACAACTTACCTTTAAATCATTATTAACCTTCCTTTAAGCTTGGTAGAAAATAACATTTCCCTCCTCCCCCCGCAGTGGTTGTCATCGTCTAGCCGGGCAGAGACAACAGAAGGAAATCTAACAACTTAGAAACAGCCTCGAGATAATGAAAGCTCCACACACTGGCGCTTTGCTATGGATAGCTAGCTAGACAATTAGCTTTTCGTTTCATTTGATAGTTTTTGTGATAGAAAACATGACAACTCTAACAAGACAGGACCTCAATTTTGGACAAGGTAAGACAAATTAACCGGCGGCATGAAGCAATTAATCATCCGTCCTTTAGTTGTGGCTCAGAGCCCAAAAGCCTCCACACAATTGAGGTGATATATTTGGCAATGGATTTTGAGCAAGCCAGTGAATAGATAATCAATTTACATATATATTTAGATTTCTGGGTGTATACTGGATTATTCGGCTGTATAGCATAATGCATATCAGCAGTGTTTTTCTGTAAAGTCTCCCTTACTTGCTTAAGCACTGTGTTGCTTCTGAGCTAATGCGGCAACACTAAATTGGCAGGAATTTGCATTGAGTTTGGTCTTACAAGGACAAATGAAACGCATGGTTGTTTCCCTTTTCCAGTGGTTGCTGACATCCTGTGTGAGTTCCTGGAGGTCGCTATCCATCTCATCCTGTATGTCCGGGAGGTTTATCCATCGGGAATATTTCAGAAGAGGAAGAAATACAATGTACCAGTTCAGGTATACAGAAGAAAATCATTGTCATTACTGCATGCTCACAGTTCTTAGGAATGCTTGTATCCTATTTGATCCCCAATAATGTTCTTCTGTTTTTGGTGTGTTTATTTCCAGATGTCATGTCACCCAGAGCTGAATCAATATATACAAGATACACTTCATTGTGTAAAGCCACTCATTGAGAAGGTAAGACATGACATGATGCTTTCTTAAGTGGGCTGGCTCCGGCTTATGTAGCAGAACTCCTCCATCGCTACACCCCAGCCAGAGCTTTAAAGGTCCCATGTCATGGCCATTTCTACTGATCATAATTCCATTGTTGAGGTATACTAAAATAGATTTATATTGTGCAATTTTCCAAACTCACATTGGTTTCTCATACAGCATCTCTGTATAGTATGTGTATTCACTCTCTGTCCTAAACGGCTTGTTGGAGTTCCTGCCCCCCCTCCCTGTGAGCCCAGTGGCCGTCTGCGAGACAGCGAAACCCAGCCCGAAACCAGCCCGAGCACACACACCCGCAGCCTGGCTGGGAGTTTGTGTGTGTGCTCACACACAGACTCACAGCCTCGCCGCGTCCCGCCGTCTCAGGCGGAGAAATCGGCGGAGCTGCAGCTGAGAAAAGATTGAGTGTGTGTGTGTGAGTAACGTAACGGCTCCGCGGACGTAACGTAACGTCACGTCACTATACCCAAATACGTCACTGTACCCAGGAAGAAAAAGAGAAATCTCCAACGAGGCGTTCTGGGGCAGCATAGACAGCTCTTTTTTGTGTTAGAGTTTTACTCGCTACAGGCTGTATTTTGAGGGTTTGTGACTCTGCAGACCGTTTACATGCAGAAAAACCTTCATAACACACAAGGGGACGGGTAATAACCAGAAAAGCATGACATGGGACCTTTAAGGTCGGCTGACCAGCTGCTGCTGGTAGTGCCATAAACCAGGCTCAAAACCCGAGGGCACCGAGCCTTCGCAGCAGCTCGCCCTAGGCTCTGGAACACTCTGCCCCTCCATGTGAGGTTGGGCCCAGACCCTAAGGTTTTTTTTAATCTACACTAAAGACTCACTTCTTCTCTCTGGCCTTCTAGTCAGAGCGGAGTACGACTCCTGACATTTCCCTGTGTTTTATCTTTATATTTGCTGATGTAAACTATTGTCTTCTGTTTGCTATTGTAGTAAAGTGTTTTTATTGCATGTACAGCACTTTGGCTCGACCAAAAATCGTTTTTAAATGTGCTATTAAATAAAACATGATTTGATTTGAGTACTAGTTTACCACTGTTAAAAATATTATGTTAGTAATAGCCATGCATCTAAATTCTGTGTATAATAATAAGAATATACTTCAAGTACTAAATGAAGAAATGTCTCCCGTGGCTCTTATAGAAATACATATTATATCTCTAGATCAGGGGTGTCAAACTCAATTTCATCACGGGCCACATCAGCATTATGGTTGAACTCAAAGGGCCGGTTGTAACTTTAAGACTATATAATTAATTAATATAACTTCATAATTAACTACGTCTGAAAGCAGAAGTCTAGAGCAAATAATTGCAAGTCTCTTCAGTAAGAATGTCACAATATGATTTGAAAAGAAAAGCCACATTCTGGAAAAACATTGATTGTGACATTTTGAAAAAGAGAAGTGACATTTTGAAAAAAAAAATCTATTTATGAGAAAAAGGCTAATTCTAAGAAAAAAGGCATATTTGGACAAAAAAAGTCAAATTCTGAGAAAAAGTCAAATTTGAGATGCATTGTGGGACATGTCGTTTATGGGCAACGTGCTTCTGTAAAGTAGCATGTAACCGTATAATAAACATATTATATTCTTTGCAAGCTCTTGTGGGGCCACATAAAATGAAGTCGCGGGCCGGATTTGGCCCCCGGGCCTTGAGTTTGAGACCCCTGCTCTAGATTAATATCCAGAATATACATATACCAGAACATATCGAGAAACCAGGATTTTTTCTCCTGTAGTTTGTAGAGGTTATCGTTACTTTTATTATAGACCAATCTGTTGGGTATTTTGTCCATTATATGATTGAAGAAAATAATCAGTTTGTGAAAATTGTGAGATATGCACTCAGAACCCAAAGTGACACCTTCATAATGTTTGTTTTATTAATTAATCAATGAAGAGCAAAAGCAGCAAATCTGCTAAAGAAACATTACCTAAACAATCAAAAAAGTTGGTAATTTTCTGTCAATCAACTTATTGATTCATCTCCTAAGTCTTTCAGCAGTACCAACTGTTGGGTAGTTTAATTAAAAACAAAACCTAAAGGTATACCGTGGCATGAGAAGAAAATGCCCAAGGGAAGTACAAGTACTTCAAACTCGTATAGAACAACCTACTCCAGCAAATGTACATTGGGTACTGTCCAGCACTGATGCTGACGCGGTTAATTTAAGAGACGCCTGCCATCTCTTATCTACATGGATTCACTGCTGAAGTTTTTCATTTCCCTCCCAGAACGATGCAGAGAAGGTGGTGGTGGTCATCATGGACAAAGAGCATCATCCAGTAGAGAGATTTGTGTTTGAGATGTCCCAACCTCCACTGCTGTCCATCAGGTAATTCCCTTTCTTCTTTTTTTTTTTTTTTGAATCAGTAGTCAGTATAAATAACACACTAACTGCCTTTGGTTTTGTTTTTACAGCTCAGACACTTTACTGTCACATGTGGAGCAGCTGCTGAGGGCATTCATCCTGAAGATCAGTGTGTGTGATGCTGTCTTAAACAATAACCCACCAGGTAACGTCACTAATGATCACATAAAGAGAAGCACTTCTATGAAGATTTAAAAAAGTGATTTGCTCTGATTCCCTGACAAAACTCTGCCCAGTTTAAAGTGTTATCTGCCAATCTTGGAAAAGGAGGCAGGATTTGGGTGAACCTGGGGAGAATTATAAGCCTGTAAGGCATAGTTCAGGGTATCAAATTCCCTGATCTAACTCTTCAAAAGTAGTACCCCTTCTGAAACTGATATTTATTGGACAAGCATGCATTAAAGTAACACGTCTAAGGACTAGAACGTCAGATGGGAACCAATGTCAGTGTGTTGAGATCATATCATACTTTAATTGATGTTCCAGTTGGAGTAAATACAATTCATGCATTTTTTTTTTGACTTGTTTGTCACAGGGTGTTCATTTTCAGTGCTGGTACACACCAGAGATGCTGCTACTCGCAACATGGAGAAGGTTCAAGTCATTAAAGTGAGGTTTTAAAAAATGCAAACATACACATTAATAGAATACTTCATAGCCCCTAAACTGCCATGTAATTTACTTATCGAGTGGTACCTTGAATTATTAAAAAAAAGCGTTTCTCTTGCATGCCTCCACAGTCAAGTAAAACCTTGATGAACTGCCTTTAGAACAAAACAAAAAAATATGCAGTATAATCCAAGTAACATTAATGGGGAAAAAGCATTTTGAATGAAATAAAAAATAAAATGTTTGACTGGTCAAACGTGGCCTCCATACAATTTCATTCATCATGAATTAAAAAAAAGTATTCCTTTAAATAATGGTGTGGGATTGTGAATATAATAGTAGAGTCTGAATCTGTTTACTTTTTGCTCGTATTATAATCACCTCTTATAATATGGTAACACTGAACAATAATAATAAATAACTGCCTGTCACATTTGTGCATTTCCCTCCTCAGGATTTTCCATGGATAGTTGCTGATGAGCAGGAGGTCCACATGCAGGACCCGAGACTCATCCCGCTGAAGACCATGACATCCGACATAGTAAAAGTAAGCATCTCTCTCAATCAGTGTATCTGCTATAAATAAAGTTTTGTTGAAATGTATCCTCTTGAAATTCCCCAAATTGCTCTTATTGTTTATTGATTGCTCTCTATATTTTACAGATGCAGCTCTATGTGGAAGAGAGAGCTCAGAAAACGTAGGCCTGGGATGATGTTAAACCATGATAAGAGTATAAAACACAGTCTATCACAGCTGGAAACTGTCTAAAAGAAGACTTCTATATATAAAAGCGCTTTGACGGGTCCCAAAGACTACAGCTGCCTATATAAATGACTCCATTTGCTATTTAATAACAATCATAAAGAAACATAGATCATACACACTGACATTTTATTCAGAATCATTACTGTTTCAGAGACCGATTGGATCCCATGCCACACAAATATGCATGAATATGGTTGTTATGAATTGTGTTTAATGCTTTCCATGCACATCTTTAATGTGACATTTTGATCAAAGAAGAGCTGTCGCACCATGACGATAAAATCCCAGGGAAGATGGAAAACACCATTACAACAAATGTCACCAGCATCTTCTACTGACAACAGGTATCAGTTCAACCCTCAGCTGTGCTGCATCTTCAGTGTTTTGTTGGGGAATTGTCTTTTCACCACAGGGAGTTTGTTAGACCTTTATATCCCACTATAATGTCGCACTGAGTCATAGCAGGTCTGTGCATGGTATCTACAGTATTACAGACGGCGGAGGGATGCAGTGTGAGAGTCTTTGGTGGGTTCCTACGCAGTAACCGGGACCTTGGTGTGTTTACCCGTGCAACCAGTGGTTATGTTTACCCATTCTTATGTGATTCATTCAAAGTTGTTGTAAATGTTGTGTTAAAGGAACAGTTTTAACTGCTGAAAAATATGTGAATTAATATGTATACAAATATGACATGGTAATAAAAGATGTTTTTAAAGCACCACCTCGAGTAAGATCGTTTTAGGATGATTCTTGGTAATATGCTGAAACTATTTTCCTATATAGAATAACACTCGATGATAATGAGACACTGGAGACAATGACAACATGTTGAATGCCAACACATTGCTTTCTATACAGTGCTGATTGATTATTACCTTTTTGAGTGAATTTAGACATAACTTGTGCATTTTTTACGGTAATCTGATACTTTAAATGTTTTATTAATAATTAATACTTTACAAACTGTGGGATAGAAACTTTGGGATTTGAGCCTTTGCAGACCATTTACATGCACAAAAACCTATAGAACAGATATCATATTTGAGCTCTGCATTGTTAAAGACAGGCATAATTTATTTTTCTGTTAATTTCATTTTAATCCCTCGTGTTGGAAGTTTGCCTTTTCTTTTCATTCGGAATGACCAGCCTTGTGGTATTTCAGTCTCTATAAAAAAAAAAACCTGAAATAAACCTCCAGGCAAAATCATGTTTTAAAACAAGATCTATTAGATAAAGAAGTCATTATTGGAGCAATGCTTACAATGCAACTCACAGATAACTTGAAAACACCCCCTGCCATCAATGTAGAGTGTAAAGTATGGCGCAGTAAGCTCCATTATCTTGTTATGACTCTGAAGGCCTCTGCTCCAGCGATACTCCTGTGACCTTTGGTACACAGGACAGCGCGGAGGCAACAGAAATAAAAAGAAGAGCTGAGCTGTTCCTCCACATGTTTGTAACCTGATCTGGAATACCAAAAACACGTCTGCGATTCAATTCACTTACATTTTCCTCCATGGATTATTTTGCTAAAACCTACTACGTTTAAAAGTCAAAGGTAGTACGATGTTCTCCTTTATTAGATCGCTCATTCCCACTTCCTACTTCCTGCCGGCTTGGTTGACTCTTGATATAAATCCACTGGATAGTTTGCTTCAAGGTGAGTTTTATGTTCTCTGACGTCCACATTGCTAGTTTTTTAAACCATGTGTGCGTCATCAGTTAAAATGTTAATGTTACATGATCTGCAGGACTGGTAGGTGCATGTGGGATCTCTCTGCTATGCTCCCTCATAAGACTGCACTTATTTCTAGAAAAAGAGAGGTAAGGATTCTTAATATATCTCTTTTTGCTCATTTACATCACCCAACCATGCTTGTAAGATTTGCACCATTATCAATAATATTGTATTTAGTGCTGGTACAGATCTTGTATAGTTCAGTTTTATTTCTTGATTTGATTTCTAACCTCCTATAGTAGCAGTGATAACAATGAAAAAGAAACTATCAAGAGGACACAGAGCCATCAAAGCAAAACTAAACCTGGACTTTTTGGGATGCTCCACTTCCTGTTTGTGACTGGGATGCTGTCTGTGGTGGGGTCTCGTGTTGCCTCCCTGGTGGTACTGGAGTTTTGTCTTCGAGCTGTGTCTGGACTGGTTACAGCGGGAAAGGTACGAAATTAATTATGTTATTTAAAAACAAAAGACTTATGATTTTCCAGTCGCTTCTATTGCTCAATAATGTTGAGTTAAGAGGAGACACTGCAAGTGAATAAGGTACAAAAGATAAACTAATAAATGTATCACAATTAAAGCTCTCTAGCTTTTAACTTACATTAGGACATGTTGAAAGTGTATGTTAAAATAGGCAATTGAGGCATTTTCTTATTCAAATTGTACTTCATATATATTCAAAGCAGGAATCTGGCCGTATCTGGCTGAAAATACGACATATTGGAGTCAAAGGTTTCTACCAGAAGGAATTTTGTAAATATCTTATTAACACTTAATTAATCAGAACATACTGTCAACAGCCATAAAACAAAATACATTTTGCCACAGGAATTCTTTAGGAAAACAATGTTGTGAATCAGGCTATGCTTACGTCTTTGGATCATAATTAGGATTGCATCTTGAAAGTTTGCTATGTAAATGCTGCAGAAGTGGAGATCTCTGTCTCATTTTGGGAAAGCATCCTAAAAAAGAGATTTCTTGTAAAATTCCATACATTTTCCAGGACATACAGGTGAATATTTAAAACAAATTACCATTCATATTTAGTTAACTTGATTTGTGGTCGTAATAAGTTTACTGAAATATTAAGTTAAATATAATGCATTATCAAATACTAACTGTTGGCGAATTAATGAGGAATCTATAGACCCAAATTGAAAACTCTGGTCCAACAAACAAAAGTTTGTTTCCACTGGTGTGAAAGAAGATAGTTATGGAAGCCAAAATAACCCAAACCTTAAAATTGACTAGTGCACCTTTACTGTCCCTCCTGGAATTTATGCCATCATGATGACTCTATCATCACAACCAGCCATCATCATTTGGAGCATACATTACTTCTGTTCATATGCTTCTTCATTCCCCAGGAGTCCAGTAAATTCGTGCAGCAGCTGTTAATGCAGAGCCAGTTCTCTCTCGGCTGTGCCCTGACATGCAGTCTGCACTTTCTCCACGAGGGGGCGCCGCAGCGCTGGCTGTGCCTGCTGCTGGCGGCTGCTCTCAGCTGGTTTCTGTCCCGGCAGGCCACCCGGCTGCTGCAGCACGTCACGGCTATGTATAAACTGCACAGCTCACAGCGCTACTGCGGCATCTGCATCGGCCTGCTCACATCCGGCCGCTGTGTGCTGCCCATGCTGTGCAGGGCCATGATCATCACCTTCTCTGTGGCTGTGGTGGCCGCCATATTCATCATCAATCAACACTTCCTATCTGCAACTGAGGCCCTCAGGTTCTGGACCCCCCTCACTATCTGCTACACACTGCTGGTTGTGTACATGCAGGGTGAGGAACATGCCAAGTGGGAAACATGTCAGAGATTATTTTTGAAACACTCAGTGGTGGAATTTAACTAAGGACATTTACTAGCATTATAGCCTACTGTACTTGAGTATTTCCAAGTTCAGCTGCGTTCTACAGTTCTACACAACATCTCCATCATCTATCAATATTGGAATTTTAACTCCACTTATTTGACACTTGTAGTTCTACTTTTTACATAAATATGATGTCTTGATATAGGCTTTCACTCAGGTGTACACAAAGTATACACAAAGTATACACAATTTACTCAACAGTGATGAGTTACAACATTAAAACAGCTCATATGTATTTGTTGGTGATAATGTTCTATATTAATACAACACTTTTGAAAGAGCCATTCTTCACAATGAGTACTTTTACTTTTGAGTACATTTCGCTGATAATATTCGTCTACTTTTACTTTAATAACATTTAGAACTCTATTTGAATACTTGAAATGAAGTATTTCTGGACTGTGGTATTGGTAAGTTAAATTAAGTAAATTAAATTATCAACTCTTTCCACCACTGTAAACACACATGAGACACGTATGAATCCGGCCATTAATGAAAAAATGCATCCATTATCTTCACATCCTGCTGCTGTCTACTCTTCATTCTCGTTTTTACTTCCCTCTAATTCTATGTTTTGGTTCTGCAGAGGAGCAGCACCGGCTGCCCGGCAGCCAGGCTGTCCTGAACTCGGTGGGGGTGCGTCTCGGGGGTTTGATGGTCCTGATGCTGACTGTTGGACGTTGGGCTGATGTGCTCCACATCATAATGTGTTTCCTGGGTGAGGCCGGCTGTCTAATCCCCACCATGGATCTGCTGGATGCCACATCCTCGCAGGTCAGTGAGTCTCCCTGGAAGCAGCGCACAGGGCTGAAAGCACTTTTTGTCCATCGGGACCCAGAAAACTGGAGCAGAATAGCAATGTGTTCATTAGACTGGGTCCCAAGATGAGGCTGAACTTCT